>NC_141878.1:154387348-154690378 GCF_056163025.1 Triticum urartu
GGTATTGCGTTAAAACGAGCGAAAGCCGCCCTTTCGAGTAGTGCTTGAAAATCACTTCGGAATGGAGCGATGTGAAAAGTTAACTTTTCGCTTCGGAAGTTATCGGGAGAATCGAATACCACCTTTAGTAGTAGAGAGCCCGTGTAGTGGGCCTATTGACCTGGTATTACTCCCTTGAAGGTAGCATTACTGTGGCTTATTTGTGTCGGGTCTATCCCCATTTTGCGGACTGTGTCATGATATATCAGATTTAGATCACTGCCACTGTCCATGAGGACCCGTGTGAAATGGTACCCATTTATTATTGGGTCTAACACCAAGGTCGTCAGTCCTTCACGCCAGATATGTGTATCGTGATCCCTGCGATGGAAAGTGATCGGGCATGCCGACCAGGGGTTGGGCCTAGGGGTGACGGGCTCTATGGCGCGTGTGCATCAGAGTGCATGATTGCTTCTCCTCTTTGTCACCTGGATCACGTTTACTGTTTTAACCTCTGCTGGGAACTTTTTCTATCCTCCAGCGCTTTGCTGGCAAGGTTCATCCTCGTCTTCGCTTGGTGTCTCTTCCCCTTTGTGTTCGGCGTTTAGCTTGCCGGCCTGCTTGAAGACCCAACATTCTCTGTGGGTATGATTTGCAGGTTTGTCTGGGGTGCCATGAATCTGGCAGAGTTTATCAAGAATTTTGTTTAGGCCAGATTGTCCTTATATGCTGCCTTTGAAAGGCCTTTTCCAGTGACCTGGTTGACAACCCCTGAATCCGGCGTTTACCACCGTGTTATCTGGGCTACCTTATTCATTTCGACGCCTGTTTTTGTTGCATCGTGGTTTACCATTGCCATCCCTGACTTCAGATGTTCTTGGGTCGCTGGTGCTGCTACGGGCCAACCAGCTGTCCTCATCCGCACAAAACCGGGTCATGAGGCTTGTTAGGGCTGCCATTGTTCTTGGTTTTTCTTGACCGAGGTGTCTGGCGAGCAATTCGTCTCGGACGCTGTGTTTGAAAGCTGCTAAGGCTTCGGCGTCCGGACAGTCAACAATTTGGTTCTTCTTGGTGAGGAACCTATTCCAAAGCTTTCGGACGGACTCTCCGGACTGTTGGATTACATGACTTAAATCGTCTGCGTCCGAAGGTCGGACAAAAGTCCCTTGAAAATTGGCCTGGAAAGCGTCCTCGAGCTCCTCCCAACTTCCAATTGAGTTTTCGGGGAGGCTTTTCAGCCAGTGCCTAGCTGGCCCTTTAAGCTTGAGGGGCAAGTATTTAATGGCATGGAGATCGTCTCCACAAGCCATATGGATGTGGAGGATGAAGTCCTCTATCCAGACTCCAGGGTCTATGGTTCCGTCGTACGCCTCTATGTTCATCGGTTTGAATCCCTCTGGGAATTCGTGATCCAGCACCTCATCAGTGAAACATAAGGGATGTGCGGCACCCCTGTATTGGGATGCGCCATGGTGTTCAGACGGTTGTAGTATTCGGTGGTGGTTGTGTACTGTAGCGCGATTCCTAGGTCCATAGATAGATCTGGTCGCGCCGGATTTTTGACGCAAGTTCTCACGTAGATCGTGTGTTGACTTATGCGTGACTTTGTTAGCCGCTCTATCACGTTCATAGGGTGGTGGATCCGGCCGGTTGGCCGTATCGCTTTTTGGCTGTATGGGCACTAAGGCCTCATCGTCGAATTCCGGTAATAGCTTGCGCTTTGGATAGCTATTTGGATGGTAACTTCCACCATACTTTGTTACTTTGTTCCACTTGTTGTTGAGCGTATTTTGTGCGACCTTGACCCTTTGCTTCTGTTTCTTCAGGCTTCTCGTTGTGGCAATAAGCCTTCTGCGGAGGTTCTCTTGCTCCAAGTGTGTTTCCGAGATGATGGGTGCATCTTCGTCCGGACTGTTTTCTTCCCTAGACGGGGATTGATGAGGCTTATCTTTGGCGTCATCGTGTTCGGACATCGGATCTGTACTATGTTTGTAGTTTGTGTCTTGATCGTGTTCTGCCACCGGGGTAGTGCAGTTGTCGTCTCATCCAGAGTCGCGTGGACTATTATTATCGTTGTTCTTGCTATCGCGGGACTTCGAGCGGAGCCGCTGACGTCGGTGCTTGGGTTGCTTGTTGGAGGTGTCATCTTCTGCTGTCTCATTGTTGTTGGCTTCTTTGGGGGTGTCCACCATGTATACTCATGTGATGAAGTAGCGGTCCAGCGCCTTGTGGGTGGTGGTTCCTGTTTGTCTCCTGCATCGCCGTCCATACCGTTGATGTCTTCGGAGTCGAAGTCGAGCATGTCGGTTAAGTCGTCGACAGTGGCTACTAAGTGGGTGGTGGGTGGGCAGCGAATTTCTTCGTCGTCCGCATCCCATTCTAGCCGGACATAGTTTGGCCAGGGTTCTCCGGACAGGGAGAGATACCTTAATGAATTTAGCACATCTCCGAAAGGTGAGTGCTGAAAGATATCCGCGGAGGTGAACTCCATGATCGGTGCCCCGTCGGTTTCGACAGGCACAGATGTAGGCGGCTCGGAGTCCGTGGCCGGGGATAAATCCAGTGGTTTGGCGACACGGATCTCGTACGGGGTGAAGTCAGTATCCGGCTCTATCGCCACTGAGAGTGCGGCCTCCATGGCGGGGTCCATCCCTCCGATCTTGGATGGCGCGAAATGCTCCGGATTAAAGGCCGGAGTAGCTGCGAATGCGATCTCCCAAACACTGTCCGACGGTAGAGTTACGTCTTGCTCGTCGTGACTGCGCGGCGCGTCCGGCATGGGCTCAAATCCGTCGAAGATCAAGTCTCCGCGGATATCGGCCGTCTAGTTCAAGTTTCCAAATCTAACCTGATGGCCAGGGGCGTAGCTCTCAATCTGCTCCAGATGGCCAAGCGAATTGGCCCGTAGTGCAAAGCTGCCGAATATGAAGATCTGTCCGGGGAGGAAAGCCTCACCCTGGACCGCATCGCTAGCGATGATTGAAGGAGCCATCAAGCCTTATGGTGACGACATAGTGAAACTCTCAATGAAAGCACCACTGTCGGTGTCAAAACCGGCGGATCTCGGTAGGGGGTCCTGAACTGTGAGTCTAAGGCGGATGGTAACAGGAGGCAGGGGACACGATGTTTACCCAGGTTCGGGCCCTCTTGGTGGAGGTAAAACCCTACGTCCTGCTTGATTGTTCTTGATGATATGAGTATTACAAGAGTTGATCTACCACGAGATCAGAGAGGCTAAACCCTAGAAGCTAGCCTATGGTATGATTGTATGTTGTCCTACGGACTAAAACCCTCTGGTTTATATAGACACCGGAGGGGGCTAGGGTTACACAAGGTCGGTTACAAAGGAGGAGATATACATATCCGTATTGCCTAGCTTGCCTTCCACGCCAAGTAGAGTCCCATTCGGACACGGGTCGAAGTCTTCAATCTTGTATCTTCATTGTCCAACAGTCCGGCCAAAGGATATAGTCCGGCTGTCCGGAGACCCCCTAATCCAGGACTCCCTCACTCCCCAACACTCAACTCTCTCTCACGGGATTTGGATTTGGTAGAAAGAAGATTTGAGTGGAAAGCAACTTGGGGAAGGCTAGAGATCAAGATTTATGTGGTTGGAATGGAATATCTTGACCTCAACACAAGTGTAGGTGGTTCTATCTCAGAAAATGTATGTTGGAAGTGTAGGCATGTTCTGATGGCTCTCTCCACGAATGAAGATTGGGTGGAGGGGTATAAATAGCCTCCACATAAAATCTAACCGTTACGCACAAATCACCAAACTCGGTGGGACCGAATCATGAAACTCGGTCAGACCGATTTAGTTCAAAATGTGAACATTAAGATTTTCGGTGGGACCGACATGATCAACTCGGCGGGACTGATGTGCTAGGGTTAGGGTAAAGCCTCAACTTGGTTTGACCAATTACACAAACTCGGTGGGACCGATTTGGGTAATAAGCGAAATAAAGAGTTGGCCAAGCAAACTCGGTGGGACCAAAATTATTGCAACAGGCAATAGAGAGTTTGCAAGCCCATATCGGTGAGACCGAGATCCCATCGGTGAGACTGAATTGATTAGGGTCTCTGGCAGTGGCTATGTCAAGAGAACTCGGTGGCGCCGGATAGAATGTTTCGGTAGGGCCGAGTTTGACTTTTGGTTTGGGACAAATGTGGATATGAGAAAGTGGTTGAGGGCTTTGGAGCATATCACTAAGCACTTTGAGCAAGCAAGCCATTGAGCAACACCTCATCCCCTCTTAATAGTATTGGCTTTCCTATGGACTCAATGTGATCTTGGATCACTAAAATAAAATGTAGAGTCCTGAGCTTCGAGCTTGAGCCAATCCTTTGTCCTCAGCATCTTGAAGGGGTTCCACATCCTCTAGTCCATGCCACTCCATTGTTGAACTTATCTGAAACATACTAGGTAGAAGCATTAGTCCAACAAGAGATATGTTGACATTAATTACCAAAATCACCCAGGGAGCACTTGTGCTTTCACACACCATTATGCTGTGGTGTTCTAGGTGGCGTGAGTTGTGAAACTATTCCACATTGTTTTAAATGAAGGCCAAACTCGTAACTCAAATATTTGCCTCAGCGATCAGATTGTAGAAACTTTATTTTCTTGTTACGATGATTCTCCACTTCACTCTAAAATTCTTTCAACTTTTCAAATGTTCCAGACTTGTGTTTCATCAAGTAGATATACCCATATCTGCTCAAATCATCTGTGAAGGTCAGAAAATAACGATAATCGTCGCGTGCCTCAACACTCATTGGACCACATACATTGGTATGTATTATTTCCAATAATTTATTGGCTCACTCCATTGTTTCGGAGAACAGAGTTTTAGTCATCTTGCCCATGAGGCATGGTTTGCAAGTATCAAATGATTCATAATCAAGTGATTCCAAAAGCCCATCTGCATGGAGTTTCTTCATGCGCGTTACACCAATATGACCTAAATGGCAGTGCCACAAATATGTTGCACTATCATTATCAACTTTGCATCTTTTGGCATCAATATTATGAATATGTCTATCACTACGATCGAGATTCAATAAACCATTTACATTGGGTGTATGAACATAGAAGGTTTTGTTCATGTAAACAGAACAACAATTATTCTCTGACTTAAAAATGAATAACCGTATTGCAATAAACATGATCCAATCATATGCATGCTCAACGCAAACACCAAATAACATTTATTTAGGTCCAACACTAATCCCGAAGGTAGAGGGAGTGTTCGATGGTGATCTTATCAACCTTGGAATCACTTCCAACACACATCGTCACCTCGCCCTTAACTAGTCTCTGTTCATTCTGTAACTCCTGTTTCGAGTTACTAATCTTAGCAACTGAACCGGTATCAAATACATGGGGTTACTAGGAACACTAGTAAAATACACATCAATAACATGTATATCAAATAAACCTTTGTTCACTTTGCCATCCTTCTTATCCGTCAAGTATTTGGGGTAGTTCCGCTTCCAGTGACTATTCCCTTTGCAGAAGAAGCACTCAGTTTCAGGCTTAGGTCTAGCTTTGGGCTTCTTCACGGGAGTGGCAACTTGCTTGTCATTCTTCTTGAAGTTTCGTTTCTTTTCCTTTGCCCTTTTTGTTGAAACTAGTGGTCTTGTAAACCATCAACACTTGATGCTTTTTCTTGATTTCTACCTTCGCCGATTTCAGCATCGCGAAGAGCTCAGGAATCATTTTTGTCATCCCTTGCATATTACAGTTTATCACGAAGTTCTAGTAGCTTGGTGATAGTGACTAGAGAACTCTGTCAATCACTATCTTATCTGGAAGATTAACTCCCACTTGATTCAAGCGACTGTACTGCCCAGACATTCTGAGTACATGCTCACTGGCTGAGCCATTCTCTTCCATCTTGTAGGCAAAGTACTTGTCAGAGGTCTCATACCTCTCGACATGGGCATGAGTCTGAAATACCAATTTCAACTCTTGGAACATCTTATATGCTCCATCGCATTCAAAACATTTTTGAAGTCCCGGTTCTGAGTCGTAAAGAATGGTGCACTAAACTATCAAGTAGTCATCATACCGAGCTTGTCAAACGTTCAAAATGTCTGCATCTAGCATATAAGTGTAATATGGAGAGTAGATATTGGTTTTCGTAATATGAAATTATAAAAACAGCAAGGTAACTAATAGTAAACGGGCACAAAAACGATGTTGCAATGCTTAAAAACAAGGCCTGGGGTCTGTACTTTCGCTAGTGCAATCTCTCAACAGTGCTATCATAGTTGGATCATATGATTATCCCTCAAAGTGTAACGAAGAATCACTCCCGAGTTCCTATTAGCGGAGAACAAAAGATAGGAATTGTTTGTAGGGTATGAAGCCACCTCAAAGCTATTCTTTCCGTTCGATCTATTCAAGAGTTCGTACTAAAATAACACAAGCTATTATTTCTGTTCGATCTATCCTAGAGTTCATACTAGAATAACACCAAAGCATATTCAAATTCATAATACTCAATCCACACAAAGAACTATAAAGAGAGCCCCAAAATTTCTACCAGAGAAACAAAGATAAGAACGTGCATCAACCCCTATGCATAGATTACCCCAATGTCACCTCGAGAATCCGCGAGTTGAGTGCCAAAACATATATCAAGTGAATCAATATGATGCCCCATTGTCACCACGAGTATTAAATTGCAAAACATATATCAAGTGTTCTCTAATCCATAAAAGTATTCAACTCGATAAAACGAAATCTCAAAGGGAAAACTCAATTCATCATAAGATAGAGAGGGGAAAACACCATATGATCTGACTATATTAACAAAGCCCGCGATACATCAAGATCGTGACATCTCAGAACACGAGAGAGAGAGATTAAACACATAGCTACTAGTACAAACCCTCAGCCCCGAGGGTGGACTACTCCCTCCTCATCGTGGCGGCCGCCGGGATGATGAAGATGGCCACCGGAGATGATTCCCCCCTCCGGAAGGGTGCCAGAACGGGTCTAGATTGGTTTTTTGTGGCTACGGAGCCCTGCGGCAGCGGAGCTTCTGATCTAGGTTAACCCCGGGGGGTTTCAGAATATTTGGGAATTTATAGTGCAAAGAAGGGGTATGGGAAGCCACCGAGGTGGGCACAACCCACCTGCGCGCGGCAGGTGGGCCTGGCGCGCCCTGGTGGATTGTGCCCCAGTCGGGGCACCCCCTAGGTACAGCTCTGGCCCATTGGGTTTCTTCTGGTCCATAAAAAATCCACAAAAAGTTTCGCGGTGTTTGGACTCCGTTTAATATTGATTTTCTGCGATATAAAAAACAAGTAAAAACCAACAACTAGCACTGGGCACTGGGTCAATAGGTTAGTCCAAAAAAATGATATAAAGTTGCTATAAAATGATTGTAAGCATCCAAGAATGATAATATATTGGCATGAATACTTCATAAATTATAGATACGTTGGAGAGGTATCAATCATGTGATCCATATCAACTAAACCATGTCCGATCATCACGTGATGATATGGACGTGGCGGCCACTGATGCTGATATTATTCATGTTAATTTACTAGTTGCGTCGAGGTTGAAAATTGATGCATTAGATGCAAAATCATCCAACCATGCTGATGTGTTGCATGTCTTGTTCGTGAATGAGAACAGGCCCAAAGGTGTTCAGCTTGTGCATGAGACCGAGGAAAGGGGCGTGAGGAATATGGATGGATTTGGTCCCTCGTATGCTAACAAGAGGAGGCACGATTTGGTTTCCTACTTCTACACATGTTCAACAGATCAAGTTAAAAGTACAGATAGATGGCATATGCAGATGTCTTGCTTATTATGTATTCTCCTGCCACATACAATAAAGGATCTGAGGCGCCCTAGGATATGTTATTTCTTGTGCCTGTGTCCAAGTGGATGGGGCCCACCAAAACAACTCTGGCGTAGCACATTTTCTGGAGACCAAAGTCTGAGTCGGTTAGTATTTCGGTTTTTTTTCTACAGTTCTTTTTCTGCCTTGAGTTAGAGATAGAATTAGATATTTAGTTTAATTCTTGTGAGTCAAATTAGAAGGGTCCGCTTGTATTATAAAAGCCAAGTCCGTGTGCCATGTAATGGTTAGGTGATGTTAAGATGAATTAGGCCCAGTTATGTGTTTCGGCCGTCGGCCATTATCGAGATTAGAGAATTCTTGTCAACAATCTCTACTGGCGTGTGAGTTCCTGCAACGCGACGCGTAGGAAGATTACAATTTGAGCCTATGCGGTTCGTCCATGTTATTCCTTTGGATCGAGGGGTTGGCATGTTGTTTCCACGGGATTTGCGAGCATCTTTGTAAACCTGCGATGAGTTCTTGCTGCGATGGATTTTTGTGTCGTGAAAGATCGGGCCAACAACGGACCAACCCCCATCTCGAGGTTCTCTCTTCATCAAGTGGTATCAGAGACCGACGTTTCTCACAGCACTTCGGAGGAGATGGCGGGCGCGCCATCACCAAAGAGCTATTGGAGGCTCTCCAACGACTTTTTGCTGGAGGAGAAAGGCTATGGTGATGAGCTTTTTCATACATATTGTAAAGTGGGAGAGAAAGTTTGTGCCACGACCATCGACCATGAAAGTTCAATCAACGCGGTCGACATCGACATGGTGGAGAAGCTTGAGCTATTGGCGACACCGCATCCACGACCATACTCATTGAGGAGGTGCTACGACAAGCTCAACATCACACAACAAGCTACGGTATTTTTTCCGGTCGGCAAATTTTCTTGTAAAGTTTTGTGCGACATAATTCCGGTGTCAATGGTTTTGTGTCACATGCTACATGGAAAGCCATGGTATAAAGAGAACACTGCTACATACTGTTGTCTTGCCAACACTTACACAATCAAACAGGATATGAAATATACTCTGGTGGCCATGGAGAAGAAATTGTTTAGGACATGGAGAAAGGAACGACTACAGAAAATGAAAGGACGACAAGAAGCAAAGAACAAGACCGAAGTTGCTGGAATTTTTTTGGCAGACTTTCAATCTACAATTGAAGATTTTGTTGAAGAGACCGACTCGAAACCGAGGATGGTTTCACTTGAAGACGGAGAGGATGATATGGACGCGGCGGCCACTGATGCTGATATTATTCGTGTTAATTTACTAACTGCGTCAAGGTTGAAAATTGATGCATTAGATGGAAAATCATCCAACCATGCTGATGTGTTGCATGTCTTGTTCGTGAATGAGAACAGGCCCAAAGGTGTTCAGTTTGTGCATGAGACCGAGGAAAGGGGCATGAGGAATATGGATGGATTTGATCCCTCGTATGCTAACAAGAGGAGGCATGATTTGGTTTCCTACTCCTACACATGTTAAAAAGATCAAGTTAAAAGTACAAATAGATGGCATATGCAGATGTCTTGCTTATTATTTATTCTCCTGCCACGTACGATAAAGGATCCGAGGTGCCCTAGTGTCGGGGATATACCCCGCGGTATGATCCGGCCGGAGTTATATCCCGGCTGGGACCTGGTAAACCGGCAGGTGTTAAGTCAGATGATAACCCGGCAGGTGTTAAGTCAGATGATAGCCCGATAGGTGCTAAGTTAGATGATAACCCGACAGATGTTAAGTCAGATGATAACCTGGCAGACAGTCATAACCCGGCAGACAGTCATAGCTGGTTGACAGTCATAACCAGGCAGACAGTGATAAATGGTTGATAGTCATAACCAGGCAGACAGTGTTAACTGGTTGACAGTCATAACCCGACAGATAGTGATAACTGGTTGACAGTCATAACTCGGCAGATAGAGTCGCCTAGGGTTATGAAGCCCGAGACATTATGAAGCCCAAGACGTTATGAAGCCCAAGATGTTAAGAAGCCCATGAAGAGAAGTCAGAATAGTTTAAGTCTTAATCCGGGTTGGACTCTACATGTAACCCACCCCTCCACATATATAAGGAGGGGCACGGACCCCAAGAGGGGGGAGAGAAATAATCTTTAGGGCTATACATAACTGGGAGAGCCGGTTTACGGCGACTCCCTCGTGATGATAATGAGACTTAGCCACAAACAACATGTAGGGTTGTTACCGGATGATGTTTCCCGGGGCCCGAAGCTGTCTAAATCCTTGTCTTGCGTTGCGTCTCTCGACTCTGCTCAACGCCTCTCAAGCTGCCACATAGATGTGTTGGCCTCACGACTAAGTCCTCACACTAGGACATCTGTCGTGACAATTCCACGACAGTTGGCGCCCACCGTGGGGCCCGCGCACGGTGGTGTTGAGTTCTTGGAGGGATTTCTTTCAGGGATCGAGAAGTTTGCAACTGACCGGGAGAAGGAGAAACAACATTGGAAAGAGTATCATCAAGGAAGTTAGGGTTTGCGTTTGAGCCGCCGCCACCGGCAGTATAATCCATCGAAGTTGGCGTGTTTTTTCGCTGCTATCTCCGCATCATAACAAGGGGGATCACTAAACCGCCAGCAACCGCAGCAAGAAGTACTACTGTCAAAAAGCCATGGAGGAGTTCTATGATTTTTTGATCCAATATGTGTTGGTGTCAAGAAAAGATTCAATCTACATATAAGTTTCTACCAAAGGAAACTAGAAGCCATCAGTTACGACGAGTCAAACAAAACGAGCGGTCGGGTCCGAGTGTTGCTGCTGTTCACGAGGGGATCATGTGCCAAAGAAATCAACAAGCATGGAGATCAAGGCCTACCAGTCAAATCAAGTTGTCTACATACAAGGAAATCCATGTCAATCCACGAGTGCTACTCTGATTAGTACATAAAAAAGGGAGAAGGGGCCACGACCCGGAGGAAATCACAGAGCTAAATTGGTCCAGAACCACTACGACCCGGAAAACAAAAGTCAACGGGCACGATGACAGATGGACCACGCTAAACCGCCATTGCGCCTCGATGAGTCGCCATCTCTAAACTGTCGCGACCCTCAGCCGCCTCAGATCGCTACTGTCACTACGCCAGGCCGACCTGGGTCCATTGCAAGATGCAAATCATACGGGTCGCCGCGGCTGGACTCCACCTCTGCCACAACCCGTTGCCTGCCTGACCCGCTGGTTTCTGCCGGGTCACCGTCGCCGCTGCACTAGACCGTCGCTACAACTGTCGACCCGGACGAGGACTGGGACAGGGGTTGGATCCAGATTACACCGTCATCGCCCCGTTCCGAGCCACCTTGCGACCCTGCCGAGCCAAGCCGATTTACCTCAACATGACCCGGCACTGAGTCACCGTCGCCATCAAACTACAGCTAAACCGTCGTCGTTCGGTTGTACGTCTACAAACAAATCACCACTGTGGTCGCGGTTGCTTACCTCTTGAACCGCCGACACAGAGTCATCGCCTGTCAGGACAACCCACCCTCATTGCGATCCACCGCGGATTGCTCCTGCTGCTGCGAGCGGGCCCGTGGCCTCGGGCCTCTTCTACAAGTCGCAATCAGGCCGTCCCGCAGCCACTGCTGAACCGCCCACTGGCTCGGCGCCTAACAACTCACGTCGTCGCGCACCTCACTTCATCGGCGGAGGCCGCGCCGGGCCGGCCTCTCTCTTAGCCCGCCAGCAACACCTTTCATTGCTCGAGCCGCTGCCCACGAGCCGGCCTAATCGAATCACCAAGCCAACCCGCCGGCCGTCGAGCTGTCCTCTGCCTAGCAGGAAGACACGCCCAACTAACCTCCGCCGTTGTGCCCTGCCGGATCATACCGCGCCCGGGTCGCTGCGTAAATCGCCAAGCCAACAGGGGCAGTTCACGGTCTCTGCCTATACGGATTGGCCTCGTGCTGCTCCGTTTTGCCTTGGCCCGCCTTGCCGGCGTCCTCCAGGGCGTTGCTCCGTGATACGTCTCCAACGTATCTATAATTTTTGATTGTTCCATGCTATATTATATCCTGTTTTGGACATTATTGGGCTTT
Source organism: Triticum urartu (assembly GCF_056163025.1). Lineage (NCBI taxonomy): Eukaryota > Viridiplantae > Streptophyta > Magnoliopsida > Poales > Poaceae > Triticum > Triticum urartu. The sequence goes on from NC_141878.1 coordinate 154,399,253, forward strand.
ATTATACACTTTTATATTGTTTTTGGGACTAACCTATTAACCGAAGGCCCATCCCAGAATTGTTGTTTTTGCCTATTTTAGGGTTTCGCAGAAAAAGAATATCAAACGGAGTCCAAACGGAATGAAACCTTCGGGAACGTGATTTTCGGAACGAACATGATCCAGAGGACTTGGACCCTACGTCAAGCAATCAACCAGGAAGGCACGAGGTAGGGGGGTGCCTACCCCCCCAGGCGCGCCCTCCACCCTCGTGGGGCCCACGTTGCTCCACCGACGTACTCCTTCCTCCTATATATACCTACGTACCACCAAACTACCAGATATAGAGCCAAAACCCTAATTCCACCGCCGTAACTTTCTGTATCCACGAGATCCCGTCTTGGGGCCTTTTCCGGAGCTCCGCCGGAGGGGGTATCGATCACGGAGGGCTTCTACATCAACACCATAGCCTCTCCGATGAAGTGTGAGTAGTTCACTTTAGACCTACGGGTCCATAGTTATTAGCTAGATGGCTTCTTCTCTCTTTTTGGATCTCAATACAAAGTTCTCCCCCTCTCTTGTGGAGATCTATTCGATGTAATCTTCTTTTGCGGTGTGTTTGTTGAAACCGATGAATTGTGGGTTTATGATCAACTTTATCTATGAACAATATTCGAATCTTCTCTGAATTCTTTTATGTATGATTGGTTATCTTTGCAAGTCTCTTTGAATTATCAGTTTGGTTTGGCCTACTAGATTGATCTTTCTTGCAATGGGAGAAGTGCTTAGCTTTGGGTTCAATCTTGCAGTGTCCTTTCCCAGTGACAGTAGCGGCAGCAAGGCACGTATTGTATTGTTGCCATCGAGGATAACAAGATGGGATTTATATCATATTGCATGAGTTTATCCCTCTACATCATGTCATCTTGCTTAAAGCGTTACTCTGTTCTCTTGAACTTAATACTCTAGATGCATGCTGGATAGCGGTCGATGTGTGGAGTAATAGTAGTAGATGCAGGCAGGAGTCGTTCTACTTGTCTCGGACGTGATGCCTATATACATGATCATACCTAGATATTCTCATAACTATGCTCAATTCTGTCAATTGCTCAACAGTAATTTGTTCACCCACTATAATACTTATGCTCTCGAGAGAAGCCTCTAGTGAAACCTATGGCCCCCCGGTCTATTTTCCATCATATTAATCTTCCAATACTTAGTTATTTCCTTTGCCATTTATTTTACTTGCATCTTTATTTCTCTTCATCATAAAAATACCAAAAATATTATCTTATCATATCTATCAGATCTCACTCTCGTAGGTGACCGTGAAGGGATTGACAACCCCTTTATCGCGTTGGTTGCGGGGAGTTTATTTGTTTGTGTAGGTGCCAGGGACTCATGCGTGGCCTCCTACTGGATTGATACCTTGCTTCTCAAAAACCGAGGGAAATACTTACGCTTCTCTACTGCATCACCCTTTCCTCTTCAAGGGAAAACCAACGCAGTGCTCAAGAGGTAGCAAGAAGGATTTCTGGCGCCGTTGCCGGGGAGTCTACGCAAAAGTCAACATACCAAGTACCCATCACAAACCATTATCTCCTGCATTACATTATTTTTCATTTGCCTCTCGTTTTCCTCTCCCCCCACTTCACCCTTGCCGTTTTATTCGCCCTCTCTCTCTCTCTGTCCTCCTCCTCTTTCTCTATTCGCCTCTTTTTTCTCGTCTCTTGTTTGCTTGTGTGTCGGTTTGCTTGCTTGTCGTTATGGCTAGTCCCCTACCTTCTCAGTTGTCTCCCAAAAATGAAGTTCTTAATTTTAAGCAAAGGGAAGGAGAAAACCTAAAAGACGCTTGGTATAGAATTTGCAATGCTCAAAATAGATCTACCAGGAAGCAATCTACTTCTATTCTTCTCTGCAATTTTTATGTAGGTGCTATTCCTCGGCACAGATATGTCCTTGATACCATTACCGGGGGGAACTTCTTGGGTAGCCACACTTTTGATTCCTATAATGCTATGATAGATTTGTTTGGCTCACCCCCTCTTTTGGTTAATGGAACTATGTTAACTTTGGAGCAGCAAAAACTTGAAGTTATTGAAAATAAAGTTGCTACCATAGAGTTAATTGAAAATTTCGATAAAAATATCCACAACCAAATTACTCAATATGGATCTAAAGTAGGAGTCACTTTGAAAAATATTAAGGAGAAGGAACCCATAGCTAATGAAAGAATAAATCATGATTCCACTACAATCGATAAACTTGAGGGTATCATTACCAACTTGGGAACCACTTTTTATTCCGTAAAGAATACCCCAAGTCCTCCAACTAAAATTGCCAATCTTATGTATGTTCCTAAAAATAAGGGTGAATCCTCTAGCAAAGAAACTGCGGATCTCAAATCTATGAGTATTCATCCTAATCTTTTTACTATCATTAAGGAACCATTTTCTACTAATGATTTTTTAGATTTTGTGCCTAGAAGTTTAATCATTGATAAAAGGAAAGAAACTCCTAAAAGTTATAGATGTCTCATTAAAGAATTACCAACTAAAGATACCTAGATCTATCTTCGCTTTTATGCCTAGCTAGGGGCGTTAAACGATAGCGCTTGTTCGGAGGTAACCCAATTTTATTTTTATTCCTTGCTTTTTACTCATGTTTAGTAATAAATAATTTATCTAGCCTCTGTTTTGGTTGTGTTTTTTGTGTTTAATTAGTGTTTGTGCCAAGTAGAACCGTTGGGAAGACTTGGGGAAAGTCTTTTTGATCTTGCTGTAAAAAACAGAAACTTTAGCGCTCACGAGAATCGCTGCCATTTTTATTTGGAAGGTTCTATTTAGTTAATTATTTTTGAAGATGATTAATAGATTAATTACTCACGTCTAGCAATTTATTTCATAATTGTTGGGGTTCCATAAGTTGCGTTAGCTACAGATTACTACAGACTGTTCTGTTTTTGACAGATTCTGTTTTTCGTGTGTTGTTTGCTTATTTTGATGAATCTATGGCTAGTAAAATAGTTTATAAACCATAGAGAAGTTAGAATATAGTAGGTTTAACACCAATATAAATAAAGAATGAGTTCATTACAGTACCTTGAAGTGGTGTTTTGTTTTCTTTCGCTAACGGAGCTCACGAGATTTTCTACTTTAAGTGTTGTGTTGTGAAGTTTTCAAGTTTTGGGTAAAGATTTGATGGATTATGGAACAAGGAGTGGCAAGAGCCTAAGCTTGGGGATTCCCATGGCATCCCCAATATAATCTAAGGACACCTAAAAGCCAAGGCTTGGGGATGCCCCGGAAAGGCATCCCCTCTTTCGTCTACTTCCATCGGTAACTTTACTTGGAGCTATATTTTTATTTACCACATGATATGTGTTTTGCTTGGAGCGTCTTGTATTATTTGAGTCTTTATTTGTTAGTTTTCCACAATCATCCTTTCTTTACACACCTTTTGAGAGAGACACACATGATTCGAAAATTGTTAGAATACTCTATGTGCTTCACTTATATCTTTTGAGTTATATAGTTTTTGCTCTAGTGCGTCACTTATATCTTTTAGAGCACGTTGGTGGATTTTTTTTATAGAAACCATTGTTATCTAATGCTTCACTTAGATCATTTTGAGAGTCCTACAAAACAGCGTGGTAAATTGCTTTAATTATGTTGGGCATTCAAGATTAATAATAAAATTTTCTTATGAGTGTGTTGAATACTATGAGAAGTTTGATACTTGATAATTGTTTTGAGATATGGATATGGTGATATTAGAGTCATGCTAGTTGAGTAGTTGTGAATTTGAGAAATACTTGTGTTAAAGTTTGTGATTCCCGTAGCATGCACGTATAGTGAACCGTTATGTGATGAAGTCGGAGCATGATTTATTTATTGATTGTCTTCCTTATGAGTGGCGGTCGGGGACGAGCGATGGTCTTTTCCTACCAATCTATCCCCCTAGGATCATGCGCGTAGTACTTTGCTTTGATGACTTGTATATTTTTGCAATAAGTATATGAGTTCTTTATGACTAATGTTGAGTCCATGGATCATACGCACTCTCACCCTTCCACCATTGCTAGCCTCTCTAATACCGCGCACCTTTCGCTGGTATCATACACCCACCATATACCTTCCTCAAAACAGCCACCATACCTACCTATCATGGCATTTCCATAGCCATTCTGAGATATATTGCCATGCAACTTACCACCATTCCGTTTACTATGACATGCTCCATCATTGTCATATTGCTTTGCGTGATCATGTAGTTGACATTGTATTCGTGGCAAAGCCACCATTCATAATTCTTTCATACATGTCACTCTTGATTCATTGCATATCCTGGTACACCGCCGGAGGCATTCACATAGAGTCATATTTTGTTCTAAGTATTGAGTTGTAATTGTTGAGTTGTAAGTAAATAAAAAGTGTGATGATCATCATTTTTTAGAGCATTGTCCCAAGTGACGAAAGGATGATGGAGACTATGATTCCCCCACAAGTCGGGATGAGACTTCGGACTAAAAAGAGGCCATAAAAAAAAGAGAGAGAAAAGGCCCAAATAAAAAAATGAGAGAAAAAGAGAGAAGGGACAATGCTACTATCCTTTTACCACACTTGTGCTTCAAAGTAGCACCAAGATCTTCATAGAGAGTCTCCTATGTTATCACTTTCATATACTAGTGGGAATTTTTTTCATTATAGAACTTGGCTTGTATATTCCAATGATGGGCTTCCTTAAAATGCCCTAGGTCTTCGTGAGCAACCGAGTTGGATGCACACCCACTTAGTTTCTTTTGAGCTTTCATACACTTATAGCTCTAGTGCATCTGTTGCATGGTAATCCCTACTCACTCACATTGATATCTATTAATGGGCATCTCCATAGCCCATTGATATGCCTAGTTGATGTGAGACTATCTTCTCCCTTTTTGTCTTCTCCACAACCACCATTCTATTCCACATATAGTGCTATGTCCATGGCTCACGCTCATGTATTGCGTCAAGATTGAAAAAGTTTGAGAACACTAAAAGTATGAAACAATTGCTTGGCTTGTCATCGGGGTTGTGCATGATTTAAATACTTTGTGTGGTGAAGATGGAGCATAGCCAGACTATATGATTTTGTAGCGATAACTTTCTTTGGCCATGTTATTTTGAAGAGACATAATTGCTTAGTTAGTATGCTTGAAGTATTATTATTTCTATGTCAATATTGAACTTTTGTCTTGAATCTTTCAGATATGAATATTCATACCACAATTAAGAGAATTACATTGAAATTATGCCAAGTAGCATTCCACATCAAAAATTATGTTTTTATCATTTACCTACTCGAGGACGAGCAGGAATTAAGCTTGGGGATGCTTGATACGTCTCCAACGTATCTATAATTTTTTATTGTTCCATGCTATATTATATCCTGTTCTGGACATTATTGGGCTTTATTATACAGTTTTATATTATTTTTAGGACTAACCTATTAACCGGAGGCCCAGCCCAGAATTGTTGTTTTTGCCTATTTTAGGGTTTCGCAGAAAAGAATATCAAATGGAGTCCAAACGGAATGAAACCTTCGGGAACGTGATTTTCGGAACGAACATGATCCAGAGGACTTGGACCCTACGTCAAGCAATCAACCAGGAAGGCACGAGGTAGGGGGGCACGCCTACCCCCCCCCCCCCAGGCACGCCCTCCACCCTCGTGGGGCCCACGTTGCTCCATCGGCGTACTCCTTCCTCCTATATATACCTATGTACCCCCAAACTACCAGATACGGAGCCAAAACCCTAATTCCACCGCCGTAACTTTCTGTATCCACGAGATCCCATCTTGGGGCCTTTTCCGGAGCTCCGCCGGAGGGGGTATCGATCACGGAGGGCTTCTACATCAACACCATAGCCTCTCCGATGAAGTGTGAGTAGTTTATTTCAGACCTACGGGTCCATAGTTATTAGCTAGATGGCTTCTTCTCTCTTTTTGGATCTCAATACAAAGTTCTCCCCCTCTCTTGTGGAGATCTATTCGATGTAATCTTCTTTTGCGGTGTGTTTGTTGAGACCGATGAATTATGGGTTTATGATCAAGTTTATCTATGAACAATATTTGAATCTTCTCTGAATTCTTTTATGTATGATTGGTTCTCTTTGCAAGTCTCTTCGAATTATCAGTTTGGTTTGGCCTACTAGATTGATCTTTCTTGCAATGGGAGAAGTGCTTAGCTTTGGGTTCAATCTTGCAGTGTCCTTTCCTAGTGATAGTAGGGGCAGCAAGGCACATATTGTATTGTTGCCATCGAGGATAAAAAGAGGGGGTTTATATCATATTGCATGAGTTTATCCCTCTACATCATGTCATCTTGCTTAAAGCATTACTCTGTTCTCTTGAACTTGATGCTCTAGATGCATGCTGGATAGCGGTCGATGTGTGGAGTAATAGTAGTAGATGCAGGCAGGAGTCGTTCTACTTGTCTCGGACGTGATGCCTATATACATGATCATACCTCGATATTCTCATAACTATGCTCAATTCTGTCAATTTCTCAACAGTAATTTGTTCACCCACCGTAATACTTATGCTCTCGAGAGAAGCCTCTAGTGAAACCTATGGCCCCCGGGTCTATTTTCCATCATATTAATCTTCCAATAGTTATTTATTTCCTTTGCCATTTATTTTACTTGCATCTTTATTTCTCTTTATCATAAAAATACCAAAAATATTATCTTATCATATCTATCAGATCTCACTCTCGTAGGTGACCGTGAAGGGATTGACAACCCCTTTATCGCGTTGGTTGCGAGGAGTTTATTTGTTTGTGTAGGTGTGAGGGACTCATGCATGGCCTCCTACTGGATTGATACCTTGGTTCTAAAAAATTGAGGGAAATACTTACGCTTCTCTGCTGCATCACCCTTTCCTCTTCAAGGGAAAACCAACGCAGTGCTCAAGAGGTAGCACTCCGCCTCGCCCGTCAGCTGCATCTCTGCTGGCCTCGCCTCTGCTTTGCCAAAGCGTCGTGCTTATCTCCGAGTCAGCCCCGTAGTTTCAAGCCGGTCCCGAGCCGCCCGTCTTGGATGGTTTAAACCGCCCGCGCACCCGGAGAAGTCGCCGCTGCTGGCTGCATCCGCGCAATCCGACTATAGCCACTATCGCTTCTGTGCGGATCACCCGCTCCTCCCCGAGTCGCCCTTGTGGCTTTGTGATATCTTTTGTCAGGGAGATGGAAAACCCGCTATCGCGCGAAGCCACTGTACTGCTACTACCGTCATCCCTGCGCGGCCTCAGCTTGAGTCGTCGCTGCTCAGACTCGCCATCGCACCTCCGCTGTCGCCGCCGTGCCAGGGAGTCACCGCGCTTGAACCGTGCCCCGTCGCCACAGCCTCAATCCGCTGAATCGCCGGCATCCCTCTGCCGCGGTCTCCGCCTTTGCCGAGGTCCGGCACCTCCGTCTTCGCCTTCACCGGCCACCTCACGGAGTCACCGTAGTGGATTTCACTCCTGGCCTCCCTCGTCGAAACACCGCGCCTCGCCGGTTTTGCCTCTGCGTTGAGCCAGCGCTGGATCACCATCACCGTTGTAAACCGCCGCGGCTTTGTTCCCTCAAACATCAACTATGCCATGCCCCCGCAGGCTCTTCGCGCTATGGAGTTACAGTAACAAGAAACAGGCTCTGTTGTTGGATGCTGGAAAAGTCAGTGGTCCGCCACCAGGCCCATGTGTTAGTAGAATAACTACTACAAGTACAAGTGCTGTGTTGGTTTGCCATCGTATAAAAGAGCATGGGATACGGTACAATGGCCGCATCAGACATCTGATATGTTTTGATTACGGTATCGACGAAAAAAAAAGAGGATCGTGGAAGCAGTAAAATTCGGACCAGTTGGAAAACCAACAATGACGGACATGACTGGCTCGACGTCCCAAGAAAAGATCAGGTGCTATCCATCTTATTTATTTTTCAATATGCTTTAAAGTTCCTTCGAGAACAATTGTCCTCCCTTTAATATGTTTGTTCCATGATCATGGCAGAGACGATAAGATCATCTGTCATCCAAATACATCAGGACAATTATTCACCACCGAAGTGGAGTTAAATCGCGGATATGGAGTGCATAGCATCATCATTTTCACTAACATTTATCCATGCGGCCGTGCTCAATGGAAGTGCTTACGCTTCCGCCCTTGCGGTCCGGTCTACATCAACACACCGGGCTGCACCTGTTTGCATGAGCTATTTATTGAGTATGAGAAAGTCACTGCTTGGGTAGCCCGGTTTTTCTTCCAGATTGGAGGCAAGTTATCATTCAGCCGCCGTCTGCGCTGGATGGCTCAATGGATATGCGCACAAATCGCTTCCATTACAGTTTGGTTAACTTCAAACAGCCAGTTGGAAGGAACCATTGGCCGAGTTGCTGACACGGCTCATATGGGATCATTTATAACCCGCTGCAGTCACCTCAACCTTCTGTGGATTTACATCACGTTATCAACACCAATGATATATACCTTATGCTATGGTCAAGTATGGAGAATCTCAAGACAATTCCTTGAGTCATCTTAAGACTCAGGGGCTACGATGATATGACTCAGCAAGTCTTGCCAGTTTCAGCAAATTCAAGTGCCCCAGGATGTTGAAGGAAAGATAACTCAGTCTTGGAGGCTACTGTTATATTGATGAAAATTTAAAGGAGGTCAGAAATATTCTGGCTCAGAATGACACTTCCAGTTTATAATCCGATTTAAGGGAAATCCCGTCTCCCACACAGCGCTGAAACTCTTAGTATCTGGTTCAAATCCGGTTTAAGAGGAAACTATCTCTTGCAAATCTCTGATGCTCTCAATATCCGGTTCAAAATCCTAGTTCAAGAAGAATTTATCTCTTGCAAAAATTTAAAGGTTGCCGAAGAGGACCTGTTGCCATGATGTGCGGTTCAAACATGGGTATCCTGCCTTATTAGCTTATCATATTATTGATCACATGGGGCTTCCTGCTCATTGAGCATAGCTATGAATACCCTCTTGATCCGGCTATCAAGCCAATATTATCAATATTATTGTAAGAGCACAGTTCTGGTTACTTCGGTAATCCAGCTATAAAGCCAATATTATCATAAGGGGCCAAAGAGAGTCTGCTGCACAGCACAACTCAAACATGGTATCCCTTGAGCACAGCTCACAATATCACTTGGGGGCTATGTTCGAACCATAGTCACACCTCTTGATAGGCATAAGGGCACCAGGGAAATCACTTGGGGGCTTGGTCGTATCTAAAACATAGCTACACCTCTTGATAGGCATAAGGCCACCAAGGAAATCACTTGGGGGCTATGGGTTCGAATCATAGTTACACCTCTTGATAGGCATAAGGGCGCCAGGGAAATCACTTGGGGGCTTGGTCATATCCGAACCATAGCTACACCTCTTGATAGGCATAAGGGCACCAGGGAAATCACTTGGGGGCTATGGGTTCGAACCATAGCTACACCTCTTGATCGGCATAAGGCCACAAGGGAAATCACTTGGGGGCTTGGTCGTATTCGAACCATAGCTACACCTCTTGATCGACGCAATGCCACAATTATGACTACTTGGAGGCTCTGGTCATATCCGAACCATAGCTTAAACCCTCTTGATCATACACATACATCATCATATATTGTGTCATAATAGCCAACACGGCTGGATTTTTATTATGGTTATCAATAACCAATATTATGATTGAGGTTTTCAAAGTCGCTTCAGCGCAATGGATATAATTTATTCTACAATGGAAGGAATAGTCCTGAGTCGCTGCAGGCTTACGACCCGGTACTTGGGGGCTACATTATTCAAGTTGAGATTACATCAAATACACAAGCCCCATGTTGCTGCAAGCATGCACCATGACACTTGGGGGCTAATGCAAAATCATTGTTTGCTCACCTTATTTAAGACCCGACTCATCACATCATAATGAGCCGGCCCTTGGGGGATACCAATTGCTCCTGTCAACAATTCAAGGTACAAAGCTTTTAATCCATTATATTGAAGGGTCCACTGCTCAGTTGGTAAAGCACAAGGCTCTTAACCTTGTGGACGTGGGTTCAAGCCCCATGATGGGGTTATATCATATGATGTTATTTTCATTGAAGTTTTTATGAGCATCATGCAATTACAAGTCCCAGGTTGTTGCAAGCATGACAACCCGACACTTGGGGGCTACATATGTGGAATATTCAGTTCTGACTGGTGATTGAGATGAACAACCTGGATTTCTTCAAGCTTGTGACATTCATATTGAAGCAAATCTTAAGTTGTTACTACGTTACCTTCTTAAGACTTGGGGGCTACAAGTGATAGGCATATAAGAGGTATATTTTCAAGCCTGATGTTAACTACAATTATGACCCGGTGCTATCAATATTTATAAACCAGCAATCTTGGCAATGATAAACCGGCAAGTTCTACATCCTTAAACCGGCTGAAGATCAGATGAGTATTTCAAGGACCAATATTTTTGTTAAGCATTGGGAGCTGAGTCAAATGAATTATTCTTAATAATGTTTTTCTGTGACAAACCAATGTCAGCAAATTGATTATGAAGCTGGTCTATTGACCTGGATTTCCTCGAAGAAGGAAATGCCAAGGACTTAAGGATGATCAGGATCAGTTTAACATGGATAAATCCAAATTAAACTAGGGGCTAATGTCGGGGATATACCCCGCGGTATGATCCGGCCGGAGTTATAACCCGGCTGGGACCTGGTAAACCGGCGTGTGTTAAGTCAGATGATAACCCGGCAGGTGTTAAGTCAGATGATAGCCCGGCATGTGTTAAGTTAGATGATAACCCGGCAGATGTTAAGTCAGATGATAACCCGGCAGACAGTCATAACCCGGCAGACGGTGATAACTGGTTGACAGTCATAACCAGGCAGACAGTGATAACTGGTTGACAGTCATAACCAGGTAGACAGTGATAACTGGTTGACAGTCATAACCCGGCAGACAGTGATAATTGGTTGACAGTCATAACTCGGCAGATAGAGTCGCCTGGGGTTATGAAGCTCGAGACGTTATGAAGCCCAAGACATTAAGAAGCCCATGAAAAGAAGTCAGAATAGTTTAAGTCTTAATCTGAGTTGGCCTCTACATGTAACCCGCCCCTCCACATATATAAGGAGGGGCAGGGCACCCCAAGAGGGGGGAGAGAAACAATCTTTAGGGCTAGACATAACTGGGAGAGCCGGTTTACGGCGACTCCCTCGTGATGATAATGAGACTTAGCCACAAACAGCATGTAGGGTTGTTACCGGATGATGTTTCCTGGGGCCCGAAGCTGTCTAAATCCTTGTCTTGCGTTGTGTCTCTCGACTCCGCTCAACCCCTCTCAAGCTACCACATAGATGCGTTGGCCTCACGACTAAGTCCTCACACTAGGACATCTGCCGTGACAAATTCCACGACACCTAGGATACGTGATTTCTTGTGCCTGTGTGCAAGTGGATGGGGCCCACCAAAACAACTCAGGCGTAGCACATTTTCTGGAGACCAAAGTCTAAGTCGGTTAGTATTTAGGTTTTTTTTCTACAGTTCTTTTTCTGCCCTGAGTTAGAGATAGAATCAGATATTTAGTTTAATTCTTGAGAGTCAAGTTAGAAGGGTCGGCTTGTATTATAAAAGCCAAGTCCGTGTGCCATGTAATGGTTAGGTGATGTTAAGATGAATTAGGCCCAGTTATGTGTTTCGGCCGTCGGCCATTATCGAGATTAGAGAATTCTTGTCAACAATCTCTATTGGCGTGTGAGTTCCTGCGACGCGGCGCGTAGGAAGATTACAAGCTGAGCCTGTATGGTTCGTCTACGTTATTCATTCGGTTCAAGGGGTTGGCGTGTTTTTGCGCGGGATTTGCGAGCATCTTTGTAAACCCGCGATGAGTTCTTGCTGCGATGGATTTTTGTGCCGTGAAAGATCGGGTCAACAATGGACCGACCCTCGCCTCGAGGTTCGCACCTCATCACGTGAGATGGAGTAGTTTTCAATGGTGAACACCTCTATGTTGATCGTATCTACTATATGATTCACGTTCGACCTTTCAGTCTCTAGTGTTCCGAGGCCATGTATGTAGATGCTAGGCTCATCAAGTTTAACCGGAGTATTCCACATGTGCAAAACTTTCTTGCACCCGTTGTATCCGAACGTAGAGCTTATCACACCCGATCATCACGAGGTGTCTCAGCACGACAAACTATCATAATGGTGCATACTCAGCGAGAACACTTATACCTTAAAATTTTAGTAAGGGATCATCTTATAATGCTACCGCCGTACTAAGCAAAATAAGATGCATAAAAGATAAACATCACATGCAATCAAAATATGTGACATGATATGGCCATCATCATCTTCTACCTTTGATCTCCATCTCCAAAGCACCGTCATGATCTCCATCGTCACCGGCTTGACACCTTGATCTCCATCGTAGCGTCGTGGTCGTCTCGCCAACTATTGCTTCTACAACTATCGCTAACACATAGTGATAAAGTAAAGCAATTACATGACGTTTGCCTTTCATATAATAAAGCAACAACCATAAGGCTCCTGCCAGTTGCCGATAACTTTTACAAAACATGATCATCTCATACAATAACATATATCACATCAGTCTTGACCATATCACATCACAACATGCCCTGCAAAAACAAGTTAGACGCCCTCTACTTTGTTGTTGCAAGTTTTACGTGGCTACTACGGGATTCTAGCAAGAACCGTTCTTACCTACGCATAAAAACCACAACGGTGATTTATCAAGTTTGCTATTTTATCCTTCAACAAGGACCGGCCGCCGTCAAATTCGATTCAACTAAAGTTGGAGAAACAGACACCCGCCAGCCACCTTTATGCAAAACTAGTTGCATGTCTGCTGGTGGAACCGTCTCATGAACGTGATCATGTAAGTTTGGTCCAGGCCGCTTCATCCAACAATACCGCCGAATCAAAATAAGACATTGGTGGTAAGAAGTATGACGATCACCGCCCACAACTCTTTGTGTTCTACTCGTGCATATCATCTACGCATAGACCTGGCTCGGATGCCACTGTTAGAAACGTAGCATGCAATTTCAAAAAATTCTTACGCTCACGCAAGATCTATCTAGGAGATTGAGGGAGTCCTGGATTAGGGGGTCTCCGGACAGCCGGACTATATCCTTTGGCCGGACTGTTGGACTATTAAGATACGAGATTGAAGACTTCGTCCCGTGTCTGGATGGGACTCTACTTGGCATGGAAGGCAAGCTAGGTAATACGGATATGTATATCTCCTCCTTTGTAACCGACCTTGTGTAACCCTAGCCCCCTCCGGTGTCTATATAAACTGGAGGGTTTTAGTCCGTAGGACAACATACAATCATACCATAGGCTAGCTTCTAGGGTTTAGCCTCTCTGATCTCGTGGTAGATCAACTCTTGTAATACTCATATCATCAAGAATAATCAAGCGGGATGTAGGGTTTTACCTCCATCAAGAGGGCCCGAACCTGGGTAAACATCATGTCCCCTGCCTCCTGTTACCATCCGCCTTAGACGCACAGTTCGGGACCCCCTACCCGAGATCTGCCGGTTTTGACACCGACATTGGTGCTTTGATTGAGAGTTCCACTGTGTCGTCACCATAAGGCTTGATGGCTCCTTCGATCATCGCTAGCGATGCGGTCCTGGGTGAGGCTTTCCTCCCCAGACAGATCTTCATATTCAGCGGCTTTGCACTGCGGGCCAATTCTCTTGGCCATCTGGAGCAGATTGAGAGCTACGCCCCTGGCCATCAGGTCAGGTTTGGAAACTTGAAATACACGGCTGACATCCGCGGAGACTTGATCTTTGACGGATTCGGGCCCATGTCGGACGCGCCGTACAGTCTTGACGAGCATGACGTAACTCTGTCGTCGGACAGTGTTTGGGAGATCGCATCCGCAGCTACTCCGTCCATCAATCCGGAGCAAGTCGCGCCATCCGAGAGCGGAGGGATGGACCTCGCCATGGAGGCCGCACTCTCAGTGGCGATAGAGCCGGATACTGACTTCACCCCTTACGAGAGCCGTGTCGCAAAACCACTGGATTCATCTCCGGCCACGGACTCCGAGCCGCTCATATCCGTGCCCGTCGAGTCCGACTGGGCGCCGATCATGGAGTTCACCTCCACGGACATCTTTCAGCACTCACCCTTCGGGGATGTGCTAAATTCATTAAGGTCTCTCCCCTATCAGGAGAACCTTGGCCGAACTATGTCCGGCTAGAATGGGATGCGGACGACGAAGAAATTCGCTGCCCACCCACCACCCACTTGGTAGCCACTATCGACAACTTATCCGACATGCTCGACTTTGGCTCCAAAGACTTCGACGGTATGGACGACGAGGCCGGAGAAGAACAGGATCCACCACCCTCGGGGCACTGGACCGCCACCTCATCATATGATATATACATGGTGGACACCCCCAAAGAAGCCAATGGCGACGAGAAAGCGGAGGATGACCCCTCCAAGAAGCAACCCAAGCGCCAACGTCAGCGGCGCCGCTCTAAGTCCCGCCACAGCAAGAGCAGTGATACCAACACAGGAGATAATAACACTCCGGATAGCGCCGAAGACAACAACAATCCCCTCCAGCACGGTGCAGAGCTAGAGGACGAACAAGCTAGCCCCCCAGAGCAGGCAGCAGATGGAGAACCGGAGGAGGACAATTACATGCCTCTCTCCGAAGACGAGGCGAGCCTCGGCGATGACGAGTTTATCGTGCCTGAGGACCCCGTCGAGCAAGAGCGTTTCAAGCGTCGGCTTATGGCCACGGCAAGTAGCCTAAAGAAGAAACATCAACAGCTTCAAGATGATCAAGACTTGCTAGTAGACAGATGGAACGAAGTCCTTGCGGCCAAGGAGCATGAACTCGAGCGCCCGTCCAAGAGTTACCCAAAACGCAGGTTGCTACCTCACCTCGAGGAGGAAGCATTGAAACATCATTCACCAGTGTACGATGCGGCTGACCGGCCACTATGCGGCCGAGCCAGAGAGGCGTTTCAGCCTAAAGTTCAGACTGCACCCCGTCGCCACTCAGTCAAAAATACTAAGGCCTTGGGCAACACAGAGGACCTGCGAGACATCTTGGACAGTAAGGCAAAAATCGCAAGGTCAATATACGGGACACGAGCACGTGTGCCCACACGGGACGATGATCGTCGTGTCGGATACACCAAGAGTAAATCCAGCCAGGCCGAATACATCAGACAAGACTCATACGAACTACGTCGGGATATAGCCCGGCACAGAGGTGCCGCACACCCCCTATGCTTCACTGATGAAGTTATGAATCATGAATTCCTGGAGGGTTTCAAACCCGTAAATATCGAATCATACGACGGCACATCAGATCCCACTGTATGGATTGAGGATTTCCCCCTTCACATCCACATGGCTCGCAGTGACGATCTACATGCCATCAAGTACCTCCCACTAAAACTCAAAGGACCAGCTCGACATTGGCTGAATAGCTTGCCAGCAGATTCCGTTGGCAGTTGGGAGGATTTGGAAGATGCATTTCTTGACAACTTCCAGGGCACTTATGTGCGGCCACCGGATGCTGATGACTTGAGCCACATAACCCAGCAGCCAGGGGAATCGGCCAGACAATTCTGGACATGGTTCCTGACTAAGAAAAATCAAATTGCAGACTGTCCGAATGCAGAAGCGCTAGCGGCATTCAAGCATAACATCCGCGACGAGTGGCTCACCCGCCACCTCGGCCAGGAGAAGCCGAAATCTATGGCAGCCCTCACAACACTCATGACCCACTTTTGCGCGGGCGAGGACAGCTGGTTGGCTCGCAGCAGCAACAAATCAAGGAATCCGGATACCTCGGATACCAAAGACGTTAACGGTAGGCAGTGTCGTAATAGACCAAAGCGCCGTAATAACGACAATAACACCGAAGATACGGCAGTCAATGCCGGATTCAGAGGCTCTAAATCCGGTCAGCGGAAAAAGCCATTTAAAAGAAATACTCTGGCTCCGTCCAGTCTGGATCGCACATTGGACCGCTCGTGTCAAATCCATGGCACCCCTGACAAGCCAGCCAATCACACCAACAGAGAATGCTGGGTGTTCAAGCAGGCCGGCAATTTAAATGCCGAAAACAAGGACAATTGGCTGCATAGCGATGACGAGGAGGAGCCCCGGCCGCCGAACCCAGGAGGACAGAAGGGGTTTCCCACACAAGTGAAGACAGTGAACATGATATATGCAACCCACATTCCCAAGAGGGAGCGGAAGCATGCACTAAGGGACGTCTACGTGATGGAGCCCGTTGCCCCGAAGTTCAACCAATGGTCTGCTTGTCTGATCACCTTCGATCGCAGGGGCCACCCCACTAGCATCCGTCATGGCGGATCCGCCGCACTGGTCCTACACCCCATCATTGACGGATTTCACCTCACTCGAGTCCTTATGGACGGTGGCAGCAGCCTGAACCTGCTTTATCAGGATACAATGCGAAAAATGGGTATCGATCCCTCAAGGATCAAACCCAGCAAAACCACCTTTAAAGGCGTCATCCTAGGTGTAGAGGCTCATTGCATAGGCTCAATCACACTGGAAGTGGTCTTCGAATCACCGGATAACTTTCGAAGCGAAGAGTTAATCTTCGACATCGTCCCGTTTCGCAGTGGCTATCATGCACTGCTCGGACGGACAGCATTTCCAAAATTCAACGCAGTGCCGCATTACGCATACCTCAAGCTCAAGATACCAGGACCCCGCGGGGTCATAACAGTAAATGGAAACACAAAACGCTCGCTCCATATAGAAGAGCACACCGCGGCCCTTGCAGCAGAGGCACAAAGCAGCCTGTTCACGCAGACCACTCATTCGGTGTTACAGCCCCCGGACACCTTCAAGCGAGTCCGGAACAATCTGCAACAGGATCGCCTGGAGCGATCAACGCTCGCCTAGCAATCCGGCCCCTGTCCCAGTCCCAGTGCAGCGACGAAATTTGTGCCGCGCGTACATAACTACGCATTGAAAATACCATGGACATAGGCGGGGGCACAATCAGGACACGCCCCGCATTGTGGCTTAACCACACCAGGGGCTGTATACCTTTGACATTCCTTTTCTCTTTCAGGGCCTAACTCTTCGGAAGCCCTTTCCGACAGTTCAATTGCCGGACACATTCCGGAAGCAACAACCAAGGCGGCAAGAAGCTAGGATGAACACGGGAACTGCCAGGTGGTCTCTAGTAATACTTGATATACCCGCTTTTCACTATTTATGCGTAGCTTGCCTTGGGATAGGACATTTCGAATTGTCCTGCTTTATGCTTATTGCACTACTTGTACCAGTACACTTCGATGTATTATTCAAATAACAATGCATATTATTAATCTGTCATTGCATTATTTAAGTTTTTCTCTTTCTCTTATATGTCCATTTACGACATTCCGAACCTGCGCGCTCGGGTGCGGTTAGTACGCCAGGGGCTCTCGTTTACCCCTAATACGGCGCAAGAAGTCCGAACACTTTCGAAAGTGCGGCACCCCGAACTTATAGCATTATATGCATCAGCTCTGAATCATGTCTTGGGTCAAATGTTGGGTTGCCCGGCTCCCATGCTTTGGTACCTTACGTTCCACTATATCGGCTAAGGTAGCGGTGGGAGAACTACTGTGATTGTGTCCCGGTTCTTCCAGACGAGCACCTCAGTAGAGAAAGCCAAAAAATGGCTGTCATGATAAGGCGAGAGACTGGTCACTATTCGAGAGGTCTCAAGTCCTTAAAGACTTTTTCCGCTTCGGGCGAGGAGTCGGCCTTGTCCGGCTTAGGCGTGTATAGCGCCCCAAATTCGGCCCTCCGAATACCAGGGGCTTCGCCAAAAATTTAAAATCATAGACTTCTATGGCTAGGTGAGAGTGATAAAGCATTATAGTCCGATTGCCTGGTTCGTTGCAATGAGCACCTCCCTTGAAGGACCCAAAATTGGGGTAAAGAGTGTTCATATTTACCCCGAACACCCCAGTACTAGTTACATGGGGGCAGAAGCCGACGACTGGCCAACTCTCAGATTTTATAAACGGCCGCACAGAAGGTAATATTTTAAATTAAGAAAGCGTCGCATGGCGCAAAAGAACTCGTTACATATTACAGGATCACATGGGCATGTTCATTCAAAGATTACATCCTTGGCACACTCATCTGCCACTAAGCGGGAACCCTTCGGGACGCTCTCATAGTAATTCTCGGGGCAGCGATGCTCCTTGCCCTCCGGCGGCCCCTCCTTCACAAGCTTCACGGCGTCCAGCTTCGCCCGGTGCACCTTCGCCCGGTCAAAAGCCCTGTGTGCACCTTCGATGCAGATGGACCGCTTGATGACCTCAAGCCATGGGCAGGCTTCCACCAGCTGCCTCACCAGACTGAAGTAGCTGCCAGACAGGGGCTCGCCAGGCCACATCCGGACTATAAGGCCCCTCATGGCCTGTTCGGACGCCTTGTGAAGTTCGACCAACTGCTTCAGCTGGTCGCTCAAGGACACGGGGTGTTCAGTCCCAGTATACTAAGACCAGAACAACTTCTCCGTTGAGCTCCCCTTCTCAGCCCGGTAAAACTCCGCGGCATCCAGCACACCGCGGGGAAGATCTGCAAACGCTCCTAGAGAGCTCCGAACTCGGGTAAGAAAAAGGAAAGTCTCCTTCACATGCTTGCTTTGCATATTGAATGCCTTACCCGCTGCTATCTTCTTCGCCGCATCAATCTCCTGGAGGGCCTTGTGGGCTTCGGCCTTGGCGCTCCGGATGCTTTCAAGTGCCTGCGCGAGATCGGACTCTCACGTCTTGGAGTCAAGCTCCAAGGACTCATGCTTTTTGGCGAGAGCCTTGAGCTCTTGCTGCACCTCGCCCACTCGGGCTTCTTGTTTCTCCCGTTCAATGCGTTCTTTGGCCGCTTTGTCTTCGGCCGCGGACAACGCCTTCCTCAGGGTCTCCACCTCAGTCGTGGCCCCTGACAAATTCATGATGATCCTATTACTTTGCACCGAACTTCTTTTTAACTATATAAACTGGGGTATATCTTACCTTTGCTCTCTTCGAGCTGCCCCTTGGTAAGGCCGAGCTCGTCCTCGAATCGCTCCAGGGCCTGCTTCAGCGCAGAGACCTCCGCAGTACGTGCGGCAGCGGCCAGCAGGGAAGCACGCACATACACATAGACATACTCTAATTAGACTCCTGAGTTATCATTTGATACTCTATTCGGATTTTATTCGGGAACGCCGAACAGAGCATCAGGGGCTACTATCTATGCGGTAATATTTTTATATTTTGAATGCTTGCCTCAAAGCCTGTTAGGAGGCTGGCGCAATCTTCGGTCAGTCCATTTTTGGCGAACTGAACCTTCTTGACCACCGCACTCATGATAGTGCGGTGTTCTTCATCGATGGAAGCGCTGTGAAGCGCTTCCAGCAAGTTGTCCGGTGCCTCTGGTTGGACAGAGGACACCGGCACGGATGGTTAGCCCCCCTTAATGGGGGACCGCCTGCCGGAGTCCGGAACCATCGAAGGTTCTGGCGCAGTGTCCGGCTGGGGCCCGAACTCGAAGCCCGTAGGAGCCTCGCTCCCTTGGTACTCAGGGTCCGAGAGGTCGCCGTGAGGTGCCCCCGGGATCACCTCCCCTTGGGTCGGTGCCTTTTGAGACACCACCTCGGCGTTGTCCGTAGGGCGTGGGGTGGAAGCCGTCGGAGGAGAACCGCTGTTCATATCCGACGAGCCCAAAGAGCTGCTTGACGAGGGTACGTCGAGATGAGCTCGGGTCGGACTGCATAATCATGTTCGGCATGAGCAAAGGCAGTACAATAAAACATACCATGAAGTACTATGGTGTCCGGACACTTACGACTTCGCCAGGGGCTTGTCCCTGGGTAGCCACTCGTCGCCGTTGTCGGCGGTCGTCATGGCATGGTACGAAGGGAGGGTCTTTCCCTTCTTGGACCCTTCGGCCTCCCCGGATGGGTCGGCCATCCTTTTCTTGTCTCCCCAGGCTGGGGGGGAGAACTTTTCTCCTCCTCCTCGTTTTCGTGGGAGGAGTGCGCGCCGGACTCATCGGATGATGAGTCCGATAGAACCACCTTGCGCCGGAGACCCTTTCGGGTCCCCGCGGCCTTCTTCTTGGCCATCTTTTCCGGCACCTCATAAGGTGCCGGAGTCAACATCTTCATTAGAAGAGCGTTTGCAGGATCTTCGGGCAGGGGGGCTGGGTAATCAAGCTGCTTCGCTGTCTTTATCCAGTCCTGTTAATGGCATGAAAGCTTAGATCCAGCACATAACCAAACCAGGGCACATAAATACCCTGAGAGGTATAAAAGCCTACCGGATGGGCGCGGCGCTTTGCGCTGAGTCCGCGGTCCTCGGTGAGGGAGGGAGGAATCTCGGCGCCCTTGAACAGCACCCTCCAGACGTCCTCGTGCGTCGTGTCGTAGAGCTCTCATAGCATCTGGTGCTGGGCCGAGTCGAACTCCCACAAAAAAAATGCCCGTCGTTGGCACGGAAGGATCCGGCGGAAGAGCATAACATGGACCACGTTGACGAGCTTGATTTTCTTGTTCGTCATGTTCTGGATGCAGGTCTGGAGTCCGGCCAGCTCTACTGAAGAGCCCAGGACAGGCCCTTCTTTTTCCAGGAGGTGAGCCGCGTGGGGATTCCGGATCGAAATTTGGGGGCCGCCACCCAGTTGGAGTCGCGCGGCTCGGTGATGTAGAACCACCCCAATTGCCACCCCTTTATGGTATCCACGTAGGTACCCTCGAGCCAGGTGACATTAGGCATCTTGCCCACCATGGCGCCTTCGCATTCTGCTTGCTGGCCACCCACCACCTTCGGTTTGACATTGAAGGTTTTCAGCCATAGGCCGAAGTGGGGCCTGATGCGGAGGAAGGCCTCACACACGACGATAAACACCGAGATGTTGAGGATGAAGTTGGGGGCCAGATCATGAAAATCCAGCCCATAGTAGAACATGAGCCTGCGGACAAATGGGTGGAGAGGAAATCCCAGTCCACGGACGAAATGGGTAAGAAAAACTACCCTCTCATGGGGTTCGGGCGTTGGGACGATCTACCCCGCATTCGGCAGCCGGTGCGCGATATTCGCAGCTAGGTATCCGGCCTCCCGTAACTTTTTGATGTTCTCCTCCGTCATCACTTGCCTCCTGCTCCGGACATGATTGGAGTGGTTCAAGAAGAAGAACGCGAGCTTGGGCGCTAGAGCTCGGGTGTGCAGGAATGGGTAAGCGAGAAGGAAGAAGGCGTGGGTGAAAAAAGTAAATCTTTGTCCCTTTATAAGGGAGAAGGAGGCGATGAGTCTCCCCACTTGCCTGGCAAAACCGCTTATTCCCCAGGCGCCGTAATTGATGGCGGGTTAGGTTACCCACGTCCGTATTGATGAGAATCCCGTGATAAGGTGAACACGATCTCTGCTTTGACAAGACGTATCAAGAAAACCGCCTCGCGATATGTGCGGAGCTGGTTGAGAAAAGCGGTTCGAATAATAACCGGGCCATGAAGTGATGTCATACTATCGAAACGTGTCAGCAGATTAGATTTGTGGAAGTATTATTCTCTCTATGGTGGTATGTGGAACTTATTTTGCAGGGTCAGACACTATCCTTGTATTCAAACTCTTCCATGGTGAGTTCGGAGGAGGAACCCACCTTGCAATGCCGAAGACAACACTGCGCGCCAGACTCATCGTCATTGAAGCCTGGTTCAGGGGCTACTGAGGGAGTCCTAGATTAGGGGGTCTCCAGACAGCCGGACTATATCCTTTGGCAGGACTGTTGCACTATTAAGATACGAGATTGAAGACTTCGTCCCGTGTCCGGATGGGACTCTACTTGGCGTGGAAGGCAAGCTAGGCAATACGGATATGTATATCTCCTCCTTTGTAACCGACCTTGTGTAACCCTAGCCCCCTCCGGTGTCTATATAAACTGGAGGGTTTTAGTCCGTAGTACAACATACAATCATACCATAGGCTAGCTTCTAGGGTTTAGCCTCTCTGATCTCGTGGTATATCAACTCTTGTAATACTCATATCATCAAGAATAATCAAGCAGGACGTAGGGTTTTACCTCCATCAAGAGGGCCCGAACCTGGGTAAACATCGTGTCCCCTGCCTCATGTTACCATCCGCCTTAGACGCACAGTTTGGGACCCCCTACCCAAGATCCGCCGGTTTTGACACCGACAGAGATGCTTAGCAACGAGAGGGGGAGAGTGTGCCCATGTACCCTCGTAGACCGAAAGCGGAAGCGTTTTGACAACGCGGTTGATGTAGTCGAACTTCTTCTCGTTCTGACCGGTCAAGCACCAAACGTACGGCACCTCCGAGTTCTGCACACGTTCAGCTCGATGACGTCCCTCAAACTCTTGATCCAGCAAAGTGTCGAGGGAGAGTTTTGTCAGCACGACGGAGTGGTGACGGTGATGGTGAAGTGATCCACGCAAGGCTTCGCCTAAGCACTGCGACAATATGACCGGAGGCGTAAAATGTGGAGGGAGTGATAACCCACAAGTATAGGGTATTGTTTGTAGCCTTTTTCGATAAATAAGAGTGTCGAACCCAACGAGGAGCTAAAGGTAGAACAAATATTCCCTCAAGCTCTATCGACCACCAATACAAATCTACGCACGCTTGACGTTTACTTTACCAGAAACAAGTATGAAACTATTTGGCAAGAATAAAACTACAAATACTTTGCGAGAATAAAACTATGAATAAATTGCAAGCTAATAAAAGTGGATAGCTTTTGTCAATAAGAAAGTCATTTGTCCCCAGGGAATCGATAACAAGTACCGGTAATCATTCTTGCAATTTTATATGAGGGAGAGGCATACTTTCTCTACTTGGATCATATGCACTATGATTGGAACTCTAGCAGGCATCCACAACTACTAAAGATCATTAAGATCATGAAACCCAACCATAGCATTAAGTATCAAGTCCTCTTTACTCCCATACGCCATAGCCTACCTATCCGCGTTTAAGTTTTTGTCACTCTCGCAACACTGACAATAAGCAAACCATGAACATATTACAACACCCTACAGTGAGGGCCCCTCACATTTGCGTGAGAAGGAGGGAAACGTAGGACAACACCATAAATAAAATATACAATCATACCAACCAAGATCACGATTAACCCACAGGACAAAGCGGGTCTACTCAAATATCATAAGATAACCATAGATCACTGGGAAATAATATATGGAGTTGAGCACCATGTTTAAGTACAGATTACAGCGGGGATAAGAGGTGTTACACCGCTGCAAAGAGGGGGAGAGAGAGTTGGTGATGACGGTAGCAAGATTGTTGATGTAGATCGCCATCCCGATCGTTGCCCCGGCGGCACTCCGGCGCCACCGGAAGCGATGGGGAGAGAGCCCCCTCCTTCTTCTACTTCCTTGGCCTCCCCCTAGATGGGAGGAGGGTTCCCCCTCTGGTCCTTGGCTCCCATGGCATGGGTGGGGCGAGAGCCCCTCCGAGATTGGATCTGTCCTCTTCTGTTTCGCGTTCCCCAGATCTGGCCGAGAACCGTTTCTTATATTCCCGGAGATCCGTAACTCCGATTGCGCTGAGATTTTAACATGATTTTTTCAAGATATAAGCTTCGTTGCACCTGAAGTAGAGGTCCAACCGACGTACGAGGTGGGCACAACCCACCTCCGCGCGCTAGGGGCCTCTGGCGCGCCCTGGTGTATCATGCCCTGTGTGGGCCTTCGTTTGCGGTGATTCCAACTCCCAAAAATCACATATATTCCAAAATAATTCTCCGTAAATTTTCATCGCGTTTGGACTTCGTTTGATATGGATACTCTGCGAAAAAAAACATGCAGAAAACAGGAACTGACACTTGGCACTGGATCAATAGGTTAGTCCAATAAATCATATAAAAAATTGCCAAAAGTATGTAAAACTTGTATAATATTGGCATGAAACAATCAAAAATTATAGATATGATGGAGACGTATCAGCATCCCCAAGCTTAACTCATGCTCGTCCTCAAGCAGGTAAATGATAAAATAGATAATTTTTGATGTGGAATGCTACCTAGAATAAACTTGATCATATATCTAATCATGGCATGAATATTAAGACATAAGTGATCCAAAGCAATAGTCTATAATTTAACATAAAGATATCAATACTCAGGCATCCCAACAAACAATCATGTCTTTCAAAATATCAATGCTAAAGAAAGCTATCCCTACAAAATCATATAGTCTTGTCATGCTCTATCTTGTGAACACAAAGTATTTATCATGCACAACCCCGATGACAAGTCGAGCAATTGGTTCATACTTTTTAATGCGTTTCATCTTTTTCAACTCTCATGCAATACATGAGGGCAAGCCATGGATATAGCACTACGGGTGGAATAGAGTATAATGATAGGGGTAAATATAGAGAAGACAAAAAGTAGAAAGTCTCACATCGATGCGGTTAACCAACGGGCTATGGAGATGCCCTTCAATTGATATCAACGTGAGGAGTAGGGATTACCATGCAACGAATGCACTAAGAGCTATAAGTGTATGAAAGCTCATTATGAAAACTAAGTGGGTGTACATCTAATCCTATAATGAAATATTCCCACTAGTATATGAAGGTGACAACATAGGAGACTCTCCAAATGAAAAACATGGTGCTACTTTGAAGCACGAGTGTGGTAAAGGATACTAACAATGCCACTTCTCTCTTTTTATTTATTTTTTTCTTTCCTTTTTTCCTTTTTTCTATTTCTTTTTTCTTTTCATAATGTTTTTTCTTCTCTCATTGTCCGGAGTCTCATCCCAACTTGTGGGGGAATCCTAGTCTCCATCATCCTTTCCTCACTAGGGCACTGCTCTAAAAATGAATAATGATGATCATCACACTTCTATTTACTTATAACTCAAAAGAAAATAAAAATTACAACTCGATACCTATGACAAAGTATGATTCTATATGAATGCCTCTGGCAATGATCTAGCGTAACATGTATGAAAAATGATGAACAGTGGCTGAGCCACAACTACTATGTCAGCTATATGATCATGCAAAGCAATATGACAATGAATGCTCAAGTCATCAAACGGAAGTGGTGGAAGTTGCATGGCAATATATCTCGGAATGGCCATGGAAAAGCCATAATAGGTAGGTATGGTGGCTGTTTTGAGAAAGATATAATAAGGCTTATGTGTGATAGAGCGTATCATATCACGGGATCTAGATGCACCTGCGAAGTTTGCACCACGTCTCGATGTGAGAAAGGGAAATGCACGGTACCATAGAGGCTAGCAAATTGCGGAAAGGTAAGAGTGTGTATAATACATGGACTCACATTAGTCATAAAGAACTCATATACTTATTGCAAAAGTTTATTAGCCCTCGAAGCAAAGTACTACTACGCATGCCCCTAGGGGGATAGATTGGTAGGAAAATACCATCGCTCGTCCCCGACTGCCACTCATGAGGAGGACAATCAATAATAAATCATGCTCCAACATCATAGCATAACGAGAGACTATACACGCATGCTTCAGGAATCACAAACCTTAACACCAATATTCTTACTAAACATAACCATTTATTAGTACCTCCCACATATTCCATCTCTATATCGTAAAACTATTGCAAGGAATCAAACATATCATATTCAGTGATCCATAAGTTTTATGTAGGATTTTATGACTAACCATGCAATTGACCAATTCCTTTTGGCTCTCTAAATAGATATAAGTGAAGCATGAGAGTTTAATTCTTTCTATAAAAGATCATTCTCTAACAAATATAAGTGAAGCAAAAGAGCATTCTTCAAATAACGGTTTTCTATGTGAAGAGAAACAGGCAATCCAAACTTCAAATGATATAAGTGAAGCACGTGAAGCATTCTATAAAGCCATACTCAAAAGATATAAGCGAAATGCAATGAGCATTCTATACATCAACCGTGGACTATCTCATACCAGCATGGTGCATAAAATAAAAATGAAAACTAAAGTCAAAAGACGCTCCAAGATTCACACATATCACATGAACGAAACGAAACCGAAAACATACTGATACTTGTTGAAGAAAGATGGGATGCCTTCCGGGGCATCCCCAAGCTTAGACACTTGAGTCTCCTTGAATATTTACTTGGGGTGCCTTGGGCATCCCCAAGCTTGAGCTCTTGCCTATCCTCCTATCCTCCTTCTCCTCACATCGAAACCTCCTCGATCTTTGATCACTTCATCCACACAAAACTCAACAGAAAGTTCGGTAAGATCCATTAGTATAATAAAGCAGATCACTACTCTAAGTACTGTTGCAAAACAATTCATATTTTGTTTTTGCATTGTAGCTACTGTAATATAACTTTTTCATGGCTTATACCACCGATAAAAATCGATAGTTTCATTAAAACGAGCAAAACAATGCATCAAAAACAGAATTTGTCTTAAACAGGACGGTTTGTAGTAATCTGAACATTCACCATACCTCTGGTACTCCAAAAACTTCTGAAACAAATAGGAAAAATAAACATTTTGTATAGCAAGACAATACAAAAAGTTTCAGAACCGTTTGACGTTCCAGTAAAAAAATGTAAAATCGCGCACTACAGTCAAAGTTTCTGTTTTGCACCGCACAAACCAACAAGCAATGTAAACATCCTAAAGGCAAATCTTGGCACATTATTTTTGTAATACAATGGAGTTGTACAAGGGGATAATTATTTTTGCTGAAAAGTTGCCGTAATTAAGATTCACGAAGTTTCTATGAGCATGAACAAAGTTCAAGGACGTCCCCCTGTCGGTGTCAGTGTCAAAACCGGCGGATCTCGGGTAGGGGGTCCCGAACTGTGCGTCTAGGCCGGATGGTAACAGGAGGCAGGGGACACGATGTTTTACCCAGGTTCGGGCCCTCTTGATGGAGGTAAAACCCTACGTCCTGCTTGATTAATATTGATGATATGGGTAGTACAAGAGTAGATCTAGCACGAGATCAGAGAGGCTAAACCCTAGAAGCTAGCCTATGGTATGATTGTTGTTCGTCCTACGGACTAAAACTCTCCGGTTTATATAGACACCGGAGAGGGCTAGGGTTACACAGAGTCGGTTACAATGGTAGGAGATCTACATATCTGTATCGCCAAGCTTGCCTTCCACGCCAAGGAAAGTCCCTTCCGGACACACGACGAAGTCTTCAATCTTGTATCTTCATAGTCCAGGAGTCCGGCCGAAGGTATAGTCCGGCCATCCGGACACCCCCTAATCTAGGACTCCCTCAATAGCCCCTGAACCAGGCTTCAATGACGACGAGTCCGGCGCGCAGATTGTCTTCGGCATTGCAAGGCGGGTTCCTCCTCCAAGTACTTCATAGAAGATTTTGAACACAAAGGTAGTGTCCGGCTCTGCAAAATAAGTTTCCACATATTGCCATAGAGAGAATAATATTTACACAAATCTAATCTGCTGACGTATTCCGTAGCGTGACATCACACCATGGCCAAGTCTTTATTCGAATCATTTATTGTCCCACCTCAGCGCGTTTAGCGAGGCGGTTTCCTTGGCACGTCTTGTTAAAGCAGAGATCGTGTCCCCTTATTCCGGGATTCTCATCAATACGGGCGTGGGTAACCCAACCGTACCCGTTGGTATATTTTCTCGATCAAAGGCAAGTCCCAAACAGTCACGGGGAAGGCCCTTGGTATTCAACCTCTTATAAAGAGACCAAGGCCTTACTCCTTTCTTTCAATCTCAAACGAGTTCACCCTTCGCCTCGAGTTCCAACACCCAAGGCTCCAGATTTCGGGCGCTTCGGACCTTCGACAATGTCCAGTTCCGACCTTCGAGGCCGATGGATGCGGAGGAGGACGTGCTGAAGTTGAGAGAGGCCAGGTTCTTGACCGGCGGAATCTCGCATAGGCTGCCTGCTCAAGGGCAGGTCATTCCCACTCCCAAGCCCGGTGAGAGTGTGGTGTTCATGTCTCACTTCCTTCGGGGGCTAGGCTTCCCGACGGATCCCTTCGTGAGGGGGC
Organism: Triticum urartu; assembly: GCF_056163025.1. NCBI lineage: Eukaryota > Viridiplantae > Streptophyta > Magnoliopsida > Poales > Poaceae > Triticum > Triticum urartu. The sequence goes on from NC_141878.1 coordinate 154,427,305, forward strand.
TCATGTATTATTATGGGCTGGAATTTCACGACTTAGCCCCGGAGTCCATCCTCCATATTTCCTCATTCATCGTCGTGTGTGAAGCCTTCCTCCGTATCACTCCTCACTTCGGGCTATGGCTCAAGACCTTCAAAGTAGAGCCGAAGATGATCGAGGGATGTCACGCGGAGTGCGGAGGTGCTTTTATAAGAAAGAATGCTGGTACTCCATGGCCCGAGGGCTCTTTTCAAGAGGAGTCCAGCTTATGGCAACGAGAGTGGTTTTATATTACCGCTCCCAGGGCCCCTAAGTGGGTGGCGCCACCTGCCTTTCGCTCGGGTCCCCCGCGACGACTGGCGTCTTGGGTCAATATGGGGTTGGACTGGGGGCCGGCAAAGGACATGCCCCTGTTGCAGGGCCACATCCGAGATCTCCTAGAAAGAGACATCAGTCTGGTCGTGGTGACGCAGGTTATGTTAATTCGCCGAGTTCTGCCATGCAAACGTCGCCCCTCCACCTGTGGGAGTTCAACCCGGAGGGACCACGAGTTCTCCAACATTTTCTTGGCATGACGCCCGTGGAGATGTGCAAATTGTTCTTCGGACCACAAGTAGTGTGTCCGGATTCTACGGAGGACGCAAGTCTGAGCTGCAATCGTCCGGATACTCAAGTAAGTAGCCTTGTGCCCGGACTCGCTATCCGTATATTTATCATAAAATTACCCCTAAAAGAGATGTCCTTTAAACAGGAGTGGATAGCCAAAGCAAAGCTAATCAGGTGTCCGGCCCCCCTCCCCGAGACCACACCGGGTCCCGTGCTAGTCAGGATGTTGGAGGTTGCGCCTTCAAAGGGAAGCGAGGGAGGGGACAAGGAAGCTACAGCCTCCTCAAAGGAGGTTGTCCGGAAGGGAGGAATTGAAAATTCCTCTCCTCAGGGGAAGAAGAGGACCGCCTCTAAAGACCCGGAGACCATGGCCTTAAAGCGGGGGAAGAAATCTTCGCCAGAGGGTCCTGTGCTGGGGGATACTTCGGCCGAATTATGCCCTCAAGGGGATCAGCCCTCCACCGAGCCGTAAGTAGAGAGGAGTTTTCTTTTTAAGAAACGAGAGAAATTCTTGCTTTATATCTGAGAAAAGTAATCGAAAATTTACCTTGTAGCTCGGACCTTAGCCCTTCTCAGCAGAGCTCGTCTTCGGGGGATCTTCTTCTGGAGATGATGGAGAGTGGAACGCCTCCCCCTGCCGTATCGCCTTGCGAGGCGGGCAACCCTGAGGTATCATCGCAGAGGGTTTCTCCGAATCCGGCGGGGCCGGAAGGTAGTCATATGCCCCCCCAAAGCCCTCCGCGTCCGGCCTTCGAAAAGGGCCATCGGACGAGTCCGGCGCCGTCTGGTGCGCAGTCGGAGGAGCTGAAGGATCTGCTAGTGCGAGCATCTATCTCAGAGGAGCACCGTGCATTGATGGGTACAGTGATTGAGAGGATTTCATCCGCGGAGAGCGGATTGCACGAGGCCGTCAGGAGTTTACTGACAGGTTTTAAGGTACGCGAAATAATGTACCCTTTTTGGACAGTTGCGCATAAATAAGATGCGCCCTGTGTAGATAGTAGCCACAGAGACTCTGTGTGTTGTCAAAAGTGACGGCGCATATAGGATCATAATCCCAGGTCTAATATTCCGCCTTTATACGTAGGTGGCGAAGTGTCCGATGGCCAGCCGGACTGATGGATTTGCCGAGCTAAGGCGGCAACTTGACATGGCAGATGCCGACATCGCGCTTGTCAACAAGCGGCTTGACGAGGCACAAGGTATGTAATTCCTTCGGTGGCGCCTGGTAAGAGGAGCTTTATGCCAGTATCTTACAATGTGTGTGCTTGATGCAGATGGTGCTGCTGCCATGGAGAATCTTCGGGCGGAACTTGCCCGAGCCAAGGAGCAAGCCAGGAAAAGTGATGCGGCTGCCGGAAAGGCAATTGAAGAGCTGAAAGCCGAACAGGCTGCTCACTGCCGAAGCAAGAAGGAAATGGCCGAGATGGCCGTGAGGCTGAAGAACGTTGCTGACCGTTGCAAGCTTCTTGAAAAAGAAGATCGGGCGAAACAGACGGACCTGAAGAAGACCGTTGCCGATGCCAAGGATGCTCGCTCTGCGATGAGAGCTATGAAGGAGGAGCTGCGTCAGGCCGGAGAGATCACGGCTGGAAAGCCCTTTATGCTGCGGAGGAAGTTCTGTGATCCTAAACATGCTCCGTTAGACCAGATGTGGAGTACGACGGACACCTATCTGGATTTAGCAGCGAGTGCTGCAGATGCGGCCGAACACTTCCGAGATCAAGAAGATCGCGAAGTGGAAAAGCTCTTCTGGTCGCAGTTCCACAATCCAGAGCGTCCACTGTCATTAGCCGATCGTATGGCCGAATGGGCCGAGCTAAATAGGTTGTCCGGACTCACCATGAAGTATGTCATGAGTCATCTGTGGCCAGAGAGGCCAGAGCCGAAAAGTTATTTCAACTTGGTGCAGCAGTTCCTTGGTGCGGCGCCGCATATCAATGCGATGAAGAGGTCAGCGTGCATAGAGGGTGCGCAGATGGCTCTTGCCCGTGTCAAGACATATTGGGCGGAAATGGAAGCCACCGCTGTTGCATCCCCAGATTCGGATGGAAGCCGAGTACCTGCCGAGCGCTATTTTCAGGAAGTTCTGCAAGGCGCTCGTTTAATAGAGACGCAGTGCTCGAAGGATACTATATTCGAATATCATGTATTATTGTAAAACAATATTTTGATAAATTGTAGAAGCTCTTTATACTTGTGCCTGCAAGTATTGGAATACCTCCTGTGCGGTCGTTTAACATATACATATATATAATCTGAAAGATGGCAGTCGTTGGTTTCAGCCCCCACGCACATAATGCGGGGGTGTTCACAGAAGGCGCATTTTCACACTTGATCCAACGTCTTGGTCCTACAAAGGAGGTGATAGCGCAGCGGACTAGGCAATTGGACTATGATGCTTTATCACTTCCACTTAGCCATAGGAGTTTGACATTGAGGCTACTTATATAGCCCCTGGTGGCGCCTGCGCTCGCCCAAACTCGGGGCGCGTATGTGCCTGGCCGGGAAACGGCCCTTCGTTAATGCGGAGGAATCCTAAAGATTCCGGTGAGTCATCGAGTGGTTGACCAGTCTCACGCTATATCATGACAGTCAGTTTTCGGCTTTCTCTACTAAGGTGCTCGCCTGGCCGAACCGGGGCACAATCGCAGTAGTTCTCCTGGTGACGCCTTAGCCGATAGAGCGGAACGTAAGGCAGCAAAACACAGGAGCTGGGCAAACCCAACATTTGACCAAAGACATGATTCAGAGCTGATGCATATAAGGCCAAACTCGCGACGCCGAACACTCCCTAAGGTATTCGGTCTTTATGAGGGCGGGCGGGATAACGCCCTTAGTAATAAGCCCCTAGTGTCCAGGTACGTGCAAAACTCTGACGTGGCCACATGCCAAAACGCCAGCCTCCTCCTTGGTTATACCAAGAAACGAGGGGATGTGTATCAACAAAAGACAGTAAAAAAGGTTTACGCAGGGTCCTAATCTGAAAAGAATCCTTGGAACGGGTCCCTGCTGCACGTCTGCGCCTGTGTCTCCGTTGTGTCGTATCCTGGATGGGCGTAGCATGGTGTTCATCTGTAAAAAGAGAGGAACTTAGTTGAAGAAAAATCATGCCGAACATAAGTTATACTAAATAAACAAAGTATGGCCTTTATCAATTGTATGTTTATGCCGGACTCGTCTAGCCGTGTCCGTGGTCTTGACGACCTGTTTAGGTGCTTTGGCTGGTGAAGCCGATTTATTGTGGGGTTGTCAAGGCAGCCGCACTGTCTTTCGCGCGAGAGGAACACTCAATGTTTTCCTTTTAATGAGATGATGCCTCGTGGACCTGGCATCTTAAGCGTAAGAGATGCATAATGCGGTATTGCGTTAAAGCGGGCGAAAGCTACGCGTCCCAGCAGTGCTTGATAGCTACTTGAGAATGGGGCGATGTGGAAAGTTAGCTGTTCGCGACGGAAGTTATCGGGGGAGCCGATCATAACTTCTAGCCGGAGAGAACCCATACAGCGGGCATCCAGGCCTGGCGTAACCCCTTGAAAGTAGGTTTTTCTATGGCGAATTTTTGTTGGGTCTATCCCCATGTTGCGGATTGTGTCCTGGTATAACAGGTTTAGACCACTGCAGCCGTCCATCAGGACATTTGTAAAGTGGAGTCCACCGATTATTGGATCTAATACCAGGGCAGTCCAGCCTGCGTTCCGGATACTTCTAGAGTAATCCTGACGGTCGAAGGTGATTGGTTTTAACAACCATTGGCGAGACTCCTTTGGGATAGGCCGTATGGCGCGTATCTCTGGTGGCGCCGTTCTGTTCGTCACGTGAAGTAAGTTTTCTGTTTTGACTTCTTGTGGGAAATCCTTTTGTTTCCTGGTGCTCTGCTTGTGTGGTTCATCGTCGTCCTCACTTGGTGTGTCGAGCCCCTTGTGTTCGGCGTTGAGTTTGCCGGCTTGCTTGAAAACCCAACAATCTCTGTGGGTATGGTTCGCAGGCTTCCCGGGAGTACTGTGTATTTGACATATCTTGTCCAAGATTTTGTTTAAGTTGGATAGCTCGTCCCTGTTATCCTTGAGGGGCGGCTTTCTCTGATTCTGCCGTGAGATTTTGAATCCGGCGTTGACCGTCATGCTCTTTGGGCTGTTTCCCTTATTCCGGTGCTGGTCCTTGCTGCGTCGGGGTTTTCCGTTTCCATCCCTAACTTTGGATGTACTTGGGTTGCTGGTGCTACATCTTGCCAACGAGCTGTCCTCTCCTACGCAAAAGCGGGTCATGAGGCTTGTTAATGCGGCCATTGTTCTTGGCTTTTCTTGGCCGAGGTGTCTGGCGAGCCATTCGTCTCGAACGTTATGCTTAAAAGCTGCTATGGCTTCGGCGTCCGGACAATCGACTATCTGATTCTTTTTAGTAAGAAATCCGTTCCAGAATTTCCGGGCTGACTCTCCGGGCTGTTGAGTTATGTGACTGAGATCGTCTGCATCCGGAGGGCGGACATAGGTCCCTTGGAAATTTGCCCGGAAAGCATCCTCAAGCTCTTCCCAACTTCCAATGGTGTTTTCGGGAAGGCTTTTGAGCCAATGCCGGGTTGGCCCTTTAAGCTTGAGGGGTAAGTATTTTATGGCGTGGAGGTCATCTCCTCTGGCCATGTGTATGTGGAGGATAAAATCCTCGATCCAGACCCTAGGGTCTGTTGTTCCGTCGTACGCCTCTATGTTTACGGGCTTGAATCCCGCTAGAAATTCATGGTCCAGCACCTCATCGGTGAAACATAGGGGGTGTGCGGCACCCCTATATTTGGGTGTGCCGTGATGTTCGGATATTTGTTGTGTTGCATTGCTTACTAGAGCTTGCTTTCTTGGCCCGTATATAGATCTGGCTGGGCTGTCTTTTTGATGCGGATCCTTTGGTGGATCGCGTGCCAGCTTGTGTGCGGCGCCGCTTGCCACTCCATGCCGGCCATGCGGTCGTCCATCCGCCCGGATGGCTTTCCTATTTTTTGACTACGGGGGCTCTAAGGCCTCCTCGTCAAATTCAGGTAGTAGCTTTCGCTTTGGATAGCTTTTTGTGCGGCGACTGCCGCCATATTTGTCTGCGGTGTTGCGTACTTTGCTCCATTTGATTCTGAGTGCATCTTCCGCAGTTTTGAACTTCCGCTTCTGCTTTTTTAGGCTATGCGCAGTGGCGACGAGCCTTTTGTGGAGGTTCTTCTGCTCCATGAGTTTATCCGGTGTAAGGTCGTCCGGACTGTTGTTTTCGCCGGGGACGGGGTGTTCGGCTTGTTTATCCAAGTTGCCCTGTTCGAATGCTTGCTCGAAGGCATGTTCGTCATCCGTCGGCTCGTCCTGCTCTATGGCTGGGTCTGTATGGCTGCTGTCTCTGTCGAGGCGGGGCTTGGAGCGGCGCTTACATCACCGCTTTGATTGCTTTTCGAGTGAACGATCCCTCGTTGCATCCCTGTGTTCCTCGTTGTCGCTTCCTTTGGGTGTGTCCACCATGTATACATCATGAGATGAGGTGGTTGTCCAGTGCCTTATAGGCGTTGGTTCATGTTCATCTCCTACATCGTCGTCCATACCGTCGATGTCTTCGGAGTCGAAGTCGAGCACGTCGTTTAAATTATCGACAGTGGCTATGAAGTGGGTGGTGGGTGGGCATCGAATTTCTTCGTCGTCCACATCCCAATCCTGCCGGTCATCGAGTGGTTAACCAGTCTCACGCTATATCATGACAGTCAGTTTTCGGCTTTCTCTACTGAGGTGCTCGCCTGGCCGAACCGGGGCACAATCGCAGTAGTTCTCCTGGTGCCGCCTTAGCCGATAGAGCGGAACGTAAGGCAGCAAAACACAGGAGCCGGGCAAACCCAACATTTGACCAAAGACATGATTCGGAGCTGATGCATATAAGGCCAAACTCGCGACGCCGAACACTCCCTAAGGTATTCGGTCTTTATGAGGGCGAGCGGGATAACGCCCTTAGTAATAAGCCCCTAGTGTCCTGGTACGCGCAAAACTTTGACGTGGCCACATGCCAAAACGCCAGTCTCCTCCTTGGTTATACCAAGAAACCAGGGGATGTGTATCAACAAGAGACAGTAAAAAAGGTTTACGCAGGGTCTTAATCTGAAAAGAATCCTTGGAACGGGTCCCTGCTGCACGTCTGCGCCTGTGTCTCCGTTGTGCCGTATCCTGGACGGGCGTAGCACGGTGTTCATCTGTAAAAGAGAGGAACTTAGTTAAAGAAAGATCGTGCCAAACATGAGTTATACTAAATAAACAAAGTACAAATCGAAATGGGTAAAGTTGAGCTTTATTGTCTCTTGTTTTATATGCGCGGAGCCCCTAGTACAGGGGTATACGGCTATTAAGCCTTTATCAATTGTATGTTTATGCCGGACTCGTCTAGCCGTGTCCGTGGTCTTGACGACCTGTTTAGATGCTTTGGCTGGTGAAGCCGCTTTATTGTGGGGCTGTCAAGGCAACCGCACTGTTTTCCGCGCGGGAGGAACACTCAATGTTTTCCCTTTAATGAGATGATGCCTCGTGGACCGGGCATCTTAAGCGTAAGAGATGCATAATGCGGTATTGCGTTAAAGCGGGCGAAAGCTACGCGTCCCAGCAGTGCTTGATAGCTACTTGAGAATGGGGCGATGTGGAAAGTTAGCTGTTTGCAACGGAAGTTATCGGGGTAGCCGAACATAACTTCTAGCCGGAGAGAACCCATGCAACGGGCATCCGGGCCTGGCATTACCCCTTGAAAGGAGGTTTTGCTATGGCGAATTTTTGTTGGGTCTATCCCCATGTTGCAGATTGTGTCCTGGTATAACAGGTTTAGACCACTGCCGCCGTCCATCAGGAAATTTGTAAAATGAGTCCGCCGATTATTGGATCTAATACCAAGGCAGTCCAGCCTGCGTTCCGGATACTTCTAGAGTAATCCTGATGGTCGAAGGTGATCGGTTTTAACAACCATTGGCGAGACTCCTTTGGGATAGGCCGTATGGCGCGTATCTCTGGTGGCGTCGTTCTATTCGTCACGTGAAGTAAGTGTACTATTTTGACTTCTTGTGGGAAATCCTTTTGTTTTCTGGTGCTCTGCTTGTGGGGTTTGTCGTCGTCCTCACTTGGTGTGTCGAGCCCCTTGTGTTCGGCGTTGAGTTTGCCGGCTTGCTTGAAAACCCAACAATCTCTGTGGGTATGGTTCGCAGGCTTCCCTGGAGTACTGTGTATTTGACATATCTTGTCCAAGATTTTGTTTAAGTTGGATAGCTCATCCCTGTTATCCTTGAGGGGCGGCTTTCTCTGATTCTGCCGCGAGCTTTTGAATCCGGCGTTGACCGCCGTGCTCTTTGGGTTGTTTTCCTTATTCCGGCTCTGGTCCTCACTGTGTCGGGGTTTTCCATTTCCATCCCTAACTTCGGATGTACTTGGGTCACTGGTGCTACATCTTGCCAACCAGCTGTCCTCTCCTGCGCAAAAGCGGGTCATGAGGCTTGTTAATGCGGCCATTGTTCTTGGCTTTTCTTGGCCGAGGTGTCTGGCGAGCCATTCATCTCGAACGTTGTGCTTAAAAGCTGCTAGGGCTTCGGTGTCCGGACAGTCGACTATCTGATTCTTTTTAGTAAGAAATATGTTCCAGCATTTCCGGGCTGACTCTCCGGGCTGTTGAGTTATGTGACTGAGATTGTCTGCATCCGGAGGGCGGACATAGGTCCCTTGAAAATTTGCCCGGAAAGCATCCTCAAGCTCTTCCCAACTTCCCATGGTGTTTTCGGGAAGGCTTTTGAGCCAATGCCGGGCTAGCCCTTTAAGCTTGAGGGGTAAGTATTTTATGGTGTGGAGGTCATCTCCTCTGGCCATGTGTATGTGGAGGATATAATCCTCGATCCAGACCCTAGGGTCTGTTGTTCCGTCGTACGCCTCTATGTTTACGGGCTTGAATCCCGCTGGAAATTCATGGTCCAGCACCTCATCGGTGAAACATAGGGGGTGTGCGGCACCCCTGTATTTGGGTGTGCCGTGATGTTCGGATATTTGTTGTGTTGCATTGCTTACTAGAGCTTGCTTTCTTGGCCCGTATATAGATCTGGCTGGGCCATCTTTTTGATGCGGATCCTTTGGTGGATCGCGTGCCGGCTTGTGTGCGGCGCCGCTTGCCACTCCATGCTGGCCATGCGGTCGTCCATCCGACCGTATGGCTTTCCTATTTTTTGACTGCGGGGGCTCTAAGGCCTCCTCGTCAAATTCAGGCAGTAGCTTTCGCTTTGGATAGCTTTTTGTGCGGCGACTGCCGCATATTTGTATGCGGTGTTGTGTACTTTGCTCCATCTGATTCTGAGTGCATCTTCCGCAGTTTTGAGCTTCCGCTTCTGCTTTTTCAGGCTATGCGCAGTGGCGACGAGCCTTTTGTGGGGGTTCTTCTTCTCCATGAGTTTATCCGGCGTAAGGTCGTCCAGACTGTTGTTTTCGCCGGGGACGGTGTGTTCGGTTTGTTTATCCAAGTTTCCTTGTTCGGACACTTGCTCGAAGGCATGTTCGTCGTCTGCCGGCTCGTCCTGCTCTATGGCTGGGTCTGTATGGTTGCTGTCTCTGTCGAGGCGGGGCTTGGAGCGGCGCTTACGTCGCCGCTTTGATTTCTTTTTGAGTGAACGATCCCTCGTTGCATCCCTGTGTTCCTCGTCGTCGCTTCCTTTGGGTGTGTTCACCATGTATACATCATGAGATGAGGTGGCTGTCCAATGCCTTATAGGCGTTGGTTCGTGTTCATCTCCTACATCGTCGTCCATGCCGTCGATGTCTTCGGAGTCGAAGTCGAGCACGTCGTTTAAATTATCGACAGTGGCTACGAAGTGGGTGGTGGGTGGGCTTTGAATTTCTTCATCATCCGCATCCCAACCTTGTTGACCATAGTCCGGCCAGGGCTCTCCTGATAAAGAGACAGACTTTAGTGAATTCAGAATATCGCCGAAGGGCGAGTGCTGAAAGATGTCCGCGGTGGTGAACTCCATGATCGACGCCCAATCGGGTTTGATCGGTCGGGGCGCGGAGGGCTCGGAGTCTGGAGAGGAGTCCGGCTCCTTGGAGTCACGGGCTTCGCAGAGAATAGGGCTGGTGTTCGGCTCGATCGCCATAGAGATTGCAGCCCCCGAGGCGGTGTCTAACCACCCATCCTCGATTGGTGTGATCGGCTCCGAGCTAGGGGTCGGAGCGGACACAGGTGCGGCCTCCAGGGCACTGTCCGGCGGCAGAGCTAAATCATGCCCATCATGACAGTGCGGCGCGCTCGGCTGTGGCTCGAATCCGTCGAAGATCAAGTCTCCGCGGATGTCGACCGTGTAGTTCAAACTTCCAAATCTGACCTGATGGCCAGGGGCGTAGCTTTCGATCTGCTCCAGATGACCAAGCGAATTGGCCCGCAGTGCAAAGCCGCCGAATACGAAGATCTGTCCGGGGAGAAAAGTCTCACCCTGGATCGTATCGCTGTTGATGATCGGAGAAGCCATCGGGCCTAAAAGTGACGACACAGAGGAACTCTCAATGAAAGCACCAATGTCGGTGTCAAAACCGGCGGATCTCGGGTAGGGGGTCCCGAACTGTGCGTCTAGGCCGGATGGTAACAGGAGGCAGGGGACACGATGTTTTACCCAGGTTCGGGCCCTCTTGATGGGGGTAAAACCCTACGTCCTGCTTGATTAATATTGATGATATGGGTAGTACAAGAGTAGATCTAGCACGAGATCAGAGAGGCTAAACCCTAGAAGCTAGCCTATGGTATGATTGTTGTTCGTCCTACGGACTAAAACTCTCCGGTTTATATAGACACCGGAGAGGGCTAGGGTTACACAGAGTCGGTTACAATGGTAGGAGATCTACATATCCGTATCACCAAGCTTGCTTTCCACGCCAAGGAAAGTCCCTTCCGGACACAGGACGAAGTCTTCAATCTTGTATCTTCATAGTCCAGGAGTCTGGCCGAAGGTATAGTCCGGCCATCCGGACACCCCCTAATCCAGGACTCCCTCACCCCCACTTTCACAATGCTCGTCTATCTCACTTTCACTTTTCTTTTTGTGAAGTTTTAAGTTCCCCTCTATATTTTTTTGTTTTTAAACTATATAAAAGCACTCAATAGAAATAAATGACTCTCTAAAACTTCCGGGTTGTCTCCCTGGCAGCGCTTTCTTTAAAGCCATAAAGCTAGGCATAAAGTGCTCAAGTAATGGATCCACCCGGATCCCAAGGTATATTGAAGCCAATTTGAATTAACAATGATTTGTCATTTAGTAGTGAGCATAAAGCAACATATATCAAGCAATGACGAAGTCTTGCTCTCTTCCTATGCATCGGCATGTCATACAAGAACAATTCATGCACATCAAGTAAAGGCCAATACATAGCATAAGCAGTTTCTTGCAATTTTACCATGTTGTAAACATAGAGAGGTGGAGATATAGTTCCTCTCTCATAATAATTGCAAGTAGGAATAGCAAGCACATGCATACTATATTCATCAAAATCATCATGTGCAACGGTAGAACGCAACCCATCAATGTAATCCTTAACAAGTGTAAACTTCTCCGATATAGTGTAGTTGGGAGAATTCAAAAAGATAATAGGACTATCATGTGTGGGTGCAATAGCAACAATTTCATTCTTAATATAAGGAACAATAGCAAGTTCATCTCCATAAGCATAACTCATATTGGCATCTTGGCCACAAGCATAGCAAGCATCAAGTTCATCAAAAAGGGATATTTCAAAAGAATCAACAGGATCATAGCAATTATCATAGCAATCATCCTTCGGTAAGAACGAAGGGAAATTAAACAATGTATGAGTTGAAGAGTTACTCTCATTAGAAGGTGGGAATGGGTGATCAATCCGCTCTTCCTCCATTTGTTCTTCGCTCTCCTCTTCATCTTTTTCATCCAATGAGCTCGCAGTTTCATCAATTTCTTCTTCCATAGACTCCTGCAAAATATTAGTATCTTCTTGGATAGCGGGGGAGTCCTCAATATATGGCTTAACATAGGCATTAGAAGCATAATTATCATAACAATATTTAAGTATGGCAAAAATTTCAGATTTGTAAAGAGTAGCATCATACTTTTCAATCAAAGAAGCAATTTCATAAGCACCCTTAAAAGCAACAAATTCTTCAATTTGTTCGATATCAAAGTAATTATAAACACCTTTGGCATAAGAAGACACGATTCCATTATCAATAAACTCACATTGGTAGGGGAGGTGTTTCTTAGGGTCGTCAGAACAACAATTAAAATCATATAATTCACATAAATTCCAAGCATAACATTGCATAGTATTAATTTGATGTTGTAAAAGTTTCCCTTTTTCAAATAAACGATGTCGCACAAAACAAGCATGCTCATCTAATGATTTTCCCTCAACTAAGCTAGTTGGGTTTTCAGCACAAGCACAGATGGATCGAAGATGATCCAAGTAGAAAGCTTCAGTAGTATGATATATTTTGGGTGGTTCTTCAACCATTGGTTTAGTAGGTACAACTATTTTTTTGGTATTTTGTGTTTCCTACCCATAACTAAAGATAGAAAACAAGAGCACAAAATAAAAATTACTTAGTGATAAAGCAAACAAGCACACACGAGAATATTCACCCCACGCTATTGCTCCCCGGCAATGGCGCCAGAAAAAGGTCTTGATAACCCACAAGTATAGGGGATCGTTTGTAGCCCTTTTTCGATAAATAAGAGTGTCGAACCCAACGTGGAGCTAAAGGTAGAAAAAATATTCCCTGAAGTTCTATCGACCACCGATACAACTCTACGCATGCTTGATGTTTACTTTACCGGAAACAAGTATGAAACTATTTGGCAAGAATAAAACTATGAGTACTTTACGAGAATAAAACTATGAATAAATTGCAAGGTAATAAAAGTGGATAGCTTTTGTCAATAAGAAAGTCATTTGTCCCTAGGCAATCGATAACAAGTACCGGTAATCATTCTTGCAATTTTATATGAAGGAGAGGCATGAGCTAACATATTTTCTCTACTTGGATCATATGCACTTATGATTGGAACTCTAGCAAGCATCCGCAACTACTAAAGATCATTAAGGTCGTGAAACCCAACCATAGCATTAAGTATCAAGTCCTCTTTACTCCCATACGCCATAGCCTACCTATCCGCATTTAAGTTTCTGTCACTCTCGCAACACTGACAATAAGCAAACCATGAACATATTGCAACACCCTACAGCGAGGGCCCCTCACGTTTGCGCGAGACGGAGGGCACCATAGGACAGCACCATAAATAAAATATACAATCATACCAACCAAGATCATGATTAACCCACAGGACAAAACAGATCTACTCAAACATCATAGGATAACCATAGTTCATTGGGAAATAATATATGGAGTTGAGCACCATGTTTAAGTAGAGATTACGGCGGGGAGAAGAGGTGTTACACCGCTGCAAAGAGGGGGAGAGAGTTGGTGATAACGGTAGCACGATTGTTGATGTAGATCGTCGTCCCGATAGTTGCCCCGGCGGCACTCCAGCGCCACCGAAAGCGAGGGGGAGAGAGCCCCCCTCCTTATTCTTCTTCCTTGGCCTCCCCCCTAGATGGGAGGAGGGTCCCTCCTATGGTCCTTGGCTCCCATGGCATGGGAGGGGCGAGAGCCCCTCCGAGATTGGATCTGTCTCTCTGTCCTCTTCTGTTTTGCGTTCCCCAGATCTGTCCGAAAACCGTTTCTTATATTCCCAGAGATCCGTTACTCCGATTTGCGCTGAGATTTTAACATGATTTTTTTTCCGGATATAAGCTTCCTTGCGCCCGAAGTAGAGGTCCAACCGACGTACGAGGTGGGCACAACCCAGCTCCGCGCGCCAGGGGCCTCTAGCGCGCCCTGGTGTATCGTGCCTTGTGTGGGCCTCCGTTTGCGGTGATTCCAACTCCCAAAAATCACATATATTCCAAAATAATTCTCTGTAAATTTTCATCGTGTTTGGACTTCGTTTGATATGGATACTCTACGATACAAAAAACATGCAGAAAACAGGAACTGGCACTTGGCACTGGATCAATAGGTTAGTCCAATAAATCATATAAAAAGTTTCCAAAAGTATGTAAAACTTGTATAATATTGGAATGAAATAATAAAAAATTATAGATACGACGGAGACGTATCAGGGAAGTGCCACACACGGCTAGGAATCAATGTTGTGTGTTCTAGCGGTGCCCCCCTCATATATTTAGGTTGGAGGGGAGGAGAGGCAGCCAAGGGGGCGCCACCAGTAGGAGGAATCCTACTTGGGCGCCTCCCAATTCGGCCTCCCCCTTTCATATTCATCCGAAGGAGGAAGGAAGGAGGAGGGAGGAGGGAAGGAAGGGGGAGGGCGAATCCCTCCCCTTCCTTTCTCCCTTCTCCTCTTTCCTTCCCCCTTATTTTGGCCTGCACCAACCCCTTAGGGGCTGGTCTGTCCCCCTCTTGGCCCATTAAGGCCCTTGTAGTTGTCGGGGGATGCCCGGAACCCCTTTGGGTGACCCGATATGCACCCGGTACCCCCACCTTTCAGTGTCCGAATATCATCGTCCAATATATGAATCTTTACCTGTTGACCATTTCGAGACTCCTCGTCATGTCCGTGATCTCATCCGGGACTCCGAACAACATTCAGTTACCAAATCACATAACTCATATAATACAAAATTGTCATCGAACGTTAAGCTTGCGGATCCTACGGGTTCGAGAACTATGTAGACATGACCGAGACACCTCTCCGACCAATAACCAACAGCGGAACCTAGATGCTCATACTGGTTTCCACATATTCTACGAAGATCTTTATCGGTCGTACCGTAATGACAACTTACGTTGTTCCCTTTGTCATCGGTATGTTACTTGCCCGAGATTCGATCGTCGGTATCTTCATACCCAGTTCAATCTCGTTACCGACAAGTCTCTTTACTCGTTCCGTAATATATCATCCCGCAACTAATTCATTAGTCACATTGGTTGCAAGGCTTATTATGACGTGCATTACCGAGAGGGCCCAAAGATACCTCTCCGATACTCGGAGTGACAAATCCTAATCTTGATCTATGCCAACCCGACAAACACCTTCGGAGATACCTGTAGGGCATCTTTATAATCGTCCAGTTACATTGTGACGTTTGATAGCACACAAGGTATTCTAATACCCATGGAGTCTTGGGGGCGTCGGAGAGCGCCGCTCCTTCTTCACGCGCCGAGAGCCGCTCCTCCTTGACGTGTCAGGGTGGCGGCGAGAGGGGCTCCTCCTTCACGCGGCGTCCGATTTGGACGCCATGGTTGCGTGGGGGAGAGCGGGGAGGGGCGTGGGCTCCGGTTTGACGTGGAGGAGCGTCTCAGGTGGCGTCATCGGGCCGTTAACGTGGAAGACGGAGCGACGGAGCATGACCTCCATCTGCTGCTCGTACTCATCATTAGTCACGGCGTAGAGTGCACCCCACGTCGCCGACTGTTGCGGCGGCGACTGGTCCTCGCCACCAAAGGAGATGACGATCTCCTCCTTCGTTGAGGAGCCGGCCGCTAACGAGGACGACGTCGCCACGAACATCCGGAGCACGTTCCGGAGTCGCCGCCTTCCGGCGCCGAGGCCCACGACTTGCCCATCGCCGAAGTTGTGGAGGATGAGGGATGGTGAGGACGAGGACGTGCAGAGCGACACGGTGAGTACGATGTGGACGGCGCCGGAGCACGGCTTATAAAGCCTCGCCCAGGTCGTGCGAACGGACGGTCAACCGCTTCAATGTGTCGCAATGGCCAGAGTTGGTACCTTGGAAAGCTGCGCCCGCATTGAAGCGGCGTCTCACGAGAGGTCGCGTCGGTCAGCGCCGCCCTCCCGTCCGATCACATCACGTGGCATCAATGTCGGCCGCTGCATGCTCTGAGCTGGCATTGATGCGGTGCGGGAAGTGGCGCGTGCATCGGAAGGAAAGCAAAGAAGAGGCGGGTGGAGTTGTTTGGTGGGCCAGGTTAGTCAGACGCGAACGTGACAGCGGTCCGGACGCCCGCAAGGTCCCCCAGTTTGTCTGCAGTTTGCGAGAAAAAACATGTCCAGATCGTCGAGCGGATCGATATACGACCGCGTTGGATGGCAAAACAAGTCTGATCCAAACGGTTGCGGACGATTCGAGGATCGGCGTTGAAGGCCCTAGAATACGTCATCTACCTTAGAATACATCATGCTCTTACGCCTTCTATGTGGAAACGTTCGCCGTGCGCCGTCCAGAACCCAGTCCATATACATTGACTTTCTATTTCCATCGCTGTCTCCCACTCTCTTCCCCCAAAAGTTGAGTGTGACGTACGCTTCCCCCTCCCGTCCCGCACCGAGCATCGGCAGGAGCATTCAGAGTAGCATTCATTCAGGCAAGCAGACAATCACCGCGACAGACGACGAGCAGCAGCACACACCCATAAACCAGAAGCGGCCGTCCAAGCCAAGGCGCCCACAGGACGCCACCAAGAACTCGGAGCCACCTTCCAATCGACCGAGCCCCCTCCATCCCCCGCCGATCTCTCGAGCTCCCCGGCCGCTCCCTCCCGCGGCGGCGCGCAATGGGGGCCGCCGCCGAGGACGCCGTCAGGCAGCTCGGCATCCTCATGGATCAAGGTGCGTGCGTCACTCTCGCCCTCTCTCTCCCCTTCTCCGCTCCAGCATGAGTTCTTTTCGCGATTGTGGCGGCGCCCTGACGTGATCTGGTTCTTTGCTTGCAGTGGACGCGCCGCTGAGGAGGACGTTCCAGGTACGGATCTGGCCTGCGTGCACCTGCGGCCAAATCTTGGATCTTGCTACTCATTCTTATGGATTCTCGTAGCTCCTGTCACTGGATCATGGCCTAGATTAGCTATTCTCGGCGCCCTACATTTTTGATCTGATTCGGTGCGGGGGGGGAGTGAGCTACTCCGCGTATTCTTCTAAAGCCTGGGATGCCCTAAATCTTTTACTGCAAAATGGGCTATCTCTGAGCCTCTCCTGGTTAATGCCACATGCTAGAGGTATGATCTTGTCAGTCATGAGTTGTCAGGTGGGCGGTGTGTTTGGAGAGTAGTGCTTGATCCTTCATCCATGACCGAATAGGCGGGATTGAAGGTGGTGCACTTCCTATGGGTTGGTGAGACGAGGGTATAGTGGCGCTTTAGCTGTCTAGTGTGCCGACGTTGCATGTTCGATGACGTCCAATTACGATTGCATGGGTTGGCGTTCGTTGGTGGCATCGTGGATCATCCTGTTTTATGCAGCCGATGGATGGTGGCGTTTTGCTGTTCTCAGGTCTACTAAGTGAGCTGAGTTAATGTGGATATACTCGCCAAAACATCATGCCGTTTGCCATCTTATTAGGTCCGCAGTCACCTATCATATACGACGTTTCGACTGCTGTGGCATTATTCCCTTTTTGACCTCTGATGTTCACCGAACTATCTGGACGCATGCACGTTAACAGTGAAGGCGCGGCATTTCAATATGTCTTTCTGCTACCATTTAATTAAATGTCTATAAAATTAAGAGGAAACATGTTACACGTGCGCTAAATCTTGAAGGTAAGCAATGCCAACTTATTTGAAGCGTAATTGTTAGTGTAGTGAAATTGGGATGGCAACACTGCATTGCAATTCAGAACTCATCAGAAGTGCAGAATCAGTTCAATTTGTTGCGGCACCTAGGGATGTGCCGGATTCAACTGAACAATGTCTGATTCTGACCAATCCTGTCCAATTTGCTATTTACCCCTATTAATTTAACATTTTTTGGAAAATAATTTTTTAATACTAGTTATTTTCCAATGAAGTGAAAATAAGACCAGAACCATGATATCCATACTTAATTGGCCCTGCAAGAACACATACTGTTACTTTTGGTAGTACATGTAACTACTACACCAGTAATTTGTATAATCATCAAAGGTGATATAGATATTACTATTTGTCTTTGCATTTTCTTTCTTTTGGTCATTGAAGGCTCATCAAATGTTAATAAATTTGAGTGGCCAAATAAACCAACCTTGAGTTATATTCCTTTTTTGTAGCCCTTTTTAGCTACTGTTGTATTGCAAGAAAATAGCTACCACTAGTGGGGCAGAAATCAGTAAATGACCACTTCTATCTCTATCTGGAAGGTTTAATTCTAGCCTTAGATTTTTATGATTTTCATTGGTGGAACCCAATCACAAATGACTGTCGATATGTTATGTAACAGTAAAAAATATTTTGGTTCATAGAAGAATTATTTTGGAAGTTTCTTATTAGTTTCATAAACCATAATCAGATGAATTGCAGATCAGAATTTCATGCATCTGCAGCTATTTAAATATTTGGAATAAATCACTTTTATCAGTGGTTGCGGAGGTTTGTAAACATATCTTGTTTATTTCAGAATGTGCACCAAGGCCACCCTAGAGAAACAATGTTGCGCTTTCTCAAGGCTAGAGAATGGAATGTTTCCAAGGCTCATAAAATGGTAGTCTTTCTCATATTTTCTCATCCAATAAAGGAACAGATAAATTATATTCTTAAGGTTATTAACTGCTTAATTGGGTTTGAATATTGTTTCTGCAGCTTGTAGATTCTTTGAATTGGAGGATTGAAAATGAAATTGATAGTGTATTGGAGGTGAGTAATCCTTATGGGTTATAATAATAATCCTGTTAGGTACTAAGATCTTACTAGCATGGCAGGATCTCTTATCCGTATACAATTTCAGGCTCTATCTTATTTCATGTATTCTGTTAATCACTAATCTCTGACTACATTGGACATGTACAGAGACCTATACTCCCAGTAGATTTATACAGATCAATACGTGATTCACAACTTGTTGGACTCTCAGGATACACCAAGGAGGTATAGCTATCTACTAACACTAGTAATATGTTTCTTATCCTGAATAATTGATCATGAATTCATGATGCAACTACTTGTTTCCATGCATGTTTGTGTGCAAGAAAATGGGCACACCCTTTTAGCTGTTAGTGTTCTAGGTCACGTCTACCGGTTAATCAAATTATTTTTATTGACAAATGAACGGATACTACTGAACAAAGTTGGCAGAATTGAAGAGGTTAATGTTTATTTTTGTTGATCTGCAATCTTCCACAGAATGTTGTCCCAGTCAGAGCTGCAAAGTTGTGAGTTGTGACGGACCTTCTAGCTAGGAAGAGCCCAAGGGACTGTTAGTGTTTAGCAAACTATGACATAAGCTTAGGTATGGTTAAGTTCAAAAATAAAGCATGGCGCTTTAGGATATCTCTTGCTTGAAGCTGTGATTATTGCTGCTGGCTTAATATTCCTTTATTATTAAGACATGCTGGGGGTTAGGGCATGTTCCTCATTTATTTCTGTGTCATTGTCCGTTCCCACTAAATGTGTCATCCTGTAGGACAACATCAGATAATGTTCTTTGACTTCTTGTAACACACCATCAAAGAGTTATCGGCCCTTTCACCGAATGGGTCTGAAATTTCATGAATTAGTTATGCTGTTGCTTGCTATGTGTTACCCAAGTCTCTGCCCATTAATGTTTTTTTTAACTAGCCCACCAAAAAATTACTGGTAGTGTGGTTGTTAATAAACCCAGCTAAATGCTTGTGCGCTGCTACGGATTTATTATATATTATCAGTTGTTTAAATGCTTGTGCCACCAGTCCTTGAGCTCGTATAAAATAGTTTATCTCAAAATGTAAGCCCAATCAACCATATGTACTGCATAGAGTGGTTGACAACATATGTAATATGAACGAACCGCCACCAATTTAGATTTTTATAATACTACTCCCTCCGTCCCATAATATAAGAGCATTTTTGACGAGTAGTAAAGAAAGGATTTAGGCCCTGTTCGGTACCACTCCGCTCCACAACTCCGGGAGCGGAGTTGGTGGAGCTGCAGTTCAAAATGTAGGAGTTGCGGTTCAAAATGTAGGAGTTGCGGTTTCCCCGCTCCGCAGATTCCGGGAGCGGTTGATTACCGAACAGAGCCTTAGTTGAGTTTTAGACTCCTAATAATTTGTTTTGATTTTTTCTCTCTTGTTGGCAGGGTCTTCCAGTTTTTGGCATTGGTGTTGGTCAGAGCACATATGACAAAGCTTCGGTACTTTCTTAGATGCTTACTACTCCGTATTTGTTAAGTAGGCTACGACAAAAACTATGAAACTTGATAGTTTTCACCTTCCATAGTGTAGACTAGATACCGTTTTGAGGTTCATGTAACTTAAGTATATTTGTTGGGTATTAAAATGATATGATCCCTGTTTAGTGGTTGACATAGTTATATCTTACTGCCAATACCTTGTTATTGAAGTAATGCGTACCTCTTTTATGGGATCAACTAATCAACCAACTTATGCTAGTTCTGGAGTACCATTTCCCCATTTTGTCAACTGAAGTTGATCTGTTTCCTTTTCAGGTGCACTACTATGTGCAATCTCATATTCAGATTAACGAATACCGTGATCGCATAATTTTGGTAAGTGTCGAGCTAAATGCTCAAATCTTAATTTTTATGTTAACACACATCCTTCTTCTTATGTTTGTTCACATCACACTTAGCCCATGTTGACGGAAAAGTTTGGACGCCCGATCACCACTTGCGTTAAAGTTCTCGACATGACTGGTTTAAAGTTGTCAGCACTGAGCCAAATGAAGGTACATATTATTATAGTCTTCTCAAAATGGTTTTCTTCTCTGAGCAAGTATAACATTATCCTTGTCCTATACATGAATGGACTTAAATGCTGCTGAAATAAGCATGTTTTAATACATCAAGGGATATGACCACACTGGCACTCAGGTTTTACCTTACCACGTTAAATTTTTAGAGGAATTACTCTTAAATCTTGGATGTTTACCTGTCTACCGTAGAGGTCAACACAGTCTAGCATAAAAAAAACTAACATAAATGTTAATACTAATATTACAGGACAAGTTGTTGTTTTTGTGCCATAATATTTATTTTTCTGGTAAAATTGCAGAGTGGTCATTACTTGTGTTGCTTATGTGTTATGGTGAGCTAGCGTGACATTTTTGCTGTTGTTTGGATTACAGATGCTGAGTTCAATATCAACTGTTGATGATCTGAACTACCCTGAAAAGTCAGAGACATATTACATAGTTAATGTTCCATATATATTCTCTGCATGCTGGAAGGTACAATGATTTTTCCATCAAAAGGCCGTCCTCAGATTGTATCAGCAAATTTTGTAGTGAATGCTAACTGTCATTTCATTTGAGCATACTGGTAGGTTGTGAAGCCCCTATTGCAGGAGAGGACAAAAAAGAAGGTTAAAGTTTTGAGTGGTTGTGGGAGAGATGAACTTCTAAAGGTATTTTTTAGTTATTACTTTGTTACTCTCTCGTATTGTTGTCTTTGCATAGATTCTTAACCGCTGAGTAAAATATTACTACTACTGCAAATATAGGTACCACCAACATGGTGGTGGAGAAGAAAACATTACCTTTGTGTAGCATTTATTTTGTCTGAAATCCAAAGTTAGAGTGACATGTCCCTTGCTCAAATTGTGTAGATTATGGACTACTCAGCTCTCCCCCATTTCTGCCGACGAGAGGGATCAGGCTCATCCAAGCATTCATCTTCCAACGCCGACGATTGCTTCTCCCCAGACCATCCTTTCCACAAAGAGCTCTACGAGCTCACCAACCAGCAATCGTCGCACAAGGAGCTCCTCAAGATGGGATCATTGCATGTGAGCATCCCGGAGCCCGACCCAAACGATGCGAAGATCGTGGAGGTGATCCAGGCCGAGTTCCACAAGATGGGGGAGCAGAATGGGTCGACCAACGGCCACAAGGTTTGACGCTGCGCCACCACCGAAGACGGCCATATGCATGCGGAGCACCTTAACCAATGCAAGCCACCTCCGATGAAACTGACGATTTAACCTGTCCATGTTGGTTGTATCCCCCCGGCCCCCTGGGGGGATATAGTAGCGAAGGCTCCGTGATGCATAGGGTGATGCCGGCCTGGGATCATAGCTGGAAGAGATGAACCGGACAGTGTATATTCATTAGCATAGAACCTGCATATGTTAAACTGGTACTGGTACTATAACAAGATCCATGGATGATGGATGTTTATTATGACAGCTTGTAAGCTTCAGCGCAGTTCTGCAAACATGAGGTGGGAGGATGAGCAGGGTAGGATAGGATGGGACCTAGCACGAAGCAGCGGCGGAGCAACGCCGTGGTGGGCTCACGCCCGGTTCTGAGCCCGCTTGCTCTCCGGGTCTCCGCAGATGGCTCCGCGCGCGTCGTCGGCGATGTGCGTTGGAGCGCGGGGCGATTGGCTTGGGATGGAACGGGAACGTATGCGTGCGTGCGTGGCAAAGGGGAAAACCGCTTTGGCAGCAACAAACGCGTGAGGTCCAGATGTAACCATCTTCGACGATCCCCTCATCGTCCCGGTATGGTAGGCGTCTCAGTTTTTTTTCTTCTTCTTCCGGAGCTCAGGCCGTTTTTCTACCCGGAGCCGGAGGCCGAGGAAGCCCGGCCATGGCCTGGCCACGCCGGCCCTTCTTCACTAAAATCTCTAGCTAGACCCGTTAATTTGTTTTACCCATCTGTTCACTTTTATAAGTCGTTTAAGACAGCTGAAATTGAACTGTTTTAGATGATATCTTAAATGTCTAAAAGGTCTTACAAAAGTGAACGGAGGGAGTAAAAAAATTCTCTCGCTAGAAGCGCTTGGTCGCATGGGTCTCCGAACCCTCATGCAATGCAAGCTCCATCGCGCCCCGCACCAGTTAATCTCCCTTCTTCTTCTTCTTCTTCTTCTTCTTCTTCTTCTTCCAAACCTAGCCGTCCGAAACGATGGCTCTATTCGATCTGAATCAACCCATCCACTGGGACTGGGAGTGTGAGGAGATACAAGAGTACGGACGAGCTGATGGCGCCGGCCATAGAAGAGATGGGGCGGACGGACAAGGTGCGGACCATGGAGACTTTGCCAGCCACGGAGGCAGTCGCTCGGACATCCACGGCTACCACGCAGGGGGCGGTGGAGGAGTTCACTCGGACGCCGGCCGGTGGCAACGGTGGGGGCGGCGGAGGTGATGTGGGCGGCAGCGGCCGAGGCTTCGACTTGAGTAAGTTGTTCATGTTCTTGCAGTTGTACTCCATTGCCGGACGTTGAATAGACCAAGAATATATAGTTCACACTTATCAGTTAGGGTTTGTACACTTCTGTTTAGTATCTTGGTTGTGCATGCCATACATGTCCATCTCCTTCATGATTTCTTAGCTTCAAATAGATTTTCTTCGTAAAATCACGAATTCAGTTTGTATTTGTTTGTCTGTGTTGTACAACGTACTTTGGATGGTGCAATTGACGGAAAATGTTACTAGTATCTTTGAAACAATTTGTTAGTTTAGTATTTTATGCTCCATGATCTCGGCTCATACTCACATAGTTGCACTTCTATTGTTCACATCATTTATGCCCCATGCATGACGCAACTGCTGTATACACCATTTCTGAATATGATTTATAGCAGGATTAGTTTTTGCCCAATTATTGATGTTTAATTAATTGCACACTGTCGGATAATATGTGTAGGGCATTTGATTTTATATACCCAAATATGCATAGAGTATTGATCACAACACATGTATCAATTAATATGAACTGTACTAGAATTACTTTTGGTAGAATTATGATGCCTATAATTGTAATCTAGCTTGTGCTTCCATTTTGTAGAATTACTTCACAACGCAGTACACAGACGACGAACGCCGTCACATATACAGCATGCTTTTAGGAGTACATAGGAACGCTGGTGCCTGGTGGCATTATGAAGCGTGGAGTGGCGCATATGGACGATCGGGCGCTGCGTGGTGGAATACATGCCGTGGCGAGCAAGAGGCCTAAGAACTGCGGCCGCAGGCGGGTGGAGCTTGACCCTGACGCTTTACGTGGGCTGCCCCTGGATGGACGCATGACGATTCGAGAGCTAGCCGAGGCCTTGGGTATGAAGAAGAGCACTCTGTTCCGGCGGCTGAAAGAAGGTAAACTGAGGCGACACAGCGAATGATCTCATCAAGCCTACTGCGAGGGACGACAGGAAAAATGTCCCATGTTTGTTTCTGCCTGTCCATGCCAAGGGGCAAGCATACCTAAGAATTCCTGTGTAATACTAGTATAACTCTGGAATTAATATATGCTTTACGTGGTATCACATCGCTTGACGACGTTATTACTGTATCAGACGGGGCATGAAGCTTCGCTTATGGTGTCAGTAACGAACAAAAATATGTAAGGACTCGATCAGCTTAGTCTTTCTCTCACAAGATGGATTATACGGCGATAGCGCGAGGGCCCAGGAGGCTAGTCCCTGTGGACGGCCAGATGGTTTTGGAAGTGATCCTCCAAAGCAATGGAGGGACTAGCGTATTATGATCCTGGTATAATTTCGGTTCACGTCTTCTCTGCTACCGTTATATTAAGGGCTCTTGTGTGATCCTGAACAAGAAGCTCATCTGTTGTAGTGGTATCATATTACCCTCCCACGGTACTGACCAGGGTTCGATTCCCTGGATGTGCATCTCTGGTGTACTGGTGTCATAGTACCCTCCCACGGTTTGGACAATGGTTGCTTTTATTCACCTACAATTTAACAATTTTTTTCCTCTTCCATTTTCTCTTTTGCTTTTTCCCCTTTCACTGTACAATTTAACAATTTTTTCGTCTTCCATTTTCTCTATCCAATTTGCATCCAGTGCACAACAAGATCCCTCCTACATTCTTTCCCCCCCTTGCCACTAGTGAGAAACTTCTCAAATTAAGAATGTTTGTCCCCTTCTTTGCTTACGAAGGTTAATATCATGTCAAGAACCTGTAGAGCTATCTACTATGTAAAAGAGAACCTTAACATCACATTGCTTTGTGACACTTATACTACGAGGAACTTTGTCCAAACCGACGACTCCAAAAAGAAAACAGTAAGGAAGGCTCGGCTTTGATGACATCGGCAATGACCTCCTCGTGAAGATGTCGATGATGTAGTCATAGGGCTCGGCTTTGATGACGTCGGCAATGACCTCCAAGTGAAGATGTCGGTGATGTAGTCACAACGCTCGGCTTGGATGACATCGGCAATGACCTCCATAGACGGTTTGGACAATGGTTGCTTTTTTTCACCTACAATTTAACAAATTTTTTCATCTTCCATTTTCTCTTTTGCTTTTTCCCCTTTCACTGTACAATTTAACAATTTTTTCGTCTTCCATTTTCTCTATCCAATTTGCATCCAGTGCACAACAAGATCCCTCCTACATTCTTTCCCCCCTTGCCACTAGTGAGAAACTTCTCAAATTAAGAATGTTTGTCCCCTTCTTTGCTTACGAAGGTTAATATCATGTCAAGAACCTGTAGAGCTATCTACTATGTAAAAGAGAACCTTAACATCACGTTGCTTTGTGACACTTATACTACGAGGAACTTTGTCCAAACCGACGACTCCAAAAAGAAAACAGTAAGGAAGGCTCGGCTTTGATGACATCGGCAATGACCTCCTCGTGAAGATGTCGATGATGTAGTCATAGGGCTCGGCTTTGATGACGTCGGCAATGACCTCCAAGTGAAGATGTCGGTGATGTAGTCACAACGCTCGGCTTGGATGACATCGGCAATGACCTCCATAGACGGTTTGGACAATGGTTGCTTTTTTTCACCTACAATTTAACAAATTTTTTCATCTTCCATTTTCTCTTTTGCTTTTTCCCCTTTCACTGTACAATTTAACAATTTTTTCGTCTTCCATTTTCTCTATCCAATTTGCATCCAGTGCACAACAAGATCCCTCCTACATTCTTTCCCCCCTTGCCACTAGTGAGAAACTTCTCAAATTAAGAATGTTTGTCCCCTTCTTTGCTTACGAAGGTTAATATCATGTCAAGAACCTGTAGAGCTATCTACTATGTAAAAGAGAACCTTAACATCACGTTGCTTTGTGACACTTATACTACGAGGAACTTTGTCCAAACCGACGACTCCAAAAAGAAAACAGTAAGGAAGGCTCGGCTTTGATGACATCGGCAATGACCTCCTCGTGAAGATGTCGATGATGTAGTCATAGGGCTCGGCTTTGATGACGTCGGCAATGACCTCCAAGTGAAGATGTCGGTGATGTAGTCACAACGCTCGGCTTGGATGACATCGGCAATGACCTCCATAGACGGTTTGGACAATGGTTGCTTTTTTTCACCTACAATTTAACAAATTTTTTCATCTTCCATTTTCTCTTTTGCTTTTTCCCCTTTCACTGTACAATTTAACAATTTTTTCGTCTTCCATTTTCTCTATCCAATTTGCATCCAGTGCACAACAAGATCCCTCCTACATTCTTTCCCCCCTTGCCACTAGTGAGAAACTTCTCAAATTAAGAATGTTTGTCCCCTTCTTTGCTTACGAAGGTTAATATCATGTCAAGAACCTGTAGAGCTATCTACTATGTAAAAGAGAACCTTAACATCACGTTGCTTTGTGACACTTATACTACGAGGAACTTTGTCCAAACCGACGACTCCAAAAAGAAAACAGTAAGGAAGGCTCGGCTTTGATGACATCGGCAATGACCTCCTCGTGAAGATGTCGATGATGTAGTCATAGGGCTCGGCTTTGATGACGTCGGCAATGACCTCCAAGTGAAGATGTCGGTGATGTAGTCACAACGCTCGGCTTGGATGACATCGGCAATGACCTCCATAGACGGTTTGGACAATGGTTGCTTTTTTTCACCTACAATTTAACAAATTTTTTCATCTTCCATTTTCTCTTTTGCTTTTTCCCCTTTCACTGTACAATTTAACAATTTTTTCGTCTTCCATTTTCTCTATCCAATTTGCATCCAGTGCACAACAAGATCCCTCCTACATTCTTTCCCCCCTTGCCACTAGTGAGAAACTTCTCAAATTAAGAATGTTTGTCCCCTTCTTTGCTTACGAAGGTTAATATCATGTCAAGAACCTGTAGAGCTATCTACTATGTAAAAGAGAACCTTAACATCACGTTGCTTTGTGACACTTATACTACGAGGAACTTTGTCCAAACCGACGACTCCAAAAAGAAAACAGTAAGGAAGGCTCGGCTTTGATGACATCGGCAATGACCTCCTCGTGAAGATGTCGATGATGTAGTCATAGGGCTCGGCTTTGATGACGTCGGCAATGACCTCCAAGTGAAGATGTCGGTGATGTAGTCACAACGCTCGGCTTGGATGACATCGGCAATGACCTCCATAGACGGTTTGGACAATGGTTGCTTTTTTTCACCTACAATTTAACAAATTTTTTCATCTTCCATTTTCTCTTTTGCTTTTTCCCCTTTCACTGTACAATTTAACAATTTTTTCGTCTTCCATTTTCTCTATCCAATTTGCATCCAGTGCACAACAAGATCCCTCCTACATTCTTTCCCCCCTTGCCACTAGTGAGAAACTTCTCAAATTAAGAATGTTTGTCCCCTTCTTTGCTTACGAAGGTTAATATCATGTCAAGAACCTGTAGAGCTATCTACTATGTAAAAGAGAACCTTAACATCACGTTGCTTTGTGACACTTATACTACGAGGAACTTTGTCCAAACCGACGACTCCAAAAAGAAAACAGTAAGGAAGGCTCGGCTTTGATGACATCGGCAATGACCTCCTCGTGAAGATGTCGATGATGTAGTCATAGGGCTCGGCTTTGATGACGTCGGCAATGACCTCCAAGTGAAGATGTCGGTGATGTAGTCACAACGCTCGGCTTGGATGACATCGGCAATGACCTCCATAGACGGTTTGGACAATGGTTGCTTTTTTTCACCTACAATTTAACAAATTTTTTCATCTTCCATTTTCTCTTTTGCTTTTTCCCCTTTCACTGTACAATTTAACAATTTTTTCGTCTTCCATTTTCTCTATCCAATTTGCATCCAGTGCACAACAAGATCCCTCCTACATTCTTTCCCCCCTTGCCACTAGTGAGAAACTTCTCAAATTAAGAATGTTTGTCCCCTTCTTTGCTTACGAAGGTTAATATCATGTCAAGAACCTGTAGAGCTATCTACTATGTAAAAGAGAACCTTAACATCACGTTGCTTTGTGACACTTATACTACGAGGAACTTTGTCCAAACCGACGACTCCAAAAAGAAAACAGTAAGGAAGGCTCGGCTTTGATGACATCGGCAATGACCTCCTCGTGAAGATGTCGATGATGTAGTCATAGGGCTCGGCTTTGATGACGTCGGCAATGACCTCCAAGTGAAGATGTCGGTGA
The DNA here is from genome assembly GCF_056163025.1 of Triticum urartu. Classification (NCBI taxonomy): domain Eukaryota; kingdom Viridiplantae; phylum Streptophyta; class Magnoliopsida; order Poales; family Poaceae; genus Triticum; species Triticum urartu. The sequence goes on from NC_141878.1 coordinate 154,455,173, forward strand.
TGTAGTCACAACGCTCGGCTTGGATGACATCGGCAATGACCTCCATAGACGGTTTGGACAATGGTTGCTTTTTTTCACCTACAATTTAACAAATTTTTTCATCTTCCATTTTCTCTTTTGCTTTTTCCCCTTTCACTGTACAATTTAACAATTTTTTCGTCTTCCATTTTCTCTATCCAATTTGCATCCAGTGCACAACAAGATCCCTCCTACATTCTTTCCCCCCTTGCCACTAGTGAGAAACTTCTCAAATTAAGAATGTTTGTCCCCTTCTTTGCTTACGAAGGTTAATATCATGTCAAGAACCTGTAGAGCTATCTACTATGTAAAAGAGAACCTTAACATCACGTTGCTTTGTGACACTTATACTACGAGGAACTTTGTCCAAACCGACGACTCCAAAAAGAAAACAGTAAGGAAGGCTCGGCTTTGATGACATCGGCAATGACCTCCTCGTGAAGATGTCGATGATGTAGTCATAGGGCTCGGCTTTGATGACGTCGGCAATGACCTCCAAGTGAAGATGTCGGTGATGTAGTCACAACGCTCGGCTTGGATGACATCGGCAATGACCTCCATAGACGGTTTGGACAATGGTTGCTTTTTTTCACCTACAATTTAACAAATTTTTTCATCTTCCATTTTCTCTTTTGCTTTTTCCCCTTTCACTGTACAATTTAACAATTTTTTCGTCTTCCATTTTCTCTATCCAATTTGCATCCAGTGCACAACAAGATCCCTCCTACATTCTTTCCCCCCTTGCCACTAGTGAGAAACTTCTCAAATTAAGAATGTTTGTCCCCTTCTTTGCTTACGAAGGTTAATATCATGTCAAGAACCTGTAGAGCTATCTACTATGTAAAAGAGAACCTTAACATCACGTTGCTTTGTGACACTTATACTACGAGGAACTTTGTCCAAACCGACGACTCCAAAAAGAAAACAGTAAGGAAGGCTCGGCTTTGATGACATCGGCAATGACCTCCTCGTGAAGATGTCGATGATGTAGTCATAGGGCTCGGCTTTGATGACGTCGGCAATGACCTCCAAGTGAAGATGTCGGTGATGTAGTCACAACGCTCGGCTTGGATGACATCGGCAATGACCTCCATAGACGGTTTGGACAATGGTTGCTTTTTTTCACCTACAATTTAACAAATTTTTTCATCTTCCATTTTCTCTTTTGCTTTTTCCCCTTTCACTGTACAATTTAACAATTTTTTCGTCTTCCATTTTCTCTATCCAATTTGCATCCAGTGCACAACAAGATCCCTCCTACATTCTTTCCCCCCTTGCCACTAGTGAGAAACTTCTCAAATTAAGAATGTTTGTCCCCTTCTTTGCTTACGAAGGTTAATATCATGTCAAGAACCTGTAGAGCTATCTACTATGTAAAAGAGAACCTTAACATCACGTTGCTTTGTGACACTTATACTACGAGGAACTTTGTCCAAACCGACGACTCCAAAAAGAAAACAGTAAGGAAGGCTCGGCTTTGATGACATCGGCAATGACCTCCTCGTGAAGATGTCGATGATGTAGTCATAGGGCTCGGCTTTGATGACGTCGGCAATGACCTCCAAGTGAAGATGTCGGTGATGTAGTCACAACGCTCGGCTTGGATGACATCGGCAATGACCTCCATAGACGGTTTGGACAATGGTTGCTTTTTTTCACCTACAATTTAACAAATTTTTTCATCTTCCATTTTCTCTTTTGCTTTTTCCCCTTTCACTGTACAATTTAACAATTTTTTCGTCTTCCATTTTCTCTATCCAATTTGCATCCAGTGCACAACAAGATCCCTCCTACATTCTTTCCCCCCTTGCCACTAGTGAGAAACTTCTCAAATTAAGAATGTTTGTCCCCTTCTTTGCTTACGAAGGTTAATATCATGTCAAGAACCTGTAGAGCTATCTACTATGTAAAAGAGAACCTTAACATCACGTTGCTTTGTGACACTTATACTACGAGGAACTTTGTCCAAACCGACGACTCCAAAAAGAAAACAGTAAGGAAGGCTCGGCTTTGATGACATCGGCAATGACCTCCTCGTGAAGATGTCGATGATGTAGTCATAGGGCTCGGCTTTGATGACGTCGGCAATGACCTCCAAGTGAAGATGTCGGTGATGTAGTCACAACGCTCGGCTTGGATGACATCGGCAATGACCTCCATAGATGGTCCAAGTCCTGTTCCAGCACCACCGAGATAGCAGCCAGGTGCGGTTGGACGGGTATCACCTCCGATGCCATGTCGATGTAATAAAACCCGCCATCGACCCCATAACCCGAAAACTCCCTCTACGGGGAAACATGGGGGCACCGTGCACTAGGAGCGAAAATGGCTCACAATGCCGCAGTTGAAGCACAATTGTCGCATGACTTCCCACGGGGCGCCGACCAAGCAGGCAGGGGGTGTAGGCAGGGAGCCGTGTTGGCTCCCCCCTCCCTGGAAGAATCGTGATTCTATAGAAATCTTGTCTTTTACATGTCCCTTTGGGTATTTCAAAGAAGGATAATACAAACACTCACAAGCCACTAAGGAGTTCTGCATGAAGAATGGGATGGTGCCTGACTTTAGGCCAATTAACCTCGTACATGGGGCTATGAAAAATCTTCGAGAAGGTGCTTGCTTGTAGATTGGTGCTACAACTTCCGAAGCTTGTGGGGAACCATCTAAGTGCCTTCGTGAAGGGTAGATCTCTGCACGACAACTTCATGTTGGTCCAAAGTACTGCTCGCAGGCTGAATGCTCTAAGAAGCCCCGCGGTATTACTCAAGCTTGATATATCGAAGGCGTTTGACTCCGTCCAATGGCCATTCCTAATTGAGGTGATGCATCAACTTGGTTTTGGACCTAGGTGGAGATCATGGATCTATGGGATTCTTGCGACATCCACCGTCAAGATTAAGGTGAATGGAGACCCCAGGGACACAATATATAACTGCAAGGGGCTGAGGCAAGGTGACCCGATATCGCCGATGTTATTTATCCTTACGATGGAGCCCTTGCAAAGGTTGTTTGAGCGAGCCACGAGTAGAGGCCATATTGGAGCCCTTGGCTCGTAGAGGAATGAGCAACGTTTGTCCATCTTTGTGGATGATGTGGTGGTGTTCATCAAACCTAAACCGGTGGAGCTTGAGATTTGTAAGCGTATCTTCGAGATGTTTGGGGAGGCGTCAGGCCTGCGGATAAATATGGAGAAATCAGCTGCCCTCCCAATAAGATGCAGTGATCAGGAAATCACTATGGCAAGTGTGGAGCTAGGATGCCCGAGAGAGTCCTTTCCAATCAAATACCTGGGCCTGCCTTTGTCATTAAGGAAGCAATCACTGGCGCAGTTGCAATACCTTGTTGATCAGATGGCGAATTGCTTACCCAAGTGGAAGGCAACGTTAATGCCAAAGAGTGGACAACTAACTTTGGTCCAGTCAGTGCTATGCGCCATGCCCACTCATCCCATGATGGCCTTGGATCTCCTGATGACGACTATTACATCGATAAACAAGGTGTGCAGAGGGTTCCTCTGGTGCAGGAGGGTTGTTGCGAATGGTGGCAACTGCACGGTCGCCTGGGATTCAGTATGTGCACCGAAATGGGCTAGAGGTTTGGGGCTGCCGAACCTCAGATGGCTCAATGTGGCCATGCAGGTGAAGGAAATATGCCCTAAAGGCAATAATAAAGTTATTATTTATTTCCTTATATCATGATAAATGTTTATTATTCATGCTAGAATTGTATTAACCGGAAACATAATACATGTGTGAATACATAGACAAACAAAGTGTCACTAGTATCCCTCTACTTGACTAGCTCGTTGATCAAAGATGGTTATGTTTCCTAACCATAGACATGAGTTGTCATTTGATAAACGGGATCACATCATTAGGAGAATGGTGTGATTGACTTGACCCATTCCGTTAGCTTAGCACAATGATCCTTTAGTTTGTTGCTATTGCTTTCTTCACGACTTATACATGTTCCTATGACTATGAGATTATGCAACTCCCGTTTACCGGAGGAACACTTTGTGTGCTAGCAAACGTCACAACGTAACTGGGTGATTATAAAGGTGCTCTACAGGTGTCTCCGAAGGTACTTGTTGAGTTGGCGTATTTCGAGATTAGGATTTGTCACTCCGATTGTCGGAGAGGTATCTCTGGGCCCACTCGGTAATGCACATCACTATAAGCCTTGCAAGCATTGTAACTAATGAGTTAGTTGCGGGATGATGTATTACAGAACGAGTAAAGAGACTTGCCGGTAACGAGATTGAACTAGGTATTGAGATACCGACGATCGAATCTCGGGCAAGTAACATACCGATGACAAAGGGAACAACGTATGTTGTTATGCGGTTTGACCGATAAACATCTTCGTAGAATATGTGGGAGCCAATATGAGCATCCAGGTTCCGCTATTGGTTATTGACCGTAGACGTGTCTCGGTCATGTCTACATAGTTCTCGAACCCGTAGGGTCCGCACGCTTAAAGTTCGGTGACGATCGGTATTATGAGTTTTTGTGTTTTGATGTACTGAAGGTAGTTCGGAGTCCCGGATGAGATCGGGGACATGGCGAGGAGTCTCGAAATGGTCGAGACGTAAAGATCGATATATTGGATGACTATATTCGGACATCGGAAAGGTTCCGAGTGATTTGGGTATTTTTCGGAGTACCGGAGGGTTACGAGAATTCGCCAGGGAGTATATGGGCCTTATTGGGCTTTAGGGGAAAGAGAGAGGAGAGACTGCGCGCCCCCCAATACTTAGTCCGAATTGGACTAGGGGGAGGGGCGGCGCCCCCTCCTTCCTTCTCTTCTCTTTTCCCTTTCCTTCTCTCCTACTCCTACTACTTGGATGGGCTCCTAGTTCTACTAGGAAAGGGGGAATCCTACTCCTGGTGGGAGTAGGACTCCCCTAGGGCGCGCCATAGAGAGGGACGGCCCTCCCCCTCCTCCACTCCTTTATATACGGGGAGGGGGGCACCCCTTGGAGACACAACAATTGATCATTGATCTCTTAGCCGTGTGCGGTGCCCCCTCCACCATAATCCACCTCGATCATATCGTAGCGGTGCTTAGGCGAAGCCCTGTGTCGATAGCATCATCATCACCGTCATCACACCGTCGTGCTGACGAAACTCTCCCATGAAGCTTTGCTGGATTGGAGCTCGCGGGACGTCATCGAGCTGAACGTGTGCTGAACTCGGAGGTGCCGTGCGTTCGGTACTTGGATGAGTCAAATCGTGAAGACTGACTACATCAAATGCGTTGTGCTAACGCTTCCGCTTTTGGTCTACGAGGGTACGTGGACACACTCTCCCATCTCGTTGCTATGCATCACCATGATCCTGCATGCGTGTAGGATTTTTTTTTGAAATTACTACGTTACCCAACAGTGGCATCCGAGCCAGGTTTATGCGTAGATGTTATACGCACGAGTAGAACACAAGTGAGTTGTGGGCGATACAAGTCATACTGCTTACGAGCATGTCATACTTTGGTTCAGCGGTATTGTTGGATGAAGCGGCCCGGACCGACATTACGCTACGCTTACGCGAGACTGGTTCTACCGACGTGCTTTGCACACAGGTGGCTGACGGGTGTCAGTTTCTCCAACTTTAGTTGAACCGAGTGTGGCTACGCCCGTCCTTGTGAAGGTTAAAACAACACTCTTGACGAACTATCGTTGTGGTTTTGATGCGTAGGTAAGAACGGTTCTTGCTCAGCCTGTAGCAGCCACGTAAAACTTGCAACAACAAAGTAGAGGACATCTCACTTGTTTTTGTAGGGCATTTTGTGATGTGATATGGTCAAGACATGATGCTATATTTTGTTGTATGAGATGATCATGTTTTGTTAAAGTTATCGGCTACTGGCATAAGCCTTATGGTTGTCTCTTTATTTGCATAAGATGCAAGTGCTATGTAATTGCTTTACTTTATCGCTATGCGATAGCAATAGTTGCAAAAGCAATAGCTGGCGAGACGACCATGTGACGACACATTGATATAGATCAAGATGATGGAGATCATGGTGTCATGCCTGTGACGATGGAGATCATGATTATGCTTTGGAGATGGATATCAAAGGCACAAGATGATGATGGCCATATCATGTCACATATTTTGATTGCATGTGATGTTTATCTTTTATACATCTTATTTTGCTTAGTTCGGCGGTAGCTTTATAAGACGATCTCTCACTAAATTTCAAGATAAAAGTGTTCTCCCTGAGTATACACCGTTGCCAAAGTTCGTCGTGCCGAGACACCACATGATGATCGGGTGTGATAAGCTCTACGTTCATCTACAACGGGTGCAAGCCAGTTTTGCACACGCAGAATACTCGGGTTAAACTTGATGAGCCTAGCATATGCAGATATGGCCTCGGAACACGGAGACCGAAAGGTCGAGCGTGAATCATATTGTAGATATGATCAACATAGTGATGTTCACGATTGAAAACTACTCCATCTCACGTGATGATCGGACATGGTTTAGTTGATTTGGATCACGTGATCACTTAGATGATTATAGGGATGTCTATCTAAGTGGGAGTTCTTAAGTAATATGATTAATTGAACTTTAATTTATCATGAACTTAGTCCTGATAGTATTTTGCAAATAATTTTGTAGATCAATAGCTCACGTTGTTGCTTCCTTATGTTTTATATGTGTTCCTAGAGAAAACTAAGTTGAAAGATGATAGTAGCAATGATGCGGACTGGGTCCGTGATCTGAGGTTTATCCTCACAGAAGAATTATGTCCTTGATGCACCGCTAGGTGACAGACCTATTGCAGGAGCAAATGCAGACGTTATGAATGTTTGGCTAGCTCAATATGATGACTACTTGATAGTTTAGTGCACCATAATTAACGGCTTAGAATCGGGACTTCAAAGACGTTTTGAACGTCATGGACCATATGAGATGTTCCAGGAGTTGAAGTTAATATTTCAAGCAAATACCCGAGTTGAGAGATATGAAGTCTCCAACAAGTTCTATAGCTAAAAGATGGAGGAGAATAGCTCAAGCAGTGAGCAGGTGCTCATATTGTCTGGGTACTACAATCGCTTGAATCAAGTGGGAGTTAATATTCCAGATATGATAGTGATTGACATAATTCTCTAGTCACCATCACCAAGTTAGTAGAACTTCGTGATGAACTATACTATGCAAGGGATGACGTAAATGATTCCTGAGCTTTTCATGATGATGAATCGATGAAGGTAGAAATCAAGAAAGAGCATCAAGTGTTGATGATTAATAAGACCACTAGTTTCAAGAAAGGGCAAAGGGAAAGAAAGGGAACTTCATGTAGAATGGCAAGCAAGTTGTCACTTCCGTGAAGAAGCCCAAAGCTAGACTAAAGCCTGAAACTGAGTGCTTCTACTGCAAAGAAAATGGTCACTGGAAGCGGAAATGCCCTGAATATTTGGTGGATAAGAAGGATGGCAGAGTGAACAAGGGTATATTTGATATACAGGTTATTGATGTGCACCTTACTAGTGTTTATAGTAGCCCCTGGGTATTTGATACTTCTTCGGTTGCTAAAAATTAGTAACTCGAAACAGGAGTTACAGAATAAACAGAGACTAGTTGAGGGTGATGTGACGATGTGTGTTGGAAGTAGTTCCAAGATTGATATGATCATCATCGCACACTCCCTATACTTTCGGGATTAGTGTTGAACCTAAATAAATGTTATTTGGTGTTTGCGTTGAGCATGAATATGATTTGATCATGTTTATTGCATTACGGTTATTCATTTAAGTTACAGAATAATTGTTGTTCTGTCTGCATGAATAAAACCTTCAATGGTTAAACACCCAAGGTGAATGGTTTATTGAATCTTGATCGTAGTGATACACATATTCATAATATTGAAGCCAAAAGATGCAAAGTTAATAATGATAGTGCAACTTATTTGTGGCACTGCCGTTTAAGTCATATTGGTGTAAAGCGCATGAAGAAAATCCATGCTGATGGGCTTTTGGAATCACTTGATTATGAATCGGTTGATGCTTGAGAACCATGCCTCATGGGCAAGATGACTAAGACTCCGTTCTCCGGAACAATGGAGCAAGCAACAGACTTGTTGGAAATAATACATACTGATGTATGCAGTCCGATGAGTGTTGAGGCTCGCGGCAGGTATCGTTATTTTCTGACCTTCACAGATGATTTGAGTAAGATATGGGTATATCTTCTTGATGAAACATAAATATGAAACATTTGAAAATTTCAAATAATTTCAGAGTGAAGTGGAAAATCATCATAACAAGAAAATAAAGTTTCTACGATCTGATCGTGGAGGAGAACATTTGAGTTACGAGTTTGGTCTTCGTTTGAAACAATGCGGAATAGTTTCGCAACTCACGCCACCTGGAACACCACAGCGTAATGGTGTGTCCAAACATCGTAACCGTACTATATTATATATGGTGTAATCTATGATGTCTCTTACCGATTTACCACTATCGTTTTGGGGTTATGCATTAGAGACAGCTACATTCACGTTAAAATAGGGCACCATCTAAATCCGTTGAGACGGTGCCATATGAACTGTGGTTTGACAAGAAACCAAAGTTGTCATTTCTTAAAGTTTGGGGTTGCAATGCTTATGTGAAAAAGTTTCATCCTGATAAGCTCAAACCCAAGTCCGAAAAGTGCGTCTTCATAGGATACCCAAAAGTAACTGTTGGGTACACCTTCTATCATACATCCAAAGGCAAGATATTTGTTGCTGAGAATGGATCCTTTCTAGAGAAGGAGTTTCTCTCGAAAGAACTGAGTGGGAGGAAAGTAGAACTTGATGAGGTAACTGTACCTGCTTCCTTATTGGAAAGTAGTTCATCACAGAAATCTGTTTCTATGACTCCACCAATTAGTGAGGAAGGTAATGATGATGATCTTGTAACTTCAGATCAAGTTGCTACTGAACCTCGTAGGTCAACCAGAGTGAGATCCGCACCAGAGTGGTACGGTAATCCTGTTCTAGAGGTCATGTTAATTGACCATAACGAACCTACGAACTATGAGGAAGCGATGATGAGCCCAGATTCCGCGAAATGGCTTGAGGCCATGAAATCTGAGATGGGATCCATGTATGAGAACAAAGTGTGGACTTTGCTTGACTTGCCCGATGATCGATGAGTCATTAAGAATAAATAGATCTTCAAGAGGAAGACAGACGCTGATAGTAGAGTTACTATCTACAAAGCTCGAATTGTCGAAAAAGGTTTTGACAAAGTTCAAGGTGTTGACTACGATGAGATTTTCTCACTCATAGCGATGCTTAAGTCTGTCCGAATCATGTTAGCAAATTGCCACATTTTATGAAATCTGGCAAATGGATGTCAAAACTACATTCCTTAATGGATTTCTTAAAGAAGAGTTGTATATGATGCAACTAGAAGGTTTTGTCGATCCTAAAGGTACTAACAAAATGTGCAAGCTCCAGCGGTCCATCTATGGACTGGTGCAAGCATCTCAGAGTTGGAATATACGCTTTGATGAGTTTATCAAAGCATATAGTTTTATACAGACTTGCGATGAAGCCTGTATTTACAAGAAAGTGAGCGGGAGCACTACAACATTCCTGATAAGTATATGTAAATGACATATTGTTGATCGGAAATAATGTATAATTTTTTGAAAAGCATAATGGAGTGTTTGAAAGGAGTTTTTCAAAGAAAGACCTCGGTGAAGCTACTTACATATTGAGCATCAAGATCTATAGAGTTTTTTTTTGAATATTTACTGTAGAGCAAAGCTCCATAGCCCTTTTTAAATAAATAAGTAGCAACTGTACAAGCTAGTGAAGAAAGCAAGGAATAAAAGGAAGAAAAAACAGAGTCTAACTACCTACCTGCCTGTAGCTAAGTTAGAGAGTTAATCCAAGCATACAACTTGTCTCTAATATTTACTCTCATTCTATGAGCTAGAAGAGTAAGATCATGTACAAAATTACATCTCCAAGCAGCAAAGGTTGCATTTTCTCCTCTGAAAGTCCTGCCATTCCCGAGGATCCATATATTCCAAACTGCAGTGAGTATAACTTCAAAGAAGAAGGGATGCTTAAACCTTGATCTTGCATGCTGAATACATTGCTGAATTTCAGAGCCCCTGGACCAATCAATGGAAATATAATTCCATACTCTGCGACTGAAGTTACAGTTAAAAAACAAGTGCAACCTATCCTCATAGACTAGTTCATTGCAGATAACACAGAGATTGTCATCCATAGGTGATCTCCAGTGCCTACGAATTAATAAGTCCTTGGTATTGAGTCTATCAAAAAACAACAACCAACCAAAGACTTTGATCTTCATGGTGCACTTGCTATCCCACAACCACTTACATGGCAAGATGATTGGCAAATGAGAATGCATAAGAGTGTAAAAGCTCTTGGCAGAGTATTCATCGGATTTTCCAGGCCATATCCAAACATCTGGCAGAGTGATGTCTCTATGTAAATCCAGGATCCAAGCTTCCAAAACTTGCAGCTCCAGAGCAGCCTCATGTGACAAAGGCAAGAAGAACATTGAGTATAGGTCCTGAGAGATGAAGAATTCATTCACAGAGAGTTTGTCATTAATAACAAAGAAGAAAAGCCTAGGTAACCTTCAACATAGAGGTCTTGAAGAGCCACAAATTAACCAAGCATCAGACCAGAAAAGGGCAGAGTCTCCCCTGTTGATGTGAACTGAGGAGATTGCAGTATATGCATCAGAGAGCTTGAGTATATCCCTCCACCAAAATGACCCAACTGGGACTGTAGCATGTGGAACTCTATCATCATAGTAACTATTCCAGATTAAAGTAACCCATGGGATGTCTGCCTTATTGAAGAATTTGTGGAGATGCTTAAGTAGGAGGCCCTTATTTTGGATATGCAAGTTAATCACTCCAAGTCCTCCTTTTTCCTTAGGCCTACAAACCAGATCCCATGCAGCCAGAGATTGCTTTGGTGCATCACTATTTCCTATCCACAAACACTGCCTGAAGATCCTGTCAAGTTGCTTAATGATACCAGGTGGGAGCTGTAGACTGCAGAGGAAATATATGGGCATGGAAGTCAATACTGAAGTTAACAACTGCAACCTGGAGCCTTGGTTTAGCATGGAGGAACTAGCTATCAGTCTCCTCTCCAAGGCCTCAACTAAAGGCATAAAATCCACAATTCTGGGCCTAGTAGTACCAAGTGGCAGACCCAGATAAGTAAATGGCAGTTGTCCAAGTTTACACCCAAGCAAAGCAGCTAGCCTGGCAGCTTCCACATCATCAATATTTAAAGGAATCATGGAAGACTTTGCAAAGTTAACTCGAAGCCCAGTGGACTGTTGAAAGGTCAACAACATATTTTTGAGAGCCACCAACTCCTCATCTTTGGCAGTCAAAAAGATGACAGTGTCATCAGCATACTGGATTATAGGGAAATCCTGGTCATGTGAAGGAATTGGGAGAGTCAGGGTTCCATGAGAGAACATCTAGTTGACCACTGACTACAGGAGATCGGCAGCAATTACAAATAGCAGAGGTGACAGAGGATCATCCTGTCTGACACCACACTTGCACTGAAACTGCTTGCCTGGTATGCCATTAAGCAAAATAGAGGAAGATCCTGTAGAGAGAATTTCTTTGACCCAGCTTATCCATTTGTCATCAAACCCCTTGTGTTTAAGCATCTGCAACACAACCTCATGCTCCATAGTGTCAAATGCTTTTGCAAAATCTAATTTAAGAATTATGATGGGTCTCTTCGACTTTTTGCACTGGTGGATGTATTCAAAGGCCCAAGCTAAGCAGTCCTGAATTGATCTACTCTTTAAGAACCCATATTGATTTTTATGGATACAACAAAGGATCACTTTTTGCAGCCTGTTTGCTAACAGCTTAGTAAGAAATTTCAAGCAAGTGTTAGTCAAAGAAATAGGCCGAAAATCATCTGGCCCCTCAGGAGAGAGCATCTTGGGTATGAGAGTAATGAGAGAGCCATTAATATTCTCAAGAGATAATTTTCCTTCATAGAAGTCCTGGATAAGACACCAAAAATCCTGCTCAATTATCGGCCAGCAGCGTTTAACAAACAGGCCATTGAATCCATCTGGGCCAGGTGCTCTATCAGGGGGCAACTCTTTCAGAACCTTCCCTATTTCATCATCAGAGAAAGGTTGAGACAGTTCCTCCAGACCCTGGATGGGCTGGATGAGATTTGTTAGGTCAAAGCCCATAGATATCCCTTGGTCCTGGCCCATTCTGTTTTTAAAAGAAGCCCACAGGATTCCCGCCATTTGATCATGGTCCGAACCGGATCAACCATTCCCGCAGTTTTCAAGCTGGCTATTGAGTTCCTCCGCATGCGTTCCGATGCCATAGCATGGAAGAATTTCGAATTCTCCTCACCCACCTTAATGTATCTGATGGTGCACCTCTGTTTCCAATAGATATAATGAAGTTTCAGCAAACGCTCATAATGAAGCTTGACTATTTTCCTGAAGTTAAACTCTGTTCGAACCAGAGGTCTAACCTCCTCCAACTGATCAAAAAAGACGATAACCTTGTTGCAGTCCATCGTGAGCTTCTTGAGGTAAGATAGTTTCTTACTCCAAGCTCTCAAATCCGATCTCAGCCGTTTAAATTTCCTAGTTAACACGGCTGAAGCAGAGAGATCAGCAAAAACTGGAGCCTCCCAAGAATTACGAACGCAGTCCATGAAGCCTGGCATGTCCACCCAAAAGTTTTCGAATCTAAAAACCTTGGACTTAGGAATATTTGTGTCAATGGACACCACACAAGGCACATGATCCGACGCAGTTTTGGCTAACGGAAAGACCACTGTGTTAGGATAATGGGAAATCTAGTCCGAGGTGGTAAAGAACCAGTCAAGCTGCTCAAGAAGGGGTGTTTGCTGCATATTGGACCAGGTGAAACTCCTCCCCTTAATTGGCAATTCCAAAAGACCAAGATGTCCTATGACCTCATTAAAAAGAAAAATATCATTTATATCACCTCCAGGTTGGTTTCTGTTGTCCAAAGAGTGAATAAAGTTAACATCACCGAGGAGGAACCATTGTTCATCAGAAGGGATAGAGAGGTGGTATAGCCAGTTGACAAAATCATCTCTAGGTTGCCCTTCGCAAGGCCCATATACTGAAACCATTGTCCATTTTTCAGAGCTATGAACAGACTTAAATGAAACAACCACACTGAAACGTTGGATTTCAAGAAGCTGGCCTCCAAAAACTGAGGAGTTCCAAATGATCAGGATACCACCCGAAGCACCCACCGAGGGAGAAAAAGCAAACTGATCAAAGCGTCAAGGGCAGAAAGACCTAATCATGCGGATATCAAAGACATCACATTTAGTCTCCTGCAAACAAATAATGGAGCAGCGACTCTCTTCAATTTTGGCTCTCACATCACGCTTCCTAGCCGGTGAATTCAAACCACGCACATTCCAGCACAGAACCGACCAATTACGAAACATTGTAGTCCCCATAGATAACAAAAATAAACAGAAAGTAACCAACCGGGCCGCTTAACAACACAGTACAAGTTTCAACATAGCTACTGACAGCAGGATCATAAAAGTTCAGAGGTTCAGGCATACATTGCGGAAATAAAGCAAAGCAACAAAAGACCCAACAGATCAGACGCCCCAGAGCTGCATAGGAAAGTTCACTCATCATTGGAACTATCTGGTTGTGGATCAGGTTTAGGAGAAGCCGTAAGCTTTTCCACCGTCAAGTCTTCCGGGGCGATGCCAAGGGCCTCGCCGACTGCCTGCAAGGTAGAGATAGGTGTTGGTGGCGGCAAAGTGCTGTCCTGACACGGGGCAGATTCAAACTTCAGCTTCTTGGCCTTGGGGCGTCGTAGAGGCGCTGGCTTGATGGAGATTGCAGATGTTGGTTTCATGCCAGTTCTCTTAGCACAGCTGCGAGTCATCCGTCTAACTGAAAAGTCCAGGCTCTCCTCAACCATTGTGACAGTACGCTTCAAACGAGGCTGCCGCGGTCTCTTCCCCAAAGGTGATGGTATGACAGAAGTAAACTGAAACTCATTCTGTATTTGCGGTTCAGAACTCTGCTCTGGCATATCTTGCGTATGTCCTGTAGGTTGTGAGTCCAGGCAGAGCATATCATCATTGAGCTCCTGGAGTACCACAGAAGAGCGTTTGTTGATATTAACCGCAGACAACCATCGCTGCTCCAAGTCAGAGTCAAACTTGACAGGCATCGGTGGCAAACAAATTCAAGGCAGAGAACATGGACCATTCAAGATTGTAACTCAGGCATCAGAGACTTGAAGGAGCATTCCCATATCATAGCTGGTGGAAGGACGGGTCCATAGAAGACACGGACAATCCCCAAGTTAATCGGGTCCAAGGGACCAACTGGGTGAAGATTTAACATAGGCTGCTGCACCTCTGCCATGTCATCGTCACCATCCGAGTCCAAAGAGGGATTCAGAATCATGGAGTTCTGATCCTGTGCGATTGGGTCTTGCACAGGAGCAGGTTCTGGCTGCTGAGCAGGTTCTTCCCAAGGCCCCCAACCAGCATCATTGTTCATGTTCTGCGCCCAGGCATTAGCAGCCTCATGGTGCCCTTGATCGTGTCCAGGGGGCACAACATTCCATCCCAGGGCAGGGTAAGGAGGCATTGCCCAAAAGGCTGTGGTGGAGGATTTGCCCCTGGCATAGGATGTGGATTGCCATCCAAGGGCATGGGATCCTCATCTGCAGGTATCATAGCTTCTGCAAAGTCTCCATCGAGAATATAACAGCCCGCTGTCCAAGAGACAACTGTCCCTCCCCAATTAGCAAACTCACGAAACACAACTGAACGCGGAACCAGAGCGTTATCAGGAAAAGATGCTCGAACTAGAGACCTGACCTTGCACCTGTCCGTACTGTTCCAATAATGGAATTGACCAAAAGAACTAACCATATCCGCAATGCACTGTGTGTTGCGATAGTCCAGAGGGATACCAATAAACATTAACCACCCTTGTCGATGACCATGCAGAGCTCTGAAACCCTCCCCTTGATTATGCAGTATGAATCTAACAAAGAACTCATTGCCCTCCTCATCCAGACCCAGAGGAAACGGTGGATGCATCGTAAAAGAACCGTAGACGACAGGGTCTGCCATCTCAAATAACCCAACACCTTGAAACCATGTTTGAGCAGATAGAACGGGTGAGGGAGACCTGGATTAGGGGGTCTCCGGACAACCAGACTATCTCCATTGGCCGGACTATTAGACTATGAAGATACAAGATTGAAGACTTCGTCTCGTGTCCGGATGGGACTCTACTTGGCGTGGAAGGCAAGCTAGGCAATACGTACATGGATATCTCCTCCTTTGTAACCGACCTTGTGTAACCCTAACCCTCTCCGGTGTCTATATAAACCGAAGGGTTTTAGTCTGTAGGACAACAATCACAACATACAATCATACCATAGGCTAGCTTCTAGGGTTTAGCCTCTCTGATCTCGTGGTAGATCTACTCTTGTACTACACATATCTTCAATATTAATCAAGCAGGACGTAGGGTTTTACCTCCATCAAGAGGGCCCGAACCTGGGTAAAACATCGTGTCCCCTGCCTCCTGTTACCATCCGGCCTAGACGCACAGTTCGGGACCGCCTACCCGAGATCCGCCGGTTTTGACATCGACATTGGTGCTTTCATTGAGAGTTCCTCTGTGTCGTAGCCGTTAGGCTTGATGGCTCCTACTATCATCGACAGCGATGCGGTCTAGGGTGAGACTTTTCTCCCCGGACAGATCTTCATATTCGGAGGCTTTGCACTGCGGGCTAATTCGCTTGGCCATCTGGAGCAGATTGAAAGCTACGCCCCTGGCCATCAGGTCAGATTTGGAAGTTTGAATTACACGACCAACATCCGCGGGGACTTGATCTTCGACGGATTCGAGCCACAGCCGAGCGTGCCGCACTGTCGCGATGGGTGTGACCTAGCTCTGCCACCGGACGGTACCCCAGAGGCTGCGCCCGCATCAGCTCCGACCCTCAGCTCGGAGCCAACTGCGCCAATCGAGGACGGGTGGCTAGACACCGCCTCAGGGGCTGCAGTCTCGATGGCGATCGAGCCAAACACCAGCATAATCCTCTGCACAGCCCGTGACTCCAAGGTGCCGGACTCTCTTCCGGACCCCGAACCATCCGCGCCCCTGCCAATCGAATCCGATTGGGCGCCAATCATGGAATTCACCGCCGCAGATATCTTTCAGCACTCGCCCTTCGGCGACATTCTGAATTTACTAAGGTCTCTCTCTCTTTGTCAGGAGAGCCCTGGCCAGATTATGGCCAACAGGATTGGGATGCGGACGACGAAGAAATTCGACGCCCACCCACCACCCACTTTGTAGCCACTGTCGATGATTTAACCGACATGCTCGACTTCGACTCCGAAGACATCGACGGTATGGAGGACGATGTAGGAGACGAACATGAACCAACACCTATAGGGCACTGGAAAGCCACCTCGTCGTATGACATATACATGGTGGATACACCCAATCAAGGCAATGGTAACGAGATAGCGGAGGACGACCCCTCCAAGAAGCAACCCAAGCGACGACGTCAATGGCGCCGCTCTAAGTCCCGCCAAAGCAAAAGTGGTGATACCGGCGCAGGAGATAATAACACCCCGGATAGCGCCGAAGACAACAATAATCTCCTCCAGCAAGATTTAGAGCAGGAGGATGAAGGAGCCAGCTCTCCTCAGAGAGCGGCTGGCGGAGAGGAGGAGGATGACAATTACATGCCCCCCTCCGAAGATGAGGCAGGCCTCGGCGACGATGAATTCGCCGTACCAGAGGATCCCGTCGAACAAGAGCGCTTCAAGCGCAGGCTTATGGCCATGGCAAACAGCCTAAGGAAAAAGCAGCAGCAGCTTCAAGCTGATCAAGATCTGCTAGCTGACAAATGGACTGAAGTCCTCGCGGCCGAGGAATATAAACTCGAGCGTCCCTCCAAGAATTACCCAAGGCGCAGGTTACTACCCCGACTGGAGGAAGAAGCGTATGATACGGCTAATCGGCCACCTCGTGGCCGCGATAGAGAGGCATTCTAGCCAAAAGCTCAGCCCCCACCCCAACGCCATCCAAATAAAAAGGCATGGGGAGATACGCCAGACCTGCGAGACATATTGAGGACAAAGCAAAGCATTCAAGATCGATCTACGGATCACGAGGGCGCACCACTCTGCGAGACGGTAAACGTCACGCCGGATACAGTAAAAGAAAATCCGGCCAGGCCGAACACAGCGGACAGGACCCACTTGAGCTGCGTCGCGATATAGCCCAATACAGAGGCGCCGCGCACCCCTTATGCTTCACAGACGAAGTAATGGAACATCAATTCCCAGAAGGTTTCAAACCTGTAAAAATTGAATCATACGACGACACAACAGATCCCGCAGTATGGATTGAGGACTTCCTCCTCCACATCCACATGGCCCGCGGTGATGACTTACATGCCATCAAGTACCTCCCACTAAAACTCAAAGGACCAGCGCGGCATTGGCTTAATAGCTTGCCAGCAGACTCCATCAGCTGTTGGGAAGATCTGGAAGCCGCATTCCTCGACAACTTTCAGGGCACTTATGTGCGACCACCAGACGCCGATGACTTGAGCCACATAATTCAGCAGCCAGAAGAGTCGGCCAGGCAATTCTGGACTCGGTTCCTTACAAAGAAAAATCAAATCGTCAACTGTCCGGATGCGGAGGCCTTAGCGGCTTTCAAGCATAACATCCGAGATGAGTGGCTAGCCCGACACCTTGGTCAGGAAAAGCCGAAATCTATGGCAGATCTCACGATGCTCATGACCCGCTTTTATGTGGGAGAAGACAGCTGGTTGGCTCGCAGTAATAACATATCAAAGAACCATGTTACCTCAGATACCAAGGACGGCAATAACAGGTCACGTCGCAACAAGCATAAGCGCTGCATTAACAGCAAAAATACTGAGGATACGGCAGTCAATGCCGGATTCAAAGGCTCTAAACCCGGTCAACGGAAAAAGCCCATCAAACAAAGTACGCCGGGTCCGTCCAGCTTGGACCGTATACTCGATCGCTCGTGTCAAGTACACGACACCCCAGATAAGCCAGCCAATCACACCAACAGGGATTGTTGGGTGTTCAAGCAGGCCGGCAAGTTAATTGCCGACAACAAGGACAAGGGGCCGCATAGCGATGACGAGGAGGAGCCCCGGCAGCTGCACACTGGAGGACAAAAGAGGTTTCCCCTGCAAGTGCGGACGGTGAACATGATATACGCAACCCACATCCCCAAGAGGGAGCGGAAGCGTGCACTCAGGGACGTCTATGCGTTGGAGCCAGTCGCCCCAAAGTTCAACCCTTGGTCTTCCTGTCCGATCACTTTCGATCGCAGGGACAACCCCACTAGTATCCGTCATGGCGGATTCGCCGCACTGGTCCTAGACCCAATCATCGACGGATTTCACCTCACTCGAGTCCTTATGTACGGCGGCAGCAGCCTGAACCTGCTTTATTAGGACACAGTGCACCAAATGGGTATAGACCCCTCAAGGATCAAACCCACAAAAACGACCTTTAAGGGCGTCATCCCAGGCGTAGAGGCCCATCGCACAGGCTCAATTACACTGGAAGTGGTCTTCGGATCCCCGGATAATTTCCGAAGCGAAGAGTTAATCTTTGATATAGTCCCGTTCCGCAGTGGTTATCACGCGCTGCTCGGACGAACCGCATTTGCTAGATTCAATGCGGGACCGCATTATGCATACCTCAAGCTCAAGATGCCAGGACCTCGCGGAGTTATTATAGTCAATGGAAACACAGAGCGCTCTCTCCGAACAGAGGAGCACACCGCGGCCCTTGCAGCAGAAGCGCAAAGCAGCCTCTCAAGGCAACCTACCAGTTCGGCGTTTCAAAGCCCGGACACCTTCAAGCGCGCTCGGGGCAATCGGCAAATAGACCGCCTGACACGATCTGAGCTCGCATAGCAATACGGTGGCCACCCCAAACCCAGCCCAATGGCGATATTCGTGCCGCGCGTACATAATTACGCATTAAAAATACCATGGGCATAGGTGGGGAGGGGGGCACAACTGCGGCACGCCCCAAAACGCGGCCTAAACCGCACTAGGGGCTTCCCGTTTGGTTATTTTTCTTTCTCTTTCAGGATTTTAATCTCTGGAAACACTGTCCGGCAGCTCTCTTGCCGAACACATGATACATCAACCAAGGAGGCAGACAACTACGCTATATAACGGAATTCCCAGGTTGATTATAGATTTCATATCATTCCTCAGCTCGCCCTTGGAAGGGACATAGTCCTACTCTTTCGCTTATTGCACTATCAGTATCACTCTGCTTTAATGCAATTTTCTAATAAACAATGCATGACATTACGACTATTATTGCATTTTTGTTATATATCTATGTGTTCATTAATGACGCCTTGCAACCGTACACTCTGGTACGGCCAATGCACCAGGGGCTTACGTACCCACAGTATGGTGTGAAAAGTCCGAACACTTTCACAAGTGCGGCACCCCGAACTTATAGCATTATATGCATCAGCTCCGAATCATGTCTTTGGTCAAATGTTGGGTTTGCCCGACTCCTATGTTTTGGTACCTTATGTTCCGCTCTATCGGCTAAGGTAGCGCTAGGAGAACTACTGCGATTGTGCCCCGGTTCTGCCGGGCTGAGCACCTCAGTAGAGAAAGCTAAAACTGACTGTCATGATAAGGCGAGAGACTGGTCGCTGTTCGGTGAGGTTTTTCGAGTCCCTAAAGACTTATGCCGCTTAGGGCGAAGGGCCGGCTCTGTCCAGCTTACAGGCGTGTATCGCGCCCCGAATTCGGCCTTCCGAATACCAGGGGCTTCGCCGAAATTTAAAATTATAGAATTCTATGGCTAAGTGAGAGCGATAAAGCATTATTAGTCCGGTTGCCTTGTTCGTTGTGCTGAGCACCTCCCTCGAAGGACCCAAACATGGGAACAAGAGTGCTCAGGTTTATCCCGAACACCCCAGCACTCGTGGCATGGGGGCAGAAGCCGAGGACTAGCCATCTCTCAGATTGGATAATCAGCCACACAGAAGGTAATATTTTAAATTCACACAAGCGTTGCATAGCGCATATGAAACAAGTTTTCATCATACAGGATAAAACGAGCAAGTTTACTCAAATATTACATCTTTCAAACACTCGTCCGCGATGAGACGTGCGCCCGGCAGCACACCCTCGTAGTACATCTCAAGGTGGCAGTGCTCCTTGCCCTCCGGCGGCCCCTCCTTGATCAGCTTCACGACGTCTAGCTTGACCCACTGCGTTTTTACACGGGCGAAAGCCCGACGTGCTCCTTCAATGCAGACGGATCGCTTGGCGACCTCCAGCCGTGGGCAGGCATCCACAAGCCGCCTCGTCAGGCCGAAGAAGCTGTTCGGAAGGACGTCGCCAGGCCACAGCCGGACTATGAAGCCCTTCATGGCCTGATCGGCCGCCTTATGTAGCTGGACCATCTGCTTCAGCTGGTCGCTCATTGGCATCGGATGTTCGGCCTCAGCATACTGAGACCAGAACAGCTTCTCCGTCGAGCTTCCATCCTTGGCCTGGTAAAATTGTGCGGCATCGGACACACTGTGGGGCAAATCTGTGAATGCTCCTGAAGAGCTCCGGATTCGGGTAAGTAATCGGTAAATTACTTTTACATGCTTGTGTTGCATATAGAAATCCTTACCCACCGCTATCTTCTTCATCGCGTCGATCTCTTCGAGGGCCTTTTGGGCTTCGGCCTTGGCACTTTTTGCACTCTCAAGGGCCGTAGCAAGCTCAGACTCTCGTGTCTTTGAGTCAAGCTCCAACGCCTCGTGCTTTGTCACGAGAGCCTGGAGCTCTTGCTGCACCTCGCCCACCCGAGCCTCGTGCTTCTCCCGCTCGGCGCGCTCCTTGGCCGCTATACCTTCGGCCTGGGCCAGCGCTTGCTTTAGGGTCGCCACCTCGGTCGTGGCCCCTGGCAAACATACAATAATCCTGTCATTTTTGCAATCGCGTCCTTTTTTATATATACATATCTATAGACGGGGTATTACTTACCCTTGTTCTCCTCGAGCTGCCTCTTGGCAAGGCCGAGCTCCTTCTTGGACCCCTCGAGGTCCTACTTCAGTATGGCGACCTCCGCAGTTAGTGCGGCGGACGCCAACAGAGAAGCCTGCACATGCATATGGACATACCTATATTAGACTCCTGTGATATTATTTGATCCTCTGTTCGGCTTTTCTTTGCGAACACCGAACAAAGCATTAAGGGCTACTGTCTATGCGGTAATACTTCTACTACATTTTAAAAAACACTTACCTTGAAGCCTGTTAGAAGGCTAGTACAGGCTTCAGTCAATCCGCTCTTGGTGGACTGAACCTTCTGGATCACCGCACTCATGACAGTGCGGTGCTCCTCCTCGATGGAAGCACTGTGAAGCGCTTCCAACAGATTGTCCAGCGCCTCTGGATGGACAGAGGTCACCGACACAGGTGCCTCACCCCTCTTAGGAGGAGACAACCTGCCCGAGCCCGGAACCGCTGGAGGTTCCGGCGCGGTGTTCGGCTGAGGGCCGAACTCGGAGCTCTCAGGGGCCTCGCCCCCTCTGCTCCCGGAGTCCGGAAGGTCGCCTTGAGGCGCCTCCAGGACTGTCTCCCCTCGATCCGGTGCCTCTTGAGACAACACCTCGGCGTCTTCGGCAGGAGGAGGGGAGGTGGCGGTCGGGACTGGATCGCTATCCATGTCCGACGCGCCCAGGGAGCCGTCCGATGACACCTCCATATTGGCTCATGGCGGCCTGCGTAATCACGTTCGGCGATTAGGGAAAGCAATGCGACAAAGGAATCCTATGGGTTACTTTGGTATTCGAATACTTACGATCTCCCCTGGGGCTTGGCCCTGGGCAACCACTCGTCTTCACTCTCGTCGGCGGCGGTGGACCTGTCCAAAAGGAGAGTCCTTCCCTTCTTGGACCCTCCGGCCTCCCTAGTTGGGGCGGCCTTCCTTTTCTTGTCTCCCCCAGTCGGTGGGGGAGCCTCTTCTTCCTCTTCCTCGTCTTCGGGGGAAGAGTGCGCCGTAGAGTCATCGGACGGTGAGTCCGACGACGCCTGGAGTCGGGAACTCTTTCGAGCTCCCTTGGCCTTCTTGGTCTTCTCCGGCTCCTTATAGGGGGCCGGAGTCAACATCTTCGCCAGAAGGGCGTCTGCAGGGCCTTCGGGCAAGGGAGCCAGACAGTCGATTTGTCCGGCCATCTTCTGCCAGTCCTGTTAAAGGCACGAGAGTTTAGATCCCGCATGGAGTCAATCTATATAAAAATAAGTATCCTGTGAAGGGTAAAACAACTTACCGCACTGGCTTGGCGCTTCGCGCTGAATCCGCGATCCTCAGTAATGGGTGGAGGGACCTCAGCGCTCTTGAACAGCACCCTCCAGTCATCTTCATGAGTCGTGTCGAAGAGCCTGTCTAGAGTTCAGTGCTGCGCCGGATTGAACTCCCATAAGGTGAACTCCCGTTGTTGGCACGGGAGTATCCGGCGGACGAGCATAACCTGGACTATGTTGACGAGCTTGATCTTCTTGTCCACCATGTTTTGAATACATGTCTGGAGTCCGGTCGACTCTTTTGAATCGCCCCAGGACAGGCCCTTCTCCTTCCAGGAGGTGAGCCGCGTGGGGATGCCAGATCGTAATTCGGGGGCCGCTACCCATGTGGGGTCGCGCGGCTCGGTGATATAGAAACACCCCGATTGTCACCCCTTTATGGTTTCCACAAAGGATACCTCGAGCCATGTTATGTTGGGCATCTTGCCCAACATGGCGCCTCCGCACTCCGCCTGGCGCCCGCCCACCACCTTCGGCTTGACATTGAAGGTCTTCAGCCATAAGCCGAAGTGGGGCTTGATGCGGAGGAAGGCCTCGCACACGACAATAAACGCCGAGATGTTGACGATGAAGTTCGGGGCTAGATCGTGGAAATCCAGGTCGTAATAGAACATGAGCCTCCGGACGAAAGGATGGAGAGGGAATCCCAGTCCGCGGAGGAAACGGGTGAGGAATACAACCCTCTCATGGGGCCTGGGGGTGGGGATGAGCTGCCCCTCACCGGGGAGCCGGTGCGCGATGTCGTCGGGCAGGTATCCGGCTCTCCTCAGTTTCTTGACGTCTCCCTCCGTGACGGAGGAGACCATCCACTTGCCTCCCACTCCGGACATGATTGGAGAAGGTTGAGGTGGAAGTGAGGGCTTGGGCGCTAGAGCTCGAGTGTGCGGAAGCGGATGAGCAAAGGAGGAAGAAGGCGTGGATAGAAAGGTGGATCCTAATCCCTTTATATGGGCGGACGAAACTAAGCGTCCCCACTTGCCTGGTAAAACTCGCTTATCCCCCAAGCGTCGTAATTGATGGCACGGTTGGGTTACCCACGCCCGTATTGATGAGTGAGGGAGTCCTGGATCAGGGGGTGTTCGGGTAGCCGGACTATACCTTCAGCCGGACTCCAGGACTATGAAGATACAAAATTGAAGACTTCGTCCCGTGTCCGGATCGGACTTTCCTTGGCATGGAAGGCAATCTTGGCGATGCGGATATTCAAGATCTCCTACCATTGTAACCGACTTTGTGTAACCCTAACCCTCTCCGGTGTCTATATAAACCGGAGGGTTTTAGTCCGTAGGACAACTTCATCATACAACAATCATACCATAGGCTAGCTTCTAGGGTTTAGCCTCCTTGATCTCGTGGTAGATCTACTCTTGTACTACCCATATCATCAATATTAATCAAGCAGGACGTAGGGTTTTACCTCCACCAAGAGGGCCCGAACCTGGGTAAAACATCGTGTTCCTTGCCTCCTGTTACCATCCAGCCTAGACGCACAGTTCGGGACCCCCTACCCGAGATCCGCCGGTTTTGACACCGACATTGGTGCTTTCATTGAGAGTTCCTCCGTGTCATCACTTTTAGGCCCGATGGCTCCTTCGATCATCAACAACGATGCAGTGCAAGGTGAGACTTTTCTCCCCGGACAGATCTTCGTCTTCGGCGGCTTCGCACTGCGGGCCAATTCGCTTGGCCACCTTGAGCAGATCGAAAGCTACGCCCCTGGCCATCAGGTCAGGTTTGGAAGCCTAAACTACATGGCTGACATCCGCGGGGACTTGATCTTCGACGGATTCGAGCCACAGCCAAGCGCGCCGCACTGTCTCGATGGGCATGATATAGCTCTGCCGCCGAACAGTGCTTTGGAGGCCGCACACGCACCGGTTCCGACCATTGATTCGGAACCTACTGCGCCGATCGAGGATCAGCGGTTGGACGCTGCCCCATGGGCTGCGATCTCAGAGGCGATCGAGCCGAACTCCAGCCCCGCACCCTGCATGGCCCGTGACTCCGAGGAGCCGGATTCTTCTCCAAACTCCGAGCCCCCCGCGCCCCTGCCGATCGAATCTGATTGGGCGCCGATAATGGAGTTCACTGCCGCGGACATCTTTCAGCACTCGCCCTTCGGCGACATCCTGAATTCCCTAAAGTCTCTCTCTTTATCAGGAGAGCCCTGGCCGGACTACGGTCAGCAAGGTTGGGATACGGACGATGAAGAAATTCAAAACCCACCCACCACCCACTTCGTAGCCACTGTCGACGACTTAACCGACATGCTTGACTTCGACTCCGAAGACATCGACAGCATGGACGACGATGCAGGAGACGAACAAGAACTAGCACCTGTAGGGCGCTGGAAGGCCACCTCGTCATATGACATATATATGGTGGACACTCCAAAGGATGGAGATGGCGATGAAACAACGAGGGACGATACCTCTAAGAAACAGCCCAAGCGCCGGCGTCAGCGGCGCCGCTCTAAATCCCGCCAAAGCAAAAATGGTGATTCCGGCACGGGAGATAATACTACTCCGGATAGCGTCGAAGAACACCCCCTCCAGCAAGATTCAGCACAGGAGGACAGAGAAGCCAGCCCTCACGAGAGGGCGGCGGACCAAGAGGTTGAGGACGATAATTATACGCCTCCCTCCGAAGATGAGGCAAGCTTCGACGACGACGAGTTCGTCGTGCCAGAGGATCCCGCCGAACAAGAGTGTTTTAAACGCATGCTTATGGCCACGGCAAGCAGCCTCAAGAAAAAGCAGCAACAACTTAGAGCTGATCAGGATTTGCTAGCTGACAGATGGACTGAAGTCCTTGCGGCCAAAGAGTATGAACTCGAACGCCCCTCCAAGAGTTATCCAAAGTGCAGGCTGCTACCCCGACTAGAGGAGGAAGCACCTACATCACCAGCGCATGACACGGCCGACCGGCCACCTCGTGGCCGCGACAGAGAGGCCTCTTGGCCCTCCACTCAAGCCATGCCCCAACGCCGCGTCAAGCATACTAAGGCATGGGAAAATGCGCCCGACCTGCGCAACATACTGGAGGACAAGGCAAGGCAAACAAGATTGATCTATGGATCGCGTAGGTGCCCCATGGCACGTGACGATGATCGTCACTCCGGATGCAATAAATCCGGCCAGGCGAACTCAACAGACAAAGCTCCTTCAAACTGCATCGTGATATAGCCCAATACAGAGGCGCCGCACACCCACTATGCTTCACAGATGAAGTAATGGATCATAAAATCCCTAAGGGCTTCAAACCCGTAAACATCGAATCGTACGATGGCACAACAGATCCTGCGGTATGGATCGAGGATTATCTCCTTCATATCCACATGGCCCGTGGTGATGATCTACACGCCATCAAATACCTCCCACTCAAACTTAAGGGACCGGCCCGGCATTGGCTCAACAGCTTGCCAGTAGACTCAATCGGTTCTTGGGAGGACCTGGAAGCCGCATTCCTTGACAACTTCCAGGGCACTTATGTGCGACCACCGGACGCCGATGACCTAAGACACATAATTCAGCAGCCAGAGGAATCGGCCAGGCAATTCTGGACACGGTTCCTAACAAAGAAAAACCAGATAGTCGACTATCCGGACGCAAAGGCCTTAGCGGCCTTCAAACATAATATCCGTGACGAGTGGCTTGCCCGGCACCTGGGACAGGAAAAGCCGAAATCTATGGCAGCCCTCACGACACTCATGACCCGCTTTTGCGTGGGAGAAGACAGCTGGCTAGCTCACAGCAACAACTTAACCAAGAACCCTGGTAATTCGAATACCAAGGACAAAAGTGATAGGTCGCGCTGGAACAAACAAAAGCGCCACATTAACAGCGACAACAACGAGGATACGCAGTTAATGACGGATTCCGAGGCTACGAATCCGGTCAACGGAAAAAGCCATTCAAAAGAAATACTCAAGGCCCGTCCAGTTTGGACCGAATACTCCACCGCTTGTGCCAGATACATGGCACCCCCGAAAAGCCAGCCAATCACACCAACATGGATTGTTGGGTGTTCAAGCAGGCATGCAAGTTAAGAGCCGAAAACAAAGACAAGGGGCTGCATAGCTACGACGAGGAGGAGCCCAGGCCGCCGAACAACAGTGGACAGAAGGGATTTCCCCCGCAAGTGCGGACGGTGAACATGATATACGCAACCCACATCCCCAAGAGGGAGCGGAAGCGTGCGTTACCGGACGTATATGCGACAGAGCCAGTCGCCCCAAAGTTTAACCCATGGTCCTCCTTCCCGATCACCTTTGATCGAAGGGATCACCCCACTAGCATCTGTCACGGCGGCTTCGCCGCACTGGTTCTAGACCCAATCATTGACGGATTTCATCTCACAAGAGTCCTCATGGACGGCGACAGCAGCCTGAACCTGCTTTACAAGGATACAGTGCGAAAAATGGGCATAGATCCCTCGAGGATCAAGCCCACCAAAACAACCTTTAAAGGCATCATACCAGGTGTAGAAGCCAACTGTACAGGCTCAGTTACACTGGAAGTGGTCTTCGGATCTCCGGATAACTTCTGAAGCGAGGAGTTAATCTTCGACATAGTCCCGTTCCGTAGTGGCTATCACGCACTGCTCGGGCGAACCGCATTCGCAAAATTCAACGCGGTACCGCACTATGCATACCTCAAGCTCAAGATGCCAGGCCCTAGAGGAGTGATCACGGTCAATGGGAACACTGAACGCTCCCTCCGAATGGAGGAGCACACGGCAGCGCTCGCAGCAGAAGTACAAAGCAGCCTCTCTAAGCAGTTCTCCAGTTCGGCCTTTAAAAAGCCGGACACTGTCAAGCGCGCCCGGAGTACCCCACAACAAGACCGTCTGGCACGTTCTGAGCTAGCATAGCAATGCGGCCCCAACCCTAGCCCTTGCGATATAGTGAAACCAGTGCTTCGCGTACATAACTACGCTCTTGAAATACCATGGGCACAGGGGAAGGGGCACTATCACGGCATGCCCGAAATATGGCTTAAACCGCACCAGGGGCTGCCGGATTCCTTTTTTTTATTTTTTTCTCTTACTCTCAGGACTCCATACTTCGGATGACCCGTTCGGCAATTCAACTGCCGCACAAACGATGCAAGATCCAGGAAAGCAGACAAGCCACGCCGCATTATGGAACTCCCAGGTAGTCTCTATTGCGAGCAGTATACCTGTTTTTTAATACAACTCCGCGGCCTGCCCCTGGCCGGGACATGTTAAATAGTCCAATTTCTTTTGCTTATCGCACTATTTGTATCGTTCCGCTTTCATAGCAATCTTTCTATAAACAATGCATAACTTTTTGTCTATTTTTTGCATTATCCTCTTTTTATATATGTTTATTAATAACATGTCGCATCCGTACACTGTGGTACGGCAAAATACGCCAGGGGCTTCAGTACCCATCTATATGGCGTGAGAAGTCCGTACACTTTCACAAGTGCGGCACCCCGAACTTATAGCACTATATGCATCGGCTCCGAATCATGATTTGGGTCAATTGTTGGGTTTGCCCGGCTCCTATATTTTGGTGCCTTATGTTCCGCTATATTGGCTAAGGTAGCACTAGGAGAACTACTGCGATTGTGCCCCAGTTGAGCTGGGCTGAGCACCTCAGTAGAGAAAGCTAAAACCGACTGTCATGATGAAGCGAGAGACCGGTCGCTGTTCGAGAGGTTTTTCGAGTCCTTAAAGACTTATGACGCTTCGAGCGAGGAACCGGCTTTGTCCGGCCAAGGCGTGGATAGCGTCCCGAACTCGGTCTTCCGAATACTAGGGGCTTCGCCGAAATTTAAAATTATAGAGTTCTATGGCTAAGTGAGAGTGTTCAAGCATTATAGTTCAATTGCCTTGTTTGTTGTGCTGATCGCCTCCCTCGACGGACCCAATCATGGGAAAAAGAGCGCTCAGGTTTATCCCGAACACCCCAACACTAGTGGCATGGGGGCAGAAGCCGATGACTGGCCATCTCTCAATTTTTTGATAAACGGCCGCATAGAAAGTAATATTTTAAATTCAACAAGCATTGCTTAGCGCATATGAACAAGTTTTCAGTGCACAGGATAACACGAGCGAGTTCATTCAAAAATTACATCCTTGGTACATTCATCCGCCATAAGGCGGGCACTAGCCAGAACATCCTTGTAATAGTTCTCGGGCTTGTGATGCTCCTTCCCCGGCGGTGGCCCGTCCCTCACAAGCTTCTCACCGTCCAGCTTACCCCAGTGCACCTTTGCACGGGCAAGGGCCCTATGGGCACCTTCGATGCAGACGGAGCGCTTGATGACCTCGATCCTTGGACAAGCCTCCACCAGCCGCCGCACCAGTCCAAAGTAGCTCCCAGGCAGGGCCTCTCCAGGCCACAGCCGAACTATGAAGCCCTTCAGGGCCTGTTCGGCCGCCTTGTGGAGCTCGACCAGCTGCTTCAGCTGGTCGCTCAAGGGCACAGGGTGTCCGGCCTCAGCGTACTGAGACCAGAACACCTTCTCCGTCGAGCTGCCTTCCTCGGCTCGGTAGAATGCGGTGGCATCGGATACGCTGCGGGGAAGATCTGCGAATGCCCCTGGAGAGCTCCGGATTCGGGTAAGTAACAAGTAGCTTACTTTTATATGTCTGCTTTGCATAGAGAATGGCTTACCCACCGCTATCTTTTTCACCGCATCCAACTCCTGGAGGGCCTTCTGGGCTTCGGCCTTGGCAGATTGGGCAGTTTTAAGGGCCGCAGCAAGCTCGGACGCTCGCGTCTTCGAGTCTAGCTCCAAACTCTCATGTTTTTTCGTGAGAGCCTGAAGCTCTTGCTGCACCTCGCCGACCTGCGCCTCAAACTTCTCCCGCTCTGTGCGCTCCGTGGCCGCTTTCTTCTCGGCCTCGAACAGCGCCTGCTTGAGGGTCGCCACCTCAGTTGTGGCCCCTACAATAAGCAGTGTACTCCTGTCATTTTTTGCAATTGCGTCTTCTTATAGGAATTTTTTCTATAAGGTATTTCTTACCTTCTTTCTCCTCGAGCTGCTGTTTGGCAAGGCCGAGCTCTTGCTCGGTCCGCTCGAGGCCCTGCTTCAGGGCACCCACCTCCGCAGTCAGTGCGGCGGCGGCCAGCAGCGAAGCCTGCATACGTATATTGACTCCTTTTTAGGTAGACTCCTGCGATATTTAATAGATCCTCTATTTGGCTTTTCTTTCCGAATGCCAAACAGAGCATCAGGGGCTACTGTCTATGCGGTAATATTTTTACATATTTTTACTTACCTCGAAGCCTGTTAGAAGGCTAGCACAAGCTTCAGTCAGTCCGCTTTTGGCGGACCGAACCTTTTGGACCACCGTACTCATGATGGCACGGTGCTCCTCGTCGATGGAGGCGCCCTTAAGCGCCTCCAGCAGATTGTCCGGCGCCTTCGGTTGGACAGAGGATGTCGGCTCAATAGGCTTGCTCCTCTTGGCAGGAGTTCGCCTGCCGCGGTCCGGAACCGTTGATGATTCCGGCGCGGTGTCCGGCTTAAAGCCGGACTTGGAGCCCTGGGGGGTCTTGTCCCCTTTACTCCTGGAGTCCGGGAGGTCGCCTCGCGGCTCCTCCTGGACCACCTCCTCTTGCCCCGGAGCTTGTCGTGACGCCACTTCGGCGTCGTCCACAGTACAGGGGGAGGCAGCAGGCGGAACTGAATTCACGTCCGATGAATCTAGGGAGCCGCTCGACGACTCATCGACCCCGTCCTTGGGCGGGCTGCATGATTATATTTGACATTAGGGAAAGCTGTGCAATAAAAGGAATATCATGAGTTACTCTGGTATCCGAACACTTACGATTTCGCTGGACGCTTGGCCCTGTCCGACCACTCCTCTTCGTCCTCATCGGCGTCGGGGGCGTAGTCCGACGGAGGGGTTTTCCTCTTCTTGGACCCTTCGGCCTCCCCTACTGGGGCGGCCTTCCTCTTCTTTCCTCCCCCCGCTGGAGGGGGAGAGGTTTCTTCTTCCTCCTCCTCGTCTTCACGGGAGGAGTGCGTCTCGGACTCGTCGGACGACGAGTCCGACATGTGGTGGGAACTCTTTCGAGTCCCTGTGGCCTTCTTCTTCTTGGCCTTCTTCTCCGGCACCACATAAGGTGCCGGAACTAGCAGCTTCACTAGGAGAGCAGGGGCTGGGTCTTCGGGCAAGGGAGCCGGACAGTTAATCAGTCCGGACTTCGCCTGCCAATCCTGTCAAAGGTGAGGGAGTTTAGATCCCGCATAGAGTCAAACTATGAAAAAACTTAACATCCTGTAAAAGATGAAAATATCTTACCTCGCCAGCAGGACGCTGCGAGCTGAATCCGCGGTCTTCGGAGGCAGATGCGGGAGCCTCGGCGCCTTTGGTTAGCCCCTCCCAGACATCTTCGTACGTCGTGTCGAAGAGCCTGCTCAGAGTTCGGTGCTGCGCCGGGTTGAACTCCCACAAATTGAAGTCCCGTTCTTGACACGGAAGGATCCAGCGGACGAGCATGACCTAGACTACGTTGACAAGCTTGAGCTGCTTGTTCACCAGGGACTGGATGCATTTTTGCAGTCCGGTCACCTCTTCTTCGTCGCCCCACGATAAGCCGGTATCCTTCCAGGACGTGAGCCGCGTAGGGGGTCCGGATCGGAATTCAGGGGCTGCGATCCACTTCGGATCGCGTGGCTCGGTGATGTAAAACCATCCTGACTGCCACCCCTTCAAGGTCTCCACAAAGGAGCCCTCGAGCCATAGGACGTTGGCTATTTTGCCCGCCATGGCACCTCCGCACTCCGCCTGGTTGCCACGCACCACCTTTGGCTTGACGTTGAAGGTCTTGAGCCAGAGGCTGAAATGGGGGCGGATGCAGAGGAAAGCCTCCCACACGACGATAAACGCCGAGATATTGAGGATGAAGTTCGGGGCCAGATCGTGGAAATCTAGGCCATAGTAGAACATGAGCCCGCGGACAAATGGGTGGAGAGGAAAACCCAGTCTGCGGAGGAAGTGGGGAAGAAATACTACCCTCTCATGGGGCCTTGGGGTGGGGAGAAGCTGCCCCTCCTCAGGAAGCCGGTGCGTGATGTCTTTGGACAAATATCCGGCCTTCCTTAGCTTTTTGACATGGCCCTCCGTGTCGGAGGAGACCATCCACTTGCCTCCCGCTCTGGACATTGTTGGAGAAGGTTGAGGTAGGAAGTGCGGACTTGGGCGCTGGAGCTCGGGTGCGCAGAAGATGGATAGGCAAAGGAGGAAGAAGGCGAAGGTAAAAAGGTGGATCCTTATCCCCTTATATGAGCGGATGCGACTGTGCGTCCCCACCAGCCTAGTAAAACTCGCTTGCCTCCCAAGCGTCGTGATAAATGGCGCGGTTGGGTTACCCACATCCGTATTAACGAGAATACCGTAAATAAAGGGGACACGATCTCTGCTTTGACAAGACGTGCCAAGGAAACCGCCTCGCAAAACATGCTGAGGTGGAGAAGTGAAAACGATTCGAATAAAGGCTTGGCCGTAGTGTGATGTCACGATGCGGAATACGTCAGCGGATTAGATTTGTGTTAATATTATTCTCTCTATGGCAATACGTGGAAACTTATTTTGCAGAGCCAGACACTACTCTTGGTGTTTACAAACTTTTATGAAGAATTTGGAGGAGGAACCCGCCTTGCAATGCCGAAGACAATCTGCGCGCCGGACTCGTCGTCATTGAAGCCTGGTTCAGGGGCTACTGAGGGAGTCCTGGATTAGGGGGTGTTCGGGTAGCCGGACTATACCTTCAGCCGGACTCCGGGACTATGAAGATACAAGATTGAATACTTCGTCCCGTGTCCGGATGGGACTTTCCTTGGCGTGGAAGGCAAGCTTGGCGATGCGGATATTCAAGATCTCCTACCATTGTAACCGACTTTGTGTAACCCTAACCCTCTCCGGTGTCTATATAAACTGGAGGGTTTTAGTCTGTAGGACAACTTCATCATACAACAATCATACCATAGGCTAGCTTCTAGGGTTTAGCCTCCTTGATCTCGTGGTAGATCTACTCTTGTACTACCCATATCATCAATATTAATCAAGCAGGACGTAGGGTTTTACCTCCACCAAGAGGGCCCGAACCTGGGTAAAACATCGTGTTCCTTGCCTCCTGTTACCATCCAGCCTAGACGCACAATTCGGGACCCCCTACCCGAGATCCGCCGGTTTTGACACCGGCAATGAGAATCCCGTAATAAGGGGACACGATCTCTGCTTTGATAAGACGTGTCGAAAAACTGCCTCGCGTTATGTGCGGGACTGGTTAAAAGAAATGGTTCGAATAATCACCGGGCCATGACGTAACATCGTGCTGCCAAAATAAGCTAGCAAATTAGATCTGTGAAAACATTATTCTCTCTATGGTGGAATGTGGAACTTATGTTGCAGGGTCGGACACTCTCCTCGTATTCAAATTCTTCTGTGATGTATTCGGAGAAGGAACCCGCCTTGCAATGCCGAAGACAACTGCACGCCGGACTCATCGTCATTGAAGCCTGGTTCAGGGGCTACTGAGGGAGTCCTGGATTAGGGGGTCTCCGGACAGCCGGACTATCTCCATTTGCCGGACTGTTAGACTATGAAGATACAAGATTGAAGACTTCGTCTCGTGTCCAGATGGGACTCTACTTGGCGTGAAAGGCAAGCTAGGCAATACGTACATGGATATCTCCTCCTTTGTAACCGACCTTGTGTAACCCTAACCCTCTCTGGTGTCTATATAAACCGAAGGGTTTTAGTCCGTAGGACAACAATCACAACATACAATCATACCATAGGCTAGCTTCTAGGGTTTAGCCTCTCTGATCTCGTGGTAGATCTACTCTTGTACTACACATATCTTCAATATTAATCAAGCAGGACGTAGGGTTTTACCTCCATCAAGAGGGCCCGAACCTGGGTAAAACATCATGTCCCCTGCCTCCTGTTACCATCCGGCCTAGACGCATAGTTCGGGACCCCCTACCCGAGATCCGCCGGTTTTGACACCGACAACGGGGATGTGCATAGTCTATACCAGGAAGTTAAGCACTTGCTGTCGACGGACGCCGACGAGCTCAGCAGGTGGAACGGGCTCGACGATGGCCACCATAAACTGCTCGTGCGCTCGGGGTGGAGGGGTCGCCGGAGTGTAGAAGGTGCGCGGCAGACGATTAGCGCCACCATCCACAATGTCGAAGCCAGCGGGGATGAACCGAAACGGATCAATCTCATAGACCGCCATTGGGGGGCGGCGGGTGGAGATCCGAGCGTGAAGAAGCTTGGGGGTTTGGCAATGGCTGCGGCAAAGGGGAGGACAACGGCAATGGGGAAGCAGGGTCTGGGGTTTTCTGCTCGGGAGTTGTTTGGTCTTGGGAAACCGAAGAGGCAAAAGAAGCAGAGTTTTCCTTGTTTGCTCGACTTCCAAAACCCGACGATGGGACTTTAGGCACCTAGAGGGATGTGTCAGGAGGTTGGCCGGTGCAATCTTTTTTAATGTGGCCGGACCGAAAACAATTTCTACAATGCACCGGATTAATGTAGGTCTCTAACAGGTGGCGCATACCCAAACAATTCTGACAATCCCAGTAGCTAGCAGCAATATCCTCAATCATCTCGTCAAAACTTTGTAAATCACTGACTATTTCTTTTGGAGAGGGAAACCGAATCGCCGACGAAGGTGGGCTGCCTCCCTCATCATCAGAGAGACATATGTGCTGAGCATAAGAGCCCAAGGCTGTGTCAGGGCCCAAAACCATAGGTGGGCCGGAGCATGTGCCAATGCTTAAGGCCACATCTGCAGTCGATGGAGATGAATCTAAAATTTCCGTTGCAGGGAACAACAATCTTCCAGAAAATCCGGAAGCGTTGCATGCATGAGATACACCCTGCAGAGAAGGCGGTAACGAACCAAATTGAATCAAGGGGGTCGCCGCCGGCGGAGATGCCGGCACCTGAGATGGAGAGACCTCACGTTCAGAGACTTCATACCCTGCCTCCCGGACGGTGGCCACCTCCGTAGCCGTTGGCCCATAATTATAACCCTTACGGGCGGGGTATTTCATGAACGTAGCAAACTTGACATGATTATGAGAGATCAAACCAGAGGAACGAGAACGTAGAGAAGACTTAGTCGGAGCATTTTGCATTGTCTCCAGACCAAGGCGTACTCTCCTCTTTGAAGGGCTAACTAACGTCCACTCCTGATTGCATTCTGATTGCCAAAGCCTAAACTCCTTTTCCCAATCAGGACCACCATGGCCCCAAAGATGAAAGAAGCATTTGAATTGTGGACAAACAAAACTTCTCCGATGCAAGATGAAGAACCCTACGTCTTTGCATGACACATTGAACGAAAAAACTCCAATATTAAGATAAGATACCTTAAGCTAAGAACAATAGCCGCCAATAGCGGATTCAAGCGCAAGACCAACATTGTCCACGTCCAAACAGAAGGAATGCCTTGCAAACGAGACCACCATGGTGAAGTGGCCCGTATCCTTCGTGGGGTGCACCGATCTATGGAAGGTGCGATGGATCTCTTGAGACAACTTCATCCCCGGGGAAAAGTCCAACCCCATAGAGAGCGCAGCATGGACCGCCATGAAGAAGAAAATAACCAGGAGGCACGGTGGGAGACGCCGGAGAAGATGAGCCGATCAGATGGCAATTCCCACGGTGAGATGTGGAGATCGCCGGAGGTGGTGAGTGGCTAGGGTTAAGGGGGCGGCGAGGTGGTGGGAGACATTTCTTATGATGTTTAAAATGTCTGATGTACCAGATCTATAGAGATAGATCAAGACGCTTGATATATTTTCAATGAGTACATACCTTGACAGGATTTTGAAGTAGTTCAAAATGGAACAGTCAAAGAAGGAGTTCTTGCCTGTGTTGCAAGGTGCGAAGTTGAGTAAAGATTCAAAACCCGACCACGGGAGAAAATAGAAAGAGAATGAAAAGTCATTCCCTATGCCTCAGTCATAGGTTCTATAAAGTATGTCATGCTATGTACCAGACCTATTATATACCCTTCCCTGAGTTTGGCAAAGGAGTACGATAGTGATCTAGGAGTAGATCACTGGACAGCGGTCAAAATTATCCTTAGATGACTAAGGAAACATTTCTCGGTTATGGAGGTGATAAAAGAGTTCGTCATAAAGAGTTACGTCGATGCAAGCTTTTTACATCGATCTAGATGACTCTAAGTCTCACTCTAGATACATATTGAAAGTGGGAGCAATTAGCTAGAGTAGCTCCGTGCAAAGCATTGTAGACATAGAAATTTGCAAAATACATACGGATCTGAATGTTGCAGACCCGTAGACTAAACTTCTCTCACAAGCAAAACATGATCACTCTTTGGGTGTTAATCAGATAGTGATGTGAACTAGATTATTGACTCTAGTAAACCCTTTGGGTATTAGTCACATGGAGATGTGAACTAATCACATAAATATGTGAACTAGACTATTGACTCTAGTGCAAGTGGGAGACTGAGGGAAATATGCCCTAGAGGCAATAAAAAAGTTATTATTTATTTCCTTATATCATGATAAATGTTTATTATTCATGCTAGAATTGTATTAACCGGAAACATAATACATGTGTGAATACATAGACAAACAAAGTGTCACTAGTATGCCTCTACTTGACTAGCTCGTTGATCAAACATGATTATGTTTCCTAACCATAGACATGAGTTGTCATTTGATAAACGGGATCACATCATTAGGAGAATGATGTGATTGACTTGACCTATTCCGTTAGCTTAGCACAATGATCGTTTAGTTTGTTGCTACTGCTTTCTTCATGACTTATACATGTTCCTATGACTATGAGATTATGCAAGTCCCGTTTACCGGAGGAACACTCTGTGCTACCAAACGTCACAACGTAATTGAGTGATTATAAAGGTTCTCATAGATGTCTTCGAAGGTACTTGTTGAGTTGGCGTATTTCGAGATTAGGATTTGACACTCCGATTGTCGGAGAGGTATCTCTGGGCCCACTCGGTAACGCACATCACTATAAGCCTTGCAAGCATTGTAACTAATGAGTTAGTTGCGGGATGATGTATTACGGAACGAGTAAAGAGACTTGTCAGTAACGAGATTGAACTAGGTATTGAGATACCGACGATCGAATCTCGGGCAAGTAACATACCGATGACAAAGGGAACAACGTATGTTGTTATGCGGTTTGACCGATAAAGATCTTCGTAGAATATGTGGGAGCCAATATGAGCATCCAGGTTCCGCTATTGGTTATTGATCGGAGACGTGTCTCGTCATTTCTACATAGTTCTCGAACCCGTAGGGTCCGCACGCTTAAAGTTCGGTGATGATCGGTATTATGAGTTTTTGTATTTTGATGTACCGAAGGTAGTTATTAGTCCCGGATGAGATCGAAGACATGACGAGGAGTCTCGAAATGGTCGATATGTAAAGATCGATATATTGGACGACTATATTTGGACATCGGAAAGGTTCCGAGTGATTCGGGTATTTTTCGGAGTACCGGAGAGTTACAGGAATTCGTCGGGGAGTATATGGGCCTTATTGGGCTTTAGGGGAAAGAGAGAGGAGAGGCTGTGCGCCCCCCAATACTTAGTCCGAATTGGACTAGGGGGAGGGGCGGCGCCCCCTCCTTCCTTCTCTTCTCTTTTCCCTTTCCTTCTCTCCTACTCCTACTACTTGGAAGGGCTCCTAGTTCTACTAGGAAAGGGGGAATCCTACTCCCGGTGGGAGTAGGACTCCCCTAGGGCACGCCATAGAGAGGGCCGGCCCTCCCTCTCCTCCACTCCTTTATATACGGGGAGGGGGGCACTCCTTGGAGACACAACAATTGATCATTGATCTCTTAGCCGTGTGCGGTGCCCCCTTCCACCATAATCTAGCTTGATCATATCGTAGCGGTGCTTAGGCGAAGCCCTGCGTCGGTAGCATCATCATCACCGTCATCACACCGTCGTGCTGACGAAACTCTCCCATGAAGCTTTGCTGAATCGGAGCTTGCGGGACGTCATCGAGCTGAACGTGTGCTGAACTCAGAGGTGCCGTGCGT
Source organism: Triticum urartu (assembly GCF_056163025.1). Taxonomy (NCBI): domain Eukaryota; kingdom Viridiplantae; phylum Streptophyta; class Magnoliopsida; order Poales; family Poaceae; genus Triticum; species Triticum urartu. Next base: position 154,492,668 of record NC_141878.1, read on the forward strand.
TCGGTACTTGGATCGGTCGGATCGTGAAGACGTACGACTACATCAAACGCATTGTGCTAACACTTCCGCTTTCGGTCTACGAGGGTACATGGACACACTCTCCCATCTCGTTACTATGCATCACCATGATCCTGCATGCGCGTAGGATTTTTTTTTGAAATTACTACGTTACCCAACTGTTGGCTAGGTGGCCATGGCTAAAAAGGGAGGACACAAGTAGACCATGGAGTGATTTCAAAATCAGGGTTCCAATGGAAGCGAAACTACTATTCCAGGCGGCAACAAGGAGCGAAGCGCATTGTGGGCTTACTACACTTTTTTGGGAAGATCGATGGTATGAGGGTGCAAGACCTTGCGCCAACTATCTATGGCATGATACCTCGGCGCGTCAGATCGACGAGGCTCGTTGCCCCAGCCATCGAGGATGGGTCTTGGGCATTGGATGTTGGCTCGAAGCTTGAGGAAGAGGCACTACATGAATTTCTCTCACTATGGCTAAGAGTAAGCACGTGGGACCCGGAGGCGATGTGTCGGACACTGTCTCTTGGTCCTGGGAGACCAACAGCCGCTACTCGATGAGGTCGGCATACGCGGCAAGGTTTTGGGGCCGAACTGTGGAACCCATGGCGGAGCTGACTTGGACATCTCGGGCCCTATCCACTTGCAAGTTCTTCAGTTGGCTCGCATTGCGGGACCGGTGTTGGACCTTGGATCGACTTGCACGAAGAGGATTACCACATCAAGACGCATGCCCTCTGTGCGACCAAGAGGAAGAAACGATCAACCATGTGCTACTAACATGTGCGTTTGCCAGATCAACATGGGCTGTGATCTGTGAGGCTCTAGGCAAGCCGGATTGGACGCCGACGGCACAAGACTCCCTTGGCATATGGTTACGGGATAAGCAAGGGCCTAACAACTTGTGGCGAAAGGATCTACATACCATCTTCATCCTAACAATTTGGGAACTATGGAAGCATCAAAACGCTATTGTGTTCGACGGAGCATCTCCTTTGATGGATGTGCTTCTAAGTAGGGTGAGGTCCGAAGGCATGATATGGTCGGTAGCCGGCAAGTTTAAGAGGAATGTAGACCCCTTCTTCAGTAGTTTACAGAGGTGGGCGCGTAGGGAGGAGTAAAGTTTGTAACGAAACTCTTGTAAAACTATGGTGGAGGCACTCTTTGCCTTTCTTCTTTAATATATAATACACACTCGTGCATATTTAAGAAAAAAGAATGCCGATCTATAGGAATCCAGTCTCTTTTTTTTGTTCTGTTTTGGGTTGTTTACGTTTGAGTGCGGCTGTTCAGTGTTCTGATGTCTATATTTCACACTTAGTTCCGTTTTCACTTACTATTTGTTATTGTACAGGATTATTGGCAAGCCTTACCTGATCGCTTGCTCTGCTCCATTGGCCCTGTTTGGATCCATAGGTTAGAGTTAGTTTGGATTAGATTGGACTCAACTAACCCAAAAATATCCAAACAGGAGGGTTAGTTTGAGTTAGATGCATCTAACCCATTCAAAAAATCTAACCCACCCAAGAGGTGCTAATTAGGGTTAGTTCTTCTCAAGACCACTAAAAACACTTTTTTCTCTTGCTCTCGCCGCAGCAGATCCCTCCCTACTTCCTCGAAGCTTCTCGTCCTCTCCCTCCCTCCCTCTCGCACCGTCCGTGAAGGCGCCTCGCTGTATCCGCGCTCCATCTAACTCTGTCATCCAAACACCTTTTTGGCTAGAGTTAGTTCAGAATTAGTTTAGGGTTAGAATCTAACTCTAAACTTTAACTGAGTTAGAGTATCCAAACAGGGCCATTGTTGTCAGCAATAATGGAACCTGGCCCGCATGATGCGGCATGCGTACGAATAGAAAGGTGCGAGGCGAGAAAATCCTGGGAAGTTCATAGAAAGTGAGTGGACAGCGCAACGACAAAGCTGGGACACTTTTCGGCCTCTGCTTTCGAGTTCGTGAGTGTTCAATCTTCTTCTTTCCCGGATACCCAACTTTGCACAAGGATCAGAAAGCGAAACACGAAGAACCCCAATCACTCGACCACACACACGCCAGATTCACCCCATCTATCTAATCTACTGCTACTCTACTAGCCCTGTTCGTATTTGCTTTCCTTTTTTTTTCAGTCACTCGTTCGGAGACATGTATTGCACTGTTGCAAATTCTTGCCATTGCGATGAAAACTTTTGAGTTCATCGCTGTGGTATGCAGAACAGAAGGATCTCAAATGTTAGCCACCGCCTTGGACAACTGCTGCTGCAAGCTGAAGGTCACGATGGGTTCTCCATGCTGCGCAAGCAATCCTTAACTTGTGAACATCGACTTGTTACCCCGAGGTTTATAGGGAAACAACCTTGTGGCGAAGCAGAGATGCCATATTCCATACATGTGTAGGAAAGCGACTCCGCAAAGCTTACTGCGGAAGGAACAAGATTCCATCGACAAGTAGAGAAAATGACACGATGAAGAGGAGATGTCAAATTATCATGGAAGAAAAAAGGAGCGCTTGAAGTTTATGTTGTGAAAGCAGCTCCCTGAACTCTGAAGAAGCACGCGGTTTGACAAATGATCATTCAGAAATGCATCTTAATTATTTACAGTATACGAAGATTGAAGAACAGAAGACTTGATGTACATGAGAGGATCACTCTTTTCAATCGTGGTGGAATTTACAGAATGCGGGCGAGTTCTGGTGTTCTAAGTAAACGCAGGCTTGCTAATCTGCCTGCAGTCAATGCTTGTCAGTAATCATCAATCAGGTCGATAATGCTAGGAAAATGAATGTAGATGACAGGAGCGTCGCCGAGTAGCGCGCGATCTTCCACCCCTTGATGGAGGAGGACGACGAGGTGAGGCCCTTGAAGCCGAGGTCGAGGGAGACGCTGCCGTCGGGCTTGAAGAGCCCGAAGTGGCGCTCGCTCCCGGGGCCGGTCTTGAGGTCCTCGTTGAAGAGCGCGAAGATGAAGGCCTTGACCACCCTCTTGGGCCTGTAGGGCGTCCCCTTCCTCAGGAACAGCCGCTTCCGCAGGTTGAAGTTGTAGGTCCGGGCGTTCTCCAGCGTGGCGCCGGGCTCCGTGGCGTCGCCGGCGGACGCCCAGCCGGTCTCCGACACGCGCACCTCCATGTCGCTGTACCCGGCGGCCTCCAGCGCGGCGTAGGTGGCGTCGATCTGGGCCTCGAACATGTTGTCGTAGTGGAGGTTGGTCTTCTGGTCCAGGATGCCGGCGTTGGGCTTCATCAGCGCGTAGTTCACGTCGATGTGCTCCGGGTCGCTCATGTAGGCCAGGAACGGGTACGCGTTCACGTAGAAGGGCGCGCCCGTCTTGGAGAAGAAGTCCAGGAGCGGCTTCAGGTACGGCATGAGGTCGGGCCGGAACGTGCCGGCGGAGGGCGGGTACGAGGTGCCGAACACCGCCTCCGAGTGCGGCGTGTTCACCTCGATCCTGCCGGACAGGCGCATCGCGCGGAGCGCGTCGTGGATGTTGACGACGGCGCCGAAGAGCGCCTCGGCGAGCCCCGTGTCCTGCCCGCCCAGGATCTCGTTGCCCACGATGATGGCCACGATGCGCGTGGACGGGTAGTAGGGCCGCACGTTCTCGTTCACCCAGTCCATGGCCTTGCTCGGGGTGGCGGAGATGTCCTTGACGAGGCCGTTCGGGATGGCGATGGCGAGGTTGAGCCCGGAGTTGCGGAACGCGTCCAGCACGGTGTGGTCCGAGTCGAAGATGCGGACGTTCTTGATCCGCGCCATCTGGAGCAGCTTCACCACCTCCGTCGGCGGCGGCAGGTTGTCGGCGATCCGGCCGTAGTTCACCCCGTACGTCCCCACGAATGAGTGGAAAGCCGCGACTGCCAATCAATCAAGAAACCAAAAATCAGTCATGGCGGGAGAAGCAGCAACAGAGAGGCTAGCTGATCAGGCGGGGGCATGCGATACGTACCGCGGCGGGGGAAGAAGGCGAGGAGGCAGAAGAAGAGGAGGAGCAGGAGGACCGGCCGGCGGTGGCCGAGGCTGGAGTCCGGCCGGCCGCGCGGAGTCACCGCCATGGTCTTCCGGCGAGGCGGGGAGCAGGTGGCAGGCAGCGCACGTGGTGGCGACTGGAGGAGGAAGAGGAGGAGGAGGCTGTGGCCGGTAGTGGGCGGGGCATTAGAGGAGGGCCGGGGCGCCACTTTGCTTGAGGTGCAGGGCATGGCGGCACGGCGGCAAGTGCCATGGAGGGAGCACGGAGGCGGCAAGTATCCGCGGTTACTTACTCCATCCGCCGCGTTGCTTGCTCGGCCGGAGCAAGCCAAGGATCGACGTTGCCGAGAGTGGTCAGGCGAGGTTACTGGCGGATCCAAGGATGGAATCCGGTCTCTTGCGTTGCTTCCTCAAGCGACGTACAGCGCCCTGCTCTGTGTCTGCACGCTCTGTGTCTGTACCTTCTGGCTTTCAGCTGTCTTCAGTACGGATACATAAGATTGCCCGTAGCACTTGCGGTTCTGCTCTATACTTAAGCTGGGCCGAAAGTTTATTATTTCTAAATCGCTTTATGAAAATTTTAGACGACTTAGAACATCATCATCGCTATGCTTGGTTAGTCAAACAAATAGTGGGGTATTATGGACTTGGAAAAGAACCCTCCTGGTTGCCGAATGATCACACTCGAAAAAGGAGTGGAAGTTTCTCTCGTGATGGGGTGGCAAGGGTCAACAACTACCCACCGCCGCCCTGCCCCCCCCCCCCCCCCCCCCCCCCTTCCTCCCCCTTCGCGGACATTGGAGTACGCCGGTGAGTGAAACTCGCTCGGTCGACGGTGGTGGCGGGATTTGTTTGCTCCCGTGACATGGTGGCAGCCCTGGCCGATGCGGCTCATTTGGGGTGGCGGTGATTGTTGGAGTTGCCCTGGTGGGGATCGATAGTGTGGTGTCGCTCCTCACTGACACAATGGGTCGGGCGGGGGGGGGGGGGGGGGGGGGGGGGGGGGGTCCACCACCCTCCCTCTACCGGTGACGGGAATCGAAGGTGGCGCTGCAGTGTCCAGATGCGGGATGCAAGGTCCTCATTCTCCTTCTGGTGTTTTCTCCAAGGGCACCAAAGGTTCTTGGATTCTCTCAGCGGCTAGATGGCGAAGGGAGGAGCCAGCTAGTAGAGATTGCTATGACCGATGATTTTGACAGTTAGTATGCACAATTTTCGGGTGAAAGCCTACAATTTAGTGGCGGAGCCAGCATAGAAACGTTCGGTTCAAGTGAACCCAATGGATTTTCTCGGCCACTTACATATAAGTATATATTTGCGTGACTTGAACCAAATAAAAAGGTTTAAAATGACCCCATCAAACAATGAAACACAGGCAACTAAACAAAAAGGCCCAAATACCAATGACCAAATGACCGCGCACATGACTAAACTGCTACTTGATTAGCTACGTATGTTGAACTGCTACTTGATTAGCTACGTATGTTGTTGTATAGGCACCACAGCCACATGCCTCGTCTCTTGTCCATGGGTTTTTTCCAACTTGCATATCTTGTTGTTTGTGTATAGCTCAGTCAATGGACGCCAGGGGCAAGCAAATCGCTGCAGATCCACAATGGTAAGCCGACAACTGTAGCCCCAAAATTGAGATAATTAATATTGCCACATCTCCTTCCTCTTGTGCATGTTCTATCTAGCCTAATAGTCTAGTGTGATAATGAATATTTGTTTGCCCTTGTTCTAATTTTACTTCTCCAGAAACTTTATTACGCAATCCCAGGTCCGCTAATCAGCGTTTCCAACTGAAATGCGTCAACCAAACCCAATCAGAGAGCAACACCAACTTATAAGAGGCCTTGGGTCCTTGCCCGAAAAGACTAGCCTGATAGGAGGGGACACCCTCGTCCTTATAAGTCGTGTTCTGCCTCCCTTCACAATTGATGTGGGACTAAACCCAACAATGCCCTCCCCCCCCCCCCCCCCCCCCCCCGCTCACACATCAATCACCATGGTCCCGCTAACACCAGCCTTTCCGGCCCACCAACCATGACCTGCCCCCCAGTGAGTCTATCAAGATTTATTCTGACCACCTGGGCTTCGATACCAATTGTTAAGAAATTCCGGGTCCGCAAACACCAGCATTTCTGACCCACATGCGTCAATCAGGCCCAATCCGAGAGCAACACAGACTTATGAGAGGCCTTGGGCCCTCTCCCCTCAAAAGCCTAGCCTGATAGAAGGGGACACCCCACCCTTATAAGTCATGTCCTACCTCCCGCCTCAACCGATGTGGGACTAAGCCCAATAGACTTTTATTGATCTATGCTACGGAAGGTATTATTCAAAGAGAAATTGGTCACCAGATCCTGATAATGACTCATGGACGTTAAGGTCACCCATTAGACGTAGGAAAAGTACATCAAATGTCACTGCAGCATGCTGATAATTCCTGGGAAGAAACCCAACTCCACGGGAACATGGCCCTAGCGTGGTAGATGCTGTCAAATAGCCTCTTTGCAGCGTGTTGATCTTGTCAGTGAGAATTTTCACAGGAAATGGATTCCCATGGCCTTGGTCTTGTCGAAGACTTGCATGCCACATGAGAAGGGGCATGGACTTGGTCACGCAAGTCAGCATGCCATGCTGCCCATTGACGGGGATGTCGTAGCCCACACAAGACGGTTTCGTGGGGATCCCGGTTGTCACGGGGCCGACACTCTCACACTGGCAGCCGACAGCGGCAAGTCGACAATTGTTGTTCAAAATATTGGTAGGACATATCCTCTCTCTCATGCAAGTCTTATCTGTTAGTTCCTCTAGATCGGGTAGGCTAGATGATTCGCAATACTTTACCTTCACTTTGGCCCGAGGAGCTCTCGGTGCCGGCCCTGGTGACGGTGGCCGGTGATGGCAGAGAGTAGTGGTGGTCCACGGTGAAGTGGCTGGTGGCGCTTCTCATCGCTTCAGTGCCTACCTCTCGATCGGACTAGGGTTAGGAGTGGGGAACAACGGCGGAGACGAACCTCGTACTTTGTGCCATGGTCCCCACCTCCTCTAAATGGCACTGTGCGACAGGGGTCCACCAACCTTGCTTGGGCTGGACACCCCCGATCAGGGCGTGGGTCAAGGGTCCAATGGGCCGTTGGGCCCATTGGGGAAGAGACTAGTCTAACATTATCTAGCCCTTGTTGTCTGGTTGCCTTTTACCCCGAACCTTGATAGGTCGTGAAAGGATGTTTCACTTAATTACACTTATTTATAATAAAAGAAATTGGCACAACATTTTTGTTCTTTTCTCTTTCTAGAATACAAAAACAAGCTGCCCATGAAACTAAAAAGTTGTTCGTTTGACTACTTTGTTTGAAACATGTGAATAGGAGCTTTACATTATCGTTCAACTGGTAGTTATTCGCCCTGTATTTTTATTCAACTATTATATGTAGTATGATATTTTAGTTCCTTATTTTTGTCTTTTGAGCTTTATAGTTTGCGAGATAGTACAAATAATCAGGGATACAACTATGCACATATTGAGGGGGCATTGCCTCCCAGCCTTGGATCAAGTTGTCAAGGATTTCTTTTGGGCAAGCTTATATTAGTTTTTTAGCAAGCTTCCCCACTGCATACAATAGTTAGTTCATACTCAAGTGCTTAGTGAACCCAATAGCAAAATCCTGCCTCCATCGAACAGTGGAATTGCTTCCGTCTTCTTCATCTTCATGGCTACAACTAGCCATTAAGTGGTTTTGAAAGAAGTACAAATCAAAAGCGTGCAGTTTTGGGTCAAACAAACCAATGCAGACAAAAGTTTCATATTCCAACTCATTACGTGAAGGATAACGTGGAGGAACGACCCGTAAGGACAACTGATGCACAAATGAGCCTTTGGTACAAAATATGAGATAGGAGAGAGTTACCCGCAAGCTCTTCCCGGCAGTAACTTATAGGGATAGCGAAGCAAATGAACCAAGGTGAGCTAAGGGAAAATGTTACAAGTACATAGGTACGTGCACCAACCAAGTCTAATAAAACCCTAGTTTATTTCCGTAAAGGACGCTTTATTATCAAAAAATGTAGCACCAAGTAGATACAAAACAGCTAGAAAACAGCTAGAAGGGATGAGCCAACTAGTAGAGAGGTTGCTAGGAGCACTAATGGCTAGGAGTGATGATTTTGATGGTCAATACACGCAATTTCCTGGTGAAAGCCTATGATTTGGCATTGCCGACGTGCATTCCTCATGCATTATTAAAGATGTTGACTCGAAAATAGGTTTTAGGGACAAAAGTCTCAAATTCAACCTTTGGTTTGAACCATCGACATTAGCAGTCTAGGAGTAGGGTACTTCTTGTTGTGTTGTTACTTGTCGACTGGTGAATTATGGTCGATGGTCATAGGATCAATGGTAGGTTTGTTGAGATATTACTACTACGTCAGGGGTTCAACTTGGAGGACCTCAAATATTTCTTTCACTTTTAAGCCAATGTGTTCATTATCGGCTATTGATTTTAGTCAACTTCGATGAATAGTTAATACTATACAGCTATGTGCAATAATGTATACAGAAGGCAGAGGCTTAATTATCTTTCTTGTTGAAAAGAGACATTCTCAGTGAAAATAACTAAATCAAAGGTTTTGTTTGTTCATTGAGGATGAAATACTCAACCCTAGTTAACGTGCCATTGATGTTTCATGTTGAACCATGCATTGAAATATACTTCCATCGTTCACAAATAAATATAAGATGTTTTTCGAAATTTTAATATCAACTACGTATAGACTGAAATGAGTAAAGACACCACTAAAATTTCTATTTATACATCTAATTCTGAAAAATTAAACCATCTTATATTTGTGAACCGAGAGAATACTTAATTTTGACGAATACTCTTGTTGCCTTTGGTGTGATCTTGCTTACATTTGCATCCAAGTTTTTTTTAGACAAGGAGGATAATCCCCGATTTATGCCATCTGTATCCAAATAAATAATGAAAAGTACCTCCTCCGTTTCTTTTTACTCCGCATATAAGATATTTCTGAAGTCAAGCTTCATAGACTTTGACCAATTTTTTATTGAAAATATCAGTATTGTATACAACGTAAGTTATATAATACAAAAATTAATTCCATGATGCATCTAATAATATAAATTTGATATTGGGAATGTTAATATTTTTTCTATTAACACGGTCAAACTTGATACTTGAGATAAATCTTATATGCGAAATAAAGAAAAATGGAGGGAGTACTTTTGAAAAGCTATAACACGATGGGAAAGAGGGAGGAAGGTTAGGAGGAAAGGGGCATTGCACGAGGCAGCGACATGGAATGCTGACAAGGCACAAAGTTGAGATGAGAACCGAGCTATATACTCGTTGTGCAACGTGCACCATAGACACAGTAGTCTTTTTAATTGGCACATGCACGTTTTTCTCTAATAGTATAACCCTGTCGAGTTCTTTCCGTTCCAGGCGATTGGATCTTTAGGTTTTACTTTTAGATAGCAGGAACCACCGAACTTAATGCTCAAACTTTCTACTTTGTTTAGTGCTTACATCGCTTTTTAGCCTTTATTCAAACGTTGATCAAAGGGCGGCTCTTCCGGCGTGTCTAAGAGTTGCCTTTTGTTTGCTCCTCTTTCGGACACATTAACACGGACAGGGTGGTGTGTAATGATTAGCATGCATGTTGAGCCAACATTTAGCGTCAAAACAACAACCCGGTGTCTCTGCTTCGGTTAGTAGTTTAGGTTTGTTTCTTTTAGTCTTCACAGGTGTGGCGCTCGGATGAGTGACAACACATTTTCTTCAAGTTTGTTTTCTGAGCTTTGATCATCCTTGAATTCGTCCGTTTGGACATAGCCGACGGAGCTCCGGCGTAGATTACGGTCGTCTCCTTGGGACGATGAGTTTAGTATTTCTTGTCATGTGAGGAGATTTGATGTCAGTTACTTCAGATCTATACAAGGGTTCTACGATAATCACTATGACGTCAGTCCTTAAGGACACGTGCACAAAGACTTCTTAGCTGTCATCAACAAGGTCAAGCTTTCGGAAGAACGACGACAACGACTCGTTCCGACGGCAGTTGTGGTAGTTCGTGCTCTTAGAATTTCGATGTAATTTTTATTATGTTTGAGATGCATGAACTTTTATTATAAAAAAACAATAGAACGAAGAGGCTGCATAGAGTTATTTGCCCCGTGCCTTCACTATTTCAAAAGCTACAAACATTTACACCGCAAGTATTTGCCATGCTGAAAAATCCAGATTAAAATGTGATCGACACGTCAGGAGACTGAAAAAGCAAAATCGATGGTGAGCGTACAAAGTGGGACGAGGGCGCTGCTCATTGTGATACTGATATCGTCCACAGCCACACACGGATTGCCACTGAAAGCGAGAGGGCATACACATCCCGTTGATGGACCAGATGCCGCTGCTTTGTGGATAAGCACACACAACACGGCCGGCGGCCTGTTGCGTTCATTGTTGATGGGAAAGTGACACGACAGGCACCCGCACGGACTTCTCCGAAGAGAGGATTCCGTAGCGTTTTAGCTAGCTCACGGATGACCTGTACACACTGCTTGAGATTGTCCAAAAGGCTGATGGCGTTTACATAATGCATGAGATTGTCCTAAAGGCCTTGATCGTCTGATCGATAAGAGCATCTATCGTTAAACTTGGCAAATTCGACCCCTCAAACATCCCCATAGACGCGACCGTCGCTATCGTCGATGCCGACTACTAGCACCTGCGGCGAGCCAGATCTGGCCGCCTGCCAGACCGAACAACCCTCCACCATAGGACCTCCCTCCGACATGGATCGGTTCCCTTAAATATTTAGTTAAGACGCACGCTAATTAGGAAATGATGAGATAGATGGAGGTCAATTTGTCTAATGAGCCAGATGTATTCCGATGAAAACATTCATGTTCAGGGGTTTCCTCAGTCAAATATATGTATATGGACTTGAAGAATGGACCAATCCCCAGATCTACTCATATATGGAAAATAAAGGTACCTTTAAAAATTAAGATTTTTTATGTGGATTGTGCATAAAGAGTGGTTTTACCTAAGCACAATTTGGCAAAACTTAGGTGAGAAGGGAGTAAACGATCGATGTTATTTTCTTCTTGCAAATTCAACATCTACTTCTCACATGTCTAACCACGTTATTGTGGCGAACAATACAAATGTCCTTTAACGTATCTCCACCTAATAGCATCTCCAATCTGTTTGGTAATTGGTTTGGTGGGGTTGCGCCTAATACATCGAAGTTTGTGCATTAGTTTGGGCTATTTGAATCTTTTTTGAATGATGTTGTATTTAACAAGACAACTATCACAAACCTTTTGCAGGTTATCTACTGGGGTCTGAATGGAACCGTTGTTGGGAAACGTAGTAAAAACAAAACTAAAAGTTGCGCCTACCGAGGGAGTCCTAGACTAAGGGGTCCTCGAGCGTCCGGCCTGTTAGCCATGGGCCGGACTGATGGGCTGCGAAGATACGAATACCGAAGACTGCACCCGTGTCCGGATGAGACTCTCCTTGGCATGGAAGGCAAGCTTGGCGACCAAATATGTAGATTCCTTTCTTTGTAACTGACCTTGTGTAACCCTAGATCCCCTCGGTGCCTATATAAACCGAAGGACTTAGTCCGAAAAGAGAGAGACTCATTACCATAGTCATACATGCTAGACTTCTAGGGTTTTGCCCTTACGATCTCGGGGTAGACCAACTCTTGTAATAATCGTATTCATCAATATCAATCAAGCAGGACGTAGGGTATTACCTCCATAGAGAGGGACCGAACCTGGGTAAACATCGTGTCCTCTGTCTCCTGTTACCATCGACCTTAGATGCACAGTTCGGGACCCCCTACCCGAGATCCGCCGGTTTTGACACCGACATTGGTGCTTCCATTGAGAGTTCCACTGTGCCATCGACGAAAGGTTCGATGGCCCCTTCAATCGTCGATTGTGACGTTGTCCAAGGAGAGACCTTCCTCCTCGGATAGATCTTCGTGTTCGGCGGCTTCGCGCCGCGGGCCAACTCGTTTGGCCACCTGGAGCAGATCGATAGCTACGGCCCTGGCCATCAGGCCAGATTAGGGAGCTTGAATTACGTTGCGGACACCCGTGGAGATTTGATCTTCGCCGGATTCGAGACTGCGGCGACCGCTCCTAGTCACCTTGACGAACATGACCTAAATCTGTCGTCAGACCGCATCCAGGAGATAACTCCTGTGACCACTCTGGCCTTAAATCCAGAGCACGCTGCGGCATCCAAGGATTGGAGGCTCAACCCCACCACAGAGGCCACATATTCCCAGGCGTTAGAGCCGTACATGGACTTAAACTCACACAATCTCCTTGTCACCGGAACCCCGGGCTCATCTCCGGGTGTAAGTTCCGAACCATGTGAGTCCACAGATGCCGAACTCGATCGTTTATCGATCTTCGAGTTCAGCCCCGCAGACATCTTCCAGCACTCACCCTTGGGCGACGTGCTAAGCTCATTAAAGAACATGTCCTTGGCGGGGGACTCAGAATCGAACTATATCCGGTTCAAACTAGAAGCTGATGATTGGGAATTTCGCTCCCCACCTGCCACCCACTTTATAGCCACTGTCGAAGACTTAACCGACATGCTCGATTACGACTCCGATGACATCGACGGTATGGACGACGATGCTGGATAAGAAGAGGGCCAGGACCCGCCGTTCACCAGACGTTGGACGGCCACTTCCTCGTATGATGTATACATGGTGGATGCACGAAAGGAGAACATCAGCGATGACAAGGAAGATCCAGCTGAGGATAAACCTTCCGAAATACAATCCAAACGCCGGCGTCAGCGGCGCCACTCTAAGTCACGCCGCCGTAAAGACAGCAACACCGGCATAGGAGAAGATAACACTCCAGAAGGTGCTGAAGACAACGAAAACCCCGTTGAAATAGCTAATGAACAAGATGAACGGGAAGATGGGCAGGCTAGCCCTAGTAAACAGGCCACACACGAAGACTCAGAGGATGGAAGTTATCTTCCGCTCTCCGAGGTTGAGGTGAGCCTCGGCACCGACGATTTCATCGTGCCTGAGGAACCTCTTGAGCAGGAGCGCTTCAAGCGCCAGCTAATAGCCACTGCAAGGAGCCTAAAAAAGAAGCAGCAGCAGCTTCAAGATGACCAAGGTCTGCTCAATGATAAATGGGCCCAATCAAAATCTACCCAAAGTGCAAATTGCTACCTCATTTTGACGAGGAGGCGCCGGAACACATACCACCATCGTACAATGCGGCTGACCGACCACCACGTGGTCGGGACAAAACAACAACTCACGCCGAACACCAGCCCGCCCCGCCTCATCGCACAGGTAGATGTAAATTAGCCACGGCCATACATATGACATCCGGCAAAACCTGAACAATAAAGCAGGACATACCAGATCAATCTACAGATCTCGAGGACGTGCCTCGACACGCGACGACGGCCACCTATTCGGACATGACAAACTTAGTCATGCGTAGGCCGAAAACTGCAGACGGACTCCATCAGAGTTACGTCGCGATACGGCCCGATATAGAAGCGCCACACACCCTCATTGCTTCACTGATGAGGTCATGGATTATGAATTCCCAGAAGGGTTCAAACCCGTGAATATAGAATCATACAATGGAACCACGGACCCCGCAGTGTGGATCGACTTCATTCTCCACATTCATATGGCCCGCGGCGATGACCTCCACGCCATCAAATACCTCCCTTTAAAACTCAAGGGGCCAGCTCGGCATTGGCTCAACAGTGTGCCTAAAAATTCTATTGGCAGCTGGGAGGACTTGGAGGAGGCCTTCCTCGATAACTTCCAAGGTACGTATGTTCGACCTCCGGACGCTGATGACTTAAGCCATATAGTTCAGCAGCCCGGAGAGTCCGCCAGGAAATTCTGGACTAGGTTCTTAACTAAAAAGAACCAAATCGTCGATTGTCCGGATGCCGAAGCCCTAGCAGCCTTCAAACACAGCATCCACGACGAATGGCTCGCTCGCCACCTCGGCCAAGAAAAGCCAAAATCCATGGCGGCCCTCACGACACTCATGACCCGCTTTTGTGTGGGCGAGGACAGTTGGTTGGCCCGTAGCAAAAATAATGCAAGCGATGCCGGCACCCCTGAAGTTAAAAATAACAAAGACAAGTCTCGACACAACAGATACAAGCGTCGAAACAACAGTGACAACACCAAGGATACGGCGGTCAATGCCGGATTCCGTGGCTTTAAGTCCGGTCAACGAAAGAAGCCGTTCCGAAAGAACAATTCAGGCCCATCCAGCTTGGACCGCATACTTGATCGTCCGTGCCAGATTCATGGCACCCCGGACAAACCACCCAATCATACAAATAGAGATTGCTGAGTTTTTAAACATGCCAGCAAATTAAACGCCGAGAACAGGGAAAAGGGATCGCAAAGCGAGGATGGTGATGAAGAGCCCCGACAACCGAACATAGGGGGACAGAAGAAGTTTCCCCCTCAGGTCAAAACGGTGAACATGATATACGCTACCCACATCCCCAAGAGGGAGCGCAAGCGTGCGCTCAGGGACATCTACGCGATAGAGCCAGTCGCCCCAAAATTTAATCCATGGTCGTCATGCCCGATCACTTTTGATCGCCGGGATCATCCGACCAGTATCCGTCACGGTGGCTCAGCCGCACTGGTCCTAGACCCAATAATTGAAGGGGTTTCACCTGACTCATGTCCTTATGGACGGAGGTAGCAGCCTCAATCTACTCTATCATGATACAATGTGAAAAATGGGCATTAACCCATCACGGATCAAGCCCACCAGGACTACCTTCAAAGGAGTCTCAGGATGATGTTTATTAAAGAAAAATTGATATTTAAGCTCTCCTGCCCTATTCTTAATAATAAAATCATGTGCCACCATACTTTTATAATCTAGGTAAACACGAGGCAACACTTTTTCTTCCTTCTCAGCATGCCTAATAGGTATGTTAAAATGTGTAGCTAGGCGTGTAGCATAGATGCCTCCAAAGATGGGGCCCTTTGTACGGTTCAGACTTAACCGTTTAGCAATAATACCGCCCATACTAAAAGTGTTATCACTGTATAAACCTTGGAGCAAAATAATAATATCTACTAAGGTTTCCATAGTTTCCGTGACCAATTAAGCAACGACTAGCAAATAATGCAAAGTAACGTAAGACAGGAAAATGTATGCTAGTGATTCGTGCATCGGAAACCTTCCTAGTTTCCCCTACAGTGATAGTATCAATAAATCCCTCCACATCATCATGATGTGGTTCCTCTGTCTTGCCCTCAAAAGGGACTAAACAAATCTGACAAAAATCATAAAGTGACATCTCCTTATGCTCATCATATAAATGAAACTCCACCGTAGGTGGTGAGTTCCTAGAATGAAAATGAAAGTTTTGCACAAAGGTATTTGTGAGTAAGAGATACTGATCGCATTGGTCGTGGAGGAAAGCGGTGAGGCCTGCATTATGAGCCAATTCATGAAAATCTTCATAAATCCTGGCTGCTCTCAAGAAATCCTCGGAAGGCCATTCACACGCCCGAACCTCCACGGTGCGCGGCAAATTATACTTAGGCTTCGGTGCCTTTTCCTTCGAGCTTTGGCTCGATGAGCCCCTCAATAATCTCCTCATAATTTTCTGAAAAATTCTGAAATTTTTAGTAACTTCAAAATAAAAGTAAACCAAACTCAATAATATTGATAGCAACCACTCCTACAAGTGCCTAGGGCCTATATCATGCATCAAAACTAGTTTTGACCATATAAACTTGACATGCAAGCTCAAGAACAGGGTCACCTAAGCAGTAAAAATTTGTAATGAATAAAGCACTAGAACAAAAACTAATTGGACCAATGGAGGAGTCACATACCAAGGAACAATCTCCCCAAGCAATTTTGTGAGAGGTGCTTTGAGCAAGGAGATCGAAAATTACAGCAAAGAGGGCTGGAACTCGTGCTTGAGTTGGTTTTCCGTGTTTGTGGGAGGAAGAAGAAGAGGATGGGTGCAGGAATAAGTGGAGGAGGGCCACCGTTGGCCCAGGAGGTAGGGGCGCGCCCTAGGGGGGTGGGCGCGCCCTCCACCCTCGTGGCAAGGTGGTTGGCCCCCCTGGTGTGTTCTTTGTTCCATAAATCCTCAAATATTCTAGAAAAAATCATATTTAATTTTCAGGGCATTTGGAGAACTTTTATTTTCGAGGTATTTTAATATTGCACAGATAATCAGATAACAGACAGAAAATTATTTATTTTTACTTTACTTCAACTAAATAACAGAAAGTATAGAGAGGGTACAGAAGGTTGTGCTTCTAGTTTCAGCCATCTCATGCTCATCAAAAGGAATCCACTAACAAGGTTGATCGAGTCTTGTTAACAAACTCATTCCGGTTAACATGAAACCGGAGAAATTTCGAATAACACTAGGTTACCTCAACGGGGATATGCACATCCCCAACAATAAGTATATCATATTTCTTATTGACAGTAGGAAGAGGAAATTCAAAACCTCCAAATATAATCGATGGAATTTTTCCGATAGAATTGATACTATGAACTTGAGGTTGTTTCCTCAGAAAATGTACCGTATGCTCATTACCATTAACATGAAAAGTGACATTTCCTTCGTTGCAATCAATAACATCCCCTGCAGTATTAATAAAAGGTCTTCCAAGAATAATAGACATACTATCGTCCTCGGGAATATCAAGAATAACAAAGTCCGTTAAAATAGTAACGTTTGCAACTACAACAGGCACATCCTCACAAATACCGACAGGTATAGCAGTTGATTTATCAGCCATTTGCAAAGATATTTCAGTAGGTGTCAACTTATTCAAATCAAGTCTACGATATAAAGAGAGAGGCATAACACTAATACCGGCTCCAAGATCACATAAAGTAGTTTTAACAAAGTTTCTTTTAATGGAGCATGGTATAGTGGGTACTCCTGGATCTCCAAGTTTCTTAGGTATTCCACCCTTAAAAGTATAATTAGCAAGCATGGTGGAAATTTCAGCTTCTGGTATCTTTCTTTTATTTGTAATAATATCTTTCATGTACTTAGCATAAGGATTGGTTTTGATCATATCAGTTAATCGCATACGCAAAAATATAGGTCTAATCATTTCAGCAAAGCGCTCAAAATCCTCATCATCCTTTTTCTTGGATGGTTTGGGAGGAAAAGGCAAACCCAAGGTTCTCTTTCTTTACCATGTTTCCTAGCAACAAAATCTTTCTTATCATAACGTTGATTCTTTGATTGTGGGTTATCAAGATCAACAGTAGGTTCAATTTCTACATCATTATCATTACTAGGTTGAGCATTATTATGAACATCATCATTAACATTTTCATTTGGTTCATGTTCATTGCCAGATTGTGTTTCAGCATCAGACATAGAGATATCATTTGGATTATCAGCAATAGGTTCACTAGAAGTTTGCACAGTTCTATCATTTTTCTTTTTCTTCTTTTTAGAAGAACTAGGTGCATCAATTTTATTTCTCTGAGAATCTTGCTCAATTCTCTTAGGGTGGCCTTCAGGATACAGAGGTTCCTGAGTCATTCTACCAGTTCTAGTAGCCACTTTAACATCATAATCATTTTTCTTACTATTCATCTCATTGAGCAATTCCTTTTGAGCTTTAAGTACTTGTTCTACTTGAGTGGTAACCATAGAAGCATGTTTGCTAACAAGTTTAAGTTCACCTCTAATATTAGCCATATAATCACCCAAGTATTTAATCATATCAGCATCTTGTTTTAATTGTCTACCAAAATAAGCATTGAAATCTTCTTGCTTAAACATAAAATTATCAAACTCATCCAAGCACTGACTAGCAATTTTAGTAGGAGGGATTTCAACTCTATCATATCTATAGAGAGAATTTACCTTTACTACCTGTGTCGGTTTATCGAGGTCTGGAGGTTCTTCAATAAGTAAAGGATCAAGATCATATGTTTCTTCGGCAGGCGGTAAATTAAGACCATGTATTTCTTCAATAGGAGGTAAATTCTTAACATCTTCAGCTTTAATACCTTTTTCTTTCATAGATTTCTTTTCCTCTTGCATATCTTTGGGACTGAGAAATAGAACACCTCTCTTCTTCAAAGTTGGTTTAGGAATAGGATCATTAATTGGAGCAGGAGCTGGCTCAGGAGGTGCCCAATTATTTTCATTTGTCAACATATTATTCAATGAGATTTCAGCTTCATCCGGTGTTCTTTCCCTGAAAAGAGAACCAGCACAACTATCCAGGTAATCTCTGGAAGCATCGGTTAGTACATTGTAAAAGATATCAAGTATTTCATTTTTCTTAAGAGGAGGATCAGGCAAAGCATTAAGTAACTTGAGAAGCCTCCCCCAAGCTTGTGGGAGACTCTCTTCTTTAATTTGCACAAAGTTGTATATTTCCTTTAAAGCGGCTTGTTTCTTATGAGCAGGGAAATATTTAGTAGAGAAGTAATAGATCATATCCTGGGGACTACGCACACAACGAGGATCAAGAGAATTAAACCATATCTTAGCATCACCCTTTAATGAGAATGGAAATATTTTAAGGATATAAAAGTAGCGAGATCTCTCATCATTAGTGAACAAGGTGGCTATATCATTTAATTTAGTAAGATGTGCCACAACAGTTTCAGATTCATAGCCATGAAAAGGACCAGATTCAACCAAAGTAATTATATTAGGATCAACAGAGAATTCATAATCCTTATCAGTAACACAGATAGGTGAAGTAGCAAAAGCAGGGTCAGGTTTCATCCTAGCATTTAGAGATTGCTTATTCCACTTAGCTAATAACCTTTTGAGTCCATATCTATCTTTGCAAGCTAAAATAGCTAAAGAAGCTTCTTGATCAAATAAATAACCCTCAGGAATAACAAGTGATTCTTCATCATCACTTTCATCATCATAATCAAATTCAATATTTTCAATCTCTCTAGCCCTAGCAAGTCGTTCCTCGAGAAAATCACCAAGTGGCACAGTAGTATCAAGCATAGAAGTAGTTTCATCATAAGTATCATGTATAGCAGAAGTAGCATCATCAATAACATGCGACATATCAGAACGAATAGCAGAAGCAGGTTTAGGTGTCGCAAGCTTACTCATAACAGAAGGTGAATCAAGTGCAGAGCTAGATGGCAGTTCCTTACGTCCCCTTGTAGTTGAGGGATAAATTTTTGTCTTAGCGTCTTTCAAATTCTTCATAGTGTCCAGCAGATATAAATCCCAAGTGACTCAAAGAATAGAGCTATGCTCCCCGGCAACGGCGCCAGAAATTAGTCTTGATAACCCACAAGTATAGGGGATCGGAACAGCTTTCGAGGGTAGAGTATTCAACCCAAATTTATTGATTCGACACAAGGGGAGCCAAAGAATATTCTCAAGTATTAGCAACTGAGTTGTCAATTCAACCACACCTGGAAACTTAGTATCTGCATCAAAGTGTTTAGTAGCAAAGTAATATGATAGTGATGGTAACGGTAACAAAAGAGTAACAAAAGCAAAGTAATGTTTTTGGTATTTTGTAGTGATTGTAACAATAGCAACGGGAAAGTAAATAAGCGTAAACCAGTATATGGAAAGCTCGTAGGCATCGGATCAGTGATGGATAATTATGGCGGATGTGGTTCATCATGTAACAATCATAACATAGGGTGACACAGAACTAGCTCCAATTCGTCAATGTAATGTAGGCATGTATTCCGAATATAGTTATACGTGCTTATGGAAAAGAACTTGCATGACATCTTTTGTCCTACCCTCCCGTGGCAGCGGGGTCCTAATGGAAACTAAGGGATATTAAGGCCTCCTTTTAATATAGAACCGGAACAAAGCATTAGCACATACTGAATACATGAACTCCTCAAACTACGGTCATCACCGGTAAGTATCCCGATTATTGTCACTTCGGGGTTAACGGATCATAACACATAATAGGTGACTATAGACTTGCAATATAGGATCTAGAACACTCATATATTGATGAAAACATAATAGGTTCAGATCTGAAATCATGGCACTCGGGCCCTAGTGACAAGCATTAAGCATAGCAAAGTCATAGCAACATCAATCTCAGAACATAGTGGATACTAGGGATCAAACCCTAACAAAACTAACTCGATTACATGATAAATCTCATCCAACCCATCACCGTCCAGCAAGCCTATGATGGAATTACTCACGCACGACGGTGAGCATCATGAAATTGGTGATGGAGGATGGTTGATGATGACGACGGCGACGAATCCCCCTCTCCGGAGCCCTGAACGAACTCCAGATCAGCCCTCCCAAGAGGTTTTAGGGCTTGGCGGCGGCTCCGTATCGTAAAACGCGATGAAATCTTCTCTCTTATTTTTCTTCTCCCCGAAAGCAAATATTGAAGGAAATATGCCCTAGAGGCAATAATAAAGTTATTATTTATTTCCTTATATCATGATAAATGTTTATTATTCATGCTAGAATTGTATTAACCGGAAACATAATACATGTGTGAATACATAGACAAACTTAGTGTCACTAGTATGCCTCTACTGGACTAGCTCGTTAATCAAAGATGGTTATGTTTCCTAACCATGAACAAAGTGTTGTTATTTGATTAACGAGGTCACATCATTAGTTGAATGATCTGATTGACATGACCCATTCCATTAGCTTAGCACCCGATCGTTTAGTATGTTGCTATTGCTTTCTTCATGACTTATACATGTTCCTATGACTATGAGATTATGCAACTCCCGTTTGCCGGAGGAACACTTTGTGTGCTACCAAACGTCACAACGTAACTGGGTGATTATAAAGGAGCTCTACAGGTGTCTCCAATGGTAGATGTTGGGTTGGCGTATTTCGAGAATAGGATTTGTCACTCCGATTGTCGGAGAGGTATCTCTGGGCCCTCTCGGTAATGCACATCACATAAGCCTTGCAAGCATTGCAACTAATGAGTTAGTTGCGGGATGATGTATTACGGAACAAGTAAAGAGACTTGCCGGTAACGAGATTGAACTAGGTATTGGATACCGACGATCGAATCTCGGGCAAGTAACATACCGATGACAAAAGGGAACAACGCATGTTGTTATGCGGTCTGACCGATAAAGATCTTCGTTGAATATGTAGGAGCCAATATGGGCATCCAGGTCCCGCTATTGGTTATTGACCGGAGATGTGTCTCAGTCATGTCTACATTATTCTCGAACCGTAGGGTCCGCACGCTTAACGTTACGATGACAGTTATTATGAGTTTATGCATTTTGATGTACCGAAGTTAGTTCGGAATCCCGGATGTGATCACGGACATGACGAGGAGTCTCGAAATGGTCGATACATAAAGATTGATATATTGGAAGCCTATATTTGGACATCGGAAGTGTTCCGGGTGAAATCGGGATTTTACCGGAGTACCGGGAGGTTACCGGAACCCCCCGGGAGCCATATGGGCCTTAATGGGCTTTAGTGGAAAGGAGAAAGGGGCAGCCCAAGATGGCCGCGCGCCTCCCCCCTCCCCTTGTCCTATTAGTACTAGGAGAGGTGGCCGGCCCCCCTCTCTCTCTTTCCCCCTTGGGGAATCCTAGTCCAACTAGGATTGGGAGTAGGACTCCTCCTGCGCCCTCCTCCTGGCCGGCGGCCCCCTCCCCCTTGGCTCCTTTATATACGGAGTCAGGGGGCACCTCTAAACACACAAGTTAATCCACGTGATCGTTCCTTAGCCGTGTGCGGTGCCCCCTGCCACCATATTCCACCTCGGTCATATCGTTGTAGTGCTTAGGCGAAGCCCTGCGTCGGTAGAACATCAAGATCGTCACCACGCCGTCGTGCTGACGGAACTGCTCCCCGACGCTTTGCTGGATCGGAGCCCGGGGATCGTCATCGAGCTGTACGTGTGCTAAGAACTCGGAGGTGCCGGAGTAACGGTGCTTGGATCGGTCGGATCGTGAAGACGTACGACTACTTCCTCTACGTTGTGTCAACGCTTCCGCAGTCGGTCTGCGTGGGTATGTAGAAAACACTCTCCCCTCTCGTTGTTGTGCATCACCATGATCTTGCGTGTGCGTAGGAAAATTTTGAAATTACTACGAAACCCAACAGTGGCATCCGAGCCTAGGTTTTATATGTTGATGTTATATGCACGAGTAGAACACAAGTGAGTTGTGGGCGATATAAGTCATACTGCCTACCAACATGTCATACTTTGGTTCGGCGGCATTGTTGGACGAGACGACCCGGACCAATATTACGCGTACGCTTACGCGAGACCGGTTCCCCCGACGTGCTTTGCACATAGGTGGCTTGCGGGCGACTATCTCTCCAACTTTAGTTGAACCAAGTATGGCTACGCCCGGTCCTTGCGAAGGTTAAAACGGAGTCTATTTGACAAACTATCGTTGTGGTTTTGATGCGTAGGTGAGATTGGTTCTTGCTTAATCCCGTAGCAGCCACGTAAAACTTGCAACAACAAAGTAGAGGACGTCTAACTTGTTTTTGCAGGGCATGTTGTGATGTGATATGGTCAAGGCATGATGCTGAATTTTATTGTATGAGATGATCATGTTTTGTAACCGAGTTATCGGCAACCGGCAGGAGCCATATGGTTGTCGCTTTATTGTATGCAATGCAATCGCGATGTAATGCTTTACTTTATCACTAAACGGTAGCGATAGTCGTGGAAGCACAAGCTTGGCGAGACGACAACGATGCTACGATGGAGATCAATGTGTCACGCCGATGACGATGGTGATCACGATGGTGCTTCGGAGATGGAGATCACAAGCACAAGATGATGATGGCCATATCATATCACTTATATTGATTGCATGTGATGTTTATCTTTTTATGCATCTTATCTTGCTTTGATTGATGGTAGCATTATAAGATGATCTCTCACTAAATTATCAAGAAGTGTTCTCCCTGAGTATGCACCGTTGCCAAAGTTCGTCGTGCCCAGACACCACGTGATGATCGGGTGTGATAAGCTCTACGTCCATCTACAACGGGTGCAAGCCCGTTTTGCACACGCAGAATACTCAGGTTAAACTTGACGAGCCTAGCATATGCAGATATGGCCTCGGAACACGGAGACCGAAAGGTCGAGCGTGAATCATATAGTAGATATGATCAACATAAACGATGTTCACCATTGAAAACTACTCCATCTCACGTGATGATCGGTTATGGTTTAGTTGATTTGGATCACGTGATCACTTAGAGGATTAGAGGGATGTCTATCTAAGTGGGAGTTCTTATGTAATATGATTAATTGAACTTAAAATTATCATGAACTTAGTACCTGATAGTTTCTTGCTTGTTTATGTTGATTGTAGATAGATGGCTCGTGCTGTTGTTCCATTGAATTTTAATGCGTTCCTTGAGAAAGCAAAGTTGAAAGATGATGGTAGCAATTACACGGACTGGGTCCGTAACTTGAGGATTATCCTCATTGCTGCTCAGAAGAATTACGTCCTAGAAGCACCGCTGGGTTCCAGGTCTGCTGCTGGAGCAACACCAGATGTTATGAACGTCTGGCAGAGCAAAGCTGATGACTACTCGATAGTTCAGTGTGCCATGCTTTACGGCTTAGAATCGGGACTTCAACGACGTTTTGAACGTCATGGAGCATATGAGATGTTCCAGGAGTTGAAGTTAATATTTCAAGCAAATGCCCGGATTGAGAGATATGAAGTCTCCAATAAGTTCTATAGCTGCAAGATGGAGGAGAACAGTTCTGTCAGTGAGCATATACTCAAAATGTCTGGGTATAATAATCACTTGATTCAGATGGGAGTTAATCTTCCAGATGATTG
The DNA here is from genome assembly GCF_056163025.1 of Triticum urartu. Taxonomy (NCBI): domain Eukaryota; kingdom Viridiplantae; phylum Streptophyta; class Magnoliopsida; order Poales; family Poaceae; genus Triticum; species Triticum urartu. Next base: position 154,516,503 of record NC_141878.1, read on the forward strand.
CGTCATTGACAGAATTCTCCAATCACTGCCACCAAGCTACAAGAGCTTCGTGATGAACTATAATATGCAAGGGATGAATAAGACTATTCCTGAGCTCTTCACGATGCTGAAAGCTGCGGAGGTAGAAATCAAGAAGGAGCATCAAGTGTTGATGGTCAGCAAGACCACTAGTTTCAAGAAAAAGGGCAAAGGGAAGAAGAAAGGGAACTTCAAAAAGAACGGCAAGCAAGTTGCTACTCAAGAGAAGAAACCCAAACCTGGACCTAAGCCTGAAACTGAGTGCTTCTATTGCAAGCAGACTGGTCACTGGAAGCGGAACTGCCCCAAGTATTTGGCGGATAAGAAGGATGGCAAGGTGAACAAAGGTATATGTGATATACATGTTATTGATGTGTACCTTACTAGAGCTCGCAGTAGCACCTGGGTATTTGATACTGGTTCTGTTGCTAATATTTGCAACTCGAAACAGGGACTACGGATTAAGCGAACACTGGCGAAGGACGAGGTGACGATGCGCGTGGGAAACGGTTCCAAAGTCGATGTGATCGCGGTCGGCACGCTACCTCTACATCTACCTTCGGGATTAATATTAGACCTAAATAATTGTTATTTGGTGCCAGCGTTGAGCATGAACATTATATCTGGATCTTGTTTGATGCGAGACGGTTATTCATTTAAGTCAAAGAATAATGGTTGTTCCATTTATATGAGTAATATCTTTTATGGTCATGCACCTTTGAGGAGTGGTCTATTTTTGATGAATCTCGATAGTAGTAACACACATATTCATAATGTTGAAACCAAAAGATGCAGAGTTGATAATGACAGTGCAACTTATTTGTGGCACTACCGTTTAGGTCATATCGGTATAAAGCGCATGAAGAAACTCCATACTGATGGACTTTTGGAACCACTTGATTATGAATCACTTGGTACTTGCGAACCGTGCCTCATGGGCAAGATGACTAAAACACCGTTCTCCGATACTATGGAGAGAGCAACAGATTTGTTGGAGATCATACATACCGATGTATGTGGTCCGATGAATATTGAGGCTCATGGCGGATATCGTTATTTTCTCACCTTCACAGATGACTTAAGCAGATATGGGTATATCTACTTAATGAAACATAAGTCTGAAACATTTGAAAAGTTCAAAGAATTTCAGAGTGAAGTTGAAAATCATCGTAACAAGAAAATAAAGTTTCTACGATCTGATCGTGGAGGAGAATATTTGAGTTATGAGTTTGGTGTACATTTGAAAAATTGTGGAATAGTTTCGCAACTCACGCCACCCGGAACACCACAGCACAATGGTGTTTCCGAACGTCGTAATCGTACTTTACTAGATATGGTGCGATCTATGATGTCTCTTACTGATTTACCGCTATCGTTTTGGGGTTATGCTTTAGAGACGGCCACATTCACGTTAAATAGGGCACCATCAAAATCCGTTGAGACGATGCCTTATGAACTGTGGTTTGGCAAGAAACCAAAGTTGTCGTTTCTTAAAGTTTGGGGCTGCGATGCTTATGTGAAAAAGCTTCAACCTGATAAACTCGAACCCAAATTGGAGAAATGTGTCTTCATAGGATACCCAAAGGAGACTGTTGGGTACACCTTCTATCACAGATCCGAAGGCAAGACATTCGTTGCTAAGAATGGATCCTTTCTAGAGAAGGAGTTTCTCTCAAAAGAAGTGAGCGGGAGGAAAGTAGAACTTGATGAGGTAACTGTACCTGCTCCCTTATTGGAAAGTAGTACATCACAGAAAACTGTTTCTGCGACACCTATACCAATTAGTGAGGAAGCTAATGATGATGATCATGAAACTTCAAAACAAGATACTACTGAACCTCGTAGATCAACCAGAGCGAGATCCGCACCAGAGTGGTACGGTAATCCTGTTCTAGAAATCATGCTGCTAGATCATGATGAACCTACAAACTATGAAGAAGCGATGGTGAGCCCAGATTCCACAAAGTGGCTTGAAGCCATGAAATATGAGATGGGATCCATGTATGAGAACAAAGTATGGACTTTGGTTGACTTGCCCGATGATCGGCAAGCAATTGAGAATAAATGGATCTTCAAGAAGAAGACTGACGCTGACGGTAATATTACTGTCTACAAAGCTCGACTTGTCGCAAAAGGTTTTCGGCAAGTTCAAGGGGTTGACTACGATGAGACCTTCTCACCCATAGCGATGCTTAAGTCTGTCCAAATCATGTTAGCAATTGCCGCATTTTATGATTATGAAATTTGGCAGATGGATGTCAAAACTGCATTCCTGAATGGATTTCTGGAAGAAGAGTTGTATATGACGCAACCAGAAGGTTTTGTCGATCCAAAGGGAGCTAACAAAGTGTGCAAACTCCAGCGATCCATTTATGGACTGGTGCAAGCCTCTCGGAGTTGGAATAAACGCTTTGATAGTGTGATCAAAGCATTTGGTTTTATACAGACTTTCGGTGAAGCCTGTATTTACAAGAAAGTGAGTGGGAGCTCTGTAGCATTTCTGATATTATATGTGGATGACATATTACTGATTGGAAATGATATAGAATTTCTGGATAGCATAAAGGGATACTTGAATAAGAGTTTTTCAATGAAAGACCTCGGTGAAGCTGCTTACATATTAGGCATAAAGATCTATAGAGATAGATCAAGACGCTTAATTGGACTTTCACAAAGCACATACCTTGACAAGATTTTGAAGAACTTCAAAATGGATCAAGCAAAGAAAGGGTTCTTGCCTGTGTTACAAGGTGTGAAGTTGAGTCAGACTCAATGCCCGACCACTGCAGAAGATAGAGAGAAAATGAAAGATGTTCCCTATGCTTCAGCCATAGGCTCTATCATGTATGCAATGCTGTGTACCAGACCTGATGTGTGCCTTGCTATAAGTTTAGCAGGGAGGTACCAAAGTAATCCATGAGTGGATCACTGGACAGCGGTCAAGAACATCCTGAAATACCTGAAAAGGACTAAGGATATGTTTCTCGTATATGGAGGTGACAAAGAGCTCACCATAAAAGGTTACGTTGATGCAAGCTTTGACACTGATCCGTACGATTCTAAATCGCAAACCGGATACGTGTTTACATTAAACGGTGGAGCTGTCAGTTGGTGCAGTTCTAAACAAAGCGCCGTAGCGGGATCTACATGTGAAGCGGAGTACATAGCTGCTTCGGAAGTAGCGAACGAAGGAGTCTGGATGAAGGAGTTCATATCCGATCTGGGTGTCATACCTAGTGCATCGGGTCCAATGAAAATCTTTTGTGACAATACTGGTGCAATTGCCTTGGCAAAGGAATCCAGATTTCACAAGAGGACCAAGCACATCAAGAGACACTTCAATTCCATCCGGGATCTAGTGCAGGTGGGAGACATAGAGATTTGCAAGATACATACGGATCTGAATGTTGCAGACCCGTTGACTAAGCCTCTTCCACGAGCAAAACATGATCAGCACCAAGGCTCCATGGGTGTTAGGATCATTACATTATAATCTAGATTATTGACTCTAGTGAAAGTGGGAGACTGAAGGAAATATGCCCTAGAGGCAATAATAAAGTTATTATTTATTTCCTTATATCATGATAAATGTTTATTATTCATGCTAGAATTGTATTAACCGGAAACATAATACATGTGTGAATACATAGACAAACTTAGTGCCACTAGTATGCCTCTACTGGACTAGCTCGTTAATCAAAGATGGTTATGTTTCCTAACCATGAACAAAGTGTTGTTATTTGATTAACGAGGTCACATCATTAGTTGAATGATCTGATTGACATGACCCATTCCATTAGCTTAGCACCCGATCGTTTAGTATGTTGCTATTGCTTTCTTCATGACTTATACATGTTCCTATGACTATGAGATTATGCAACTCCCGTTTGCCAGAGGAACACTTTGTGTGCTACCAAACGTCACAACGTAACTGGGTGATTATAAAGGAGCTCTACAGGTGTCTCCAATGGTAGATGTTGGGTTGGCGTATTTCGAGAATAGGATTTGTCACTCCGATTGTCGGAGAGGTATCTCTGGGCCCTCTCGGTAATGCACATCACATAAGCCTTGCAAGCATTGCAACTAATGAGTTAGTTGCGGGATGATGTATTACGGAACGAGTAAAGAGACTTGCCGGTAACGAGATTGAACTAGGTATTGGATACCGACGATCGAATCTCGGGCAAGTAACATACCGATGACAAAAGGGAACAACGTATGTTGTTATGCGGTCTGACCGATAAAGATCTTCGTTGAATATGTAGGAGCCAATATGGTCATCCAGGTCCCGCTATTAGTTATTGACCGGAGATGTGTCTCAGTCATGTCTACATTATTCTCGAACCGTAGGGTCCGCACGCTTAACGTTACGATGACAGTTATTATGAGTTTATGCATTTTGATGTACCGAAGTTAGTTCGGAGTCCCGGATGTGATCACGGACATGACGAGGAGTCTCGAAATGGTCGACACATAAAGATTGATATATTGGAAGCCTATATTTGGACATCGGAAGTGTTCCGGGTGAAATCGGGATTTTACCGGAGTACCGGGAGGTTACCGGAACCCCCCGGGAGCCATATGGGCCTTAATGGGCTTTAGTGGAAAGGAGAAAGGGGCAGCCCAAGATGGCCGCGCGCCTCCCCCCTCCCCTTGTCCTATTAGTACTAGGAGAGGTGGCCGGCCCCCCTCTCTCTCTTTCCCCCTTGGGGAATCCTAGTCCAACTAGGATTGGGAGTAGGACTCCTCCTGCGCCCTCCTCCTGGCCGGCGGCCCCCTCCCCCTTGGCTCCTTTATATACGGAGTCAGGGGGCACCTCTAAACACACAAGTTAATCCACGTGATCGTTCCTTAGCCGTGTGCGGTGCCCCTGCCACCATATTCCACCTCGGTCATATCGTTGTAGAGCTTAGGCGAAGCCCTGCGTCGGTAGAACATCAAGATCGTCACCACGCCGTCGTGCTGACGGAACTCCTCCCCGATGCTTTGCTGGATCGGAGCCCGGGGATCGTCATCGAGCTGTACGTGTGCTAAGAACTCGGATGTGCCGGAGTAACGGTGCTTGGATCGGTCGGATCGTGAAGACGTACGACTACTTCCTCTACGTTGTGTCAACACTTCTGCAGTCGGTCTGCGTGGGTACGTAGACAACACTCTCCCCTCTCGTTACTGTGCATCACCATGATCTTGCGTGTGCGTAGGAAATTTTTTGAAATTACTACGAAACCCAACAGATAAGTAAAAGCCCCTGGAGAACTCCGAATCCGGGTTAGTAAACGATATTTCATCTTCACATTCTTGCTTTGCGTATTGAATGCTTTACCCGCCGTGATCTTCCTGGCCTCTTGGATCTCCTGGAGGGTGCCTTGGGCCTCATTCCGGGCTGCCTCCGCACTCTGACGAGCCTTAGCGAGTTTGGTTTCTTGAACCGACACATCGCGCTCCAAGGCCTCACACTTCTTCATCACGTCCTCGAGCTCCTGTTGGACCTCGTTGACCCGGGCCTTGAGCTTCTTTCAAGCGGCCTGCTCTTTGACTACCTTCCCCTCGGCTTCGACCAGGGCCTCGACCTCGGTCGTCGCTTCTGTACATATCATGGAACTTTGGTCAAATGCATGTCATTTTACTTTTTTCGAATATATAACAGGTTATTACTTACCTTGTTTTTCCTGGAGCTGCCTCTTCACCTGGCCTAGCTCCTCCTCAGCCTCCGCCAGTTTCTGCTTCAGTCTGGAAACTTCGGCAGTATGCGAGGCCACGGCCAACAGCGACGCTTGTGCATACATTTCAGACAAATTTAGTTACTTTACTGCAATAGGAGATTGATCCTCTGTCCGGTTTTTTTCTTTTCGAACATCGGGCAGTGCCTCAGGGGCTACTGTCTATATTGGGATTTTCTCCTTTTTGTGTCGCTTACCTCAAAGCCTATCAACAGGCTGCTGCAGGCTTCAGTTAGTCTGCTCTTGGAGGACTGAACCCTTTCAATCACCGTGCCCATAAGGACACAGTGCTCATTCACAATGGAAGCGCCTCGCAGCGCTTCCAGCAGATTATCCGGTGCCCCTGGTTGGACAGGGGTCACCGGGGGAACAAGCATCCCCCTTCTTTCGAAGGAGCTTGCGTGCCGGATTTCGGAGCCGCATCGGACTCCGGAATCGAGTCCGGCTGAGGGCCGAACTGAATAAGGCCCTCCCCACCGGTCTTCACGGGGATTGACTCCCCCTGATGTCCAGCGACGGGGTTTTCGCCTTCTGGCGCCTCCTGAGCCTCTCCCCCGCCTGGAATAGTCCTTCGGGACAGCACCTCCGCATCGTCCTTGGCCTTGGGGGAGTGAGCGGCCGGCGGTGAATCACTGGCCATCGCCTTTGAGTCCAGCGAACCTCGTGATGAGGATCGCTAGGAGCTGTCGTGGGCGGGACTACAATAGCATAGCTAATTATATCAATACAACGAAAAGGAAAGACTTGGTTTATGGGCGGATATGGGTTTTAGCACTTATGATGCGGCCCGAGGCTCAGTGCGGGGGCGTCTCTCCGGACTGCTGTCGATGTCCCACGCGGTGTTATCCGCAAGGGAGTTTTCCCCTTTCTTGGATGTCTCCGCCTGCAGATTCGCTGAAGCCACCCTCTTCTTCCTCCCCTCATTAGGGGGAGGGTTGTTCTCCTCCTCCTCTTCATCGTCGTCGTCTTCGGCGGCGGAGGAGCAGGTCTTGTCTTCAGACGTCACGTCTGAAGCGCCCTTGCGGTGGGGGCCACTCTGGACCCCCTTGGCCTTCCACGTGGCCTTCTTCTCTGGCGCCTTATAGGGCACCAGCACCAGCATCTTTGCTAAACGCGGGATGACTGGTTCTTCAGGCAGCAGAGCCGGACATTGGATCCGCTTTGCCCTCTCCATCCAGTCCTGAAGAATCGATGACGACATAAGCTTAGACATCATCCTTGAAACAAGCAAGTAAGGGATACAGTAAGAATAATATACCTCGTTGGCAAGGTGGTTGATGTCATGCCTGCGATCCTAACCTGTGGCCAGCGGTGTTTCGTTGCTCTTAAAAAGCAACCTCCAGGCATCTTCGTGAGTGGTTTTGAAGAGCCTCTTCAGGGTATGGTGCTTCTTCGGATTGAACTTCCATAGAGGACGGCTTCGGCACTGGCAGGGGAGGATCCTACACACCAGCATCACTTGGATTATGTCGATGAGCTCGATGTCTTTATCCACCATGCTTTGGATGCGCGTTTGCAGCGCTATCAGCTCATCTGACGAACACCAGTTCGGGCTCTTCTCGACCCAGGAGGTGAGTCGCATGGGAGCACCAGAGTTGAATTCGTCAGCCACGGTCCAGGTGGCATCACGGGGTTCTATGATGTAGAACCATTGTTTCTGCCATTCCTTGACGGTCTCCACGAAAGTGCCTTTTGTCCAGGAGACATTGGTCAGCTTGCTCACCATGGCGCCTCCGCACTCCGCGTGTTGGCCATCCACTACCTTCGGCTTCACGTTGAAGATTTGGAGCCACAACCCGAAGTGGGGTTGGATGCAGAGGAAGGCCTCACACACGGTGATGAACGCCGATATATTGAGGAAGGAGTTCGGGGATAGGTCGTGGAAGTCTATCCCGTAGTAGAACATCAGCCCGCGGACGAAAGGGTGAAGTGGAAACCCTAGCCCGCGGAGGAAATGAGGGATGAATACCACCCTCTCATTGGGCTTCGGTGTGGGGATGACTTGCCCCTAGGCTGGAAGACAGTGGGCGATTTCCTTCGCTAGGTACCCGGCCGCCCGAAGCTCAGTAATGTCCTCCTCCTTGACGGAGGATACCATCCACTTGCCTTGACCTCCGGATCCGGACATGGTTGAGTGCTTGCTCGAGACGGAGAAGATGAGAACTTGGGCGCTAGAGCTCAAGAGTGGAAGGGTAGAGGAAGAGAGAAGGCGTGGGTGAAGAAAAGGGATTCTTATCTCCTTATAAAGGCAGTAAATATCAAACGCCCCCCACTCGCCTTAAAATTCGCCTACTCCCAAGGGCTATGTAAACGACACGGTTGGGTTACCCACGCCCGTATTGATGAGAATCCTGCAATAAGGGGACACGATCTCTGCTTTGACAAGACGTGCCAATGGAAATCGCATCTCAAAACATGGGATGTCACACAAAACGGTTCGATATAGTGACCGAGTAGACGTGATATCATGTTGTAAAAAAGTTGTCAGTAGATTGGACTCGTGGCATATTATATTCTCTCTACGGTTGTGTGTGGTGTCTGTTACAGGTCCAGACACGTTCAATACATCCGAAGACTATCTTGGAGTTCGGAAGGAGGAACCCGCCTTGCAATGCCGAAGGAAGATCTGCGCCGGATACATTGTCATTGAAGCCAGGTGAGGGGCTACTGAGGGAGTCCTTGACTAAGGGGTCCTCGGGCGTCCGGCCTGTTAGCCATGGGCCAGACTAATGGGCTGCGAAGATACCAAGACCGAAGACTGCACCCATGTCCGGATGGGACTCTCCTTGGCGTGGAAGGCAAGCTTGGCGACCAAATATGTAGATTCCTTTCATTGTAACCGACCTTGTGTAACCCTAGATCCTCTCGGTGCCTATATAAACCGGAGAACTTAGTTCGAAAGAGAGAGACTCATTACCATAGTCATACAGGCTAGACTTCTAGGGTTTAACCCTTACGATCTCGAGGTAGATCAACTCTTGTAATACTCGTATTCATCAATATCAATCAAGCAAGACATAGGGTATTACCTCCATAGAGAGGGCCCGAACCTGGGTAAATATCGTGTCCCCTGTTACCATCGACCTTAGACGCACATTTCGGGACCCCCTACCCGAGATCCGCCGGTTTTGACACCGACACCTACGATCACCCAAGATCAACATGAAGATGCATAACGGGTTGGGATCACGATCGTTACCGTCACCGAGTTGCAGCGGAAGAAGAACGTGTCGGTGTAGATCGTACTTGGAGTCCCTTGAACCGTCGATGAACGATCCCTCATACCACCCACGAATAGTCCCTCGGCCTCTCTACTTGGCTGCAAGCGTGCAGCCTTCATGATCTGGTAGCGCTTCGCCGTCTAGAGCTAATCGTCGTCGGGAGAATTAGAGGGAGGATATTAGAACCACACAACGCTTCTAATTATGAGGACAAGAGGATTATTCTAACTCTGATTAGTCAGTTAGGACCAATTAGAACTAGAACTAGAGGAGGCTCCAAAACTTGTGCATTCAATAGAGCAAATACCCCTAGTATATATAGGTTAGAGGAGGAGGAGAGGGCAGCCACCAAGGAGGGAAAATCCCTCCTTGGGGCGCCGACCATGGGGGAGGAGTAGGACTCCTCCCCAAGTCCAATTTGCCCCCCATATGGCAAGGGGCGCCACTTCCTTATTGGCCTTTGTGGCCCATAATTCCCTCCACCTCTTGGCCTTTTTAGCCCCGTTGATATTTAAATTAAATATAAAATGTTTTAAATACTTCTAGACCATTATATATATATTAACATCTTCATAAACATTTTCCACCTATATATAATATATCGGTAATACCTGGTATTACCCGATATTCATCGAAACCCTTCTAGTGACCCCGAAGGATCCTCTCGGAACTATTCTGAATATTAATAAAACAATACAACAACTATATTCTCATAAATACCATCCTACTAACACTCAACAGATCGTGATTGCCTTAAGATTGTGACCCTGTAGGTTCGGTAACTCATAGACATGAACGAGACCGTTCGTTCAATGACCGATAGCGGGACCGTGGACGTCCATATCGATCCTTGTGAGCACGCACATGATATTCGAGTGAACCTTTGGTTATCATGTGATGTTCCCTTTGCTTCGTAATACTTAACAAAACCCGGGATGCATCAGTATCCTCCTGAGTCATCACTATGCTCATTATTGTGTTCCGGTTAGTTACTGGTTTTGTTCTTATTTCTCGTTGCTGTGTTCCGGCATCCCCATGATGAAGTCACCTGTGTTTGGCCATACTATTATTGATGTCGTCACCCAAAGAGGGTGTCAGTGTCAAAACCGGCGGATCTCGGGTAGGGGGTCCCGAACTGTGCGTCTAAGGAGGATGGTAATAGGAGGCAGGGAACACGATGTTTTACCCAGGTTCGGGCCCTCTTGATGGAGGTAAAACCCTACGTCCTGCTTGATTTATTCTCGATGATATGTGTATTACAAGAGTTGATCTACCACGAGATCGGAGAGGCTAAACCCTAGAAGCTAGCCTATGGTATGATTGTATGTTGTCTTACGGACTAAAACCCTCCGGTTTATATAGACACCGGAGGGGACTAGGGTTACACAAGGTCGGTTACAAAGGAGGAGATATACATATCCGTATTGCCTAGCTTGCCTTCCATGCCAAGTAGAGTCCCATCCGGACACGAGACGAAGTCTTCAATCTTGTATCTTCATAGTCTAACAGTCCGGCTAAAGGATATAGTCCGGCTGTCCGGAGACCCCCTAATCCAGGACTCCCTTAGAGGGCCCTAAGAATATCTCTCCATTGTCGGAGGAGCAAATCCCACTCTTGAGCTATCCGGCCACTTGTCAAACTTTCCGATGAACCCGTAAGTTGTCATTATGATCACCGTGTTACAGATGAGGTTTGAGCAACCCTAAAGCCCACCGTATAGTAAGAAGTGACCATGATACTCTCATGGTCTAAGGAGCAAAATCAAACGTTAACACTCTGTGTTATTACAATTGATTACAGATGATATTAACTCAATTCATAACATATAATATTGGGTCGATTCAATATGACCGTTCTTCCAACGTCATAATCTCAATGTTGTATTAGGACTATCGTTACACTTAACGATATCCTAAGATCTGGAAAACATGATCACCAACAACACTTGAGCTACTCCAAGAGGCAAGACTAGGAACCTTCTATCTGACCATTTATCTTTCCACACGTGCATATGAGTTTTCTACTGAATTGCATATTCCAGGATCATAGCAGTTATAGCATAGTATATAAACTCCATAATTATGAATATGGAAATATAATAATACAAATGTTATTGCCTCTAGGGCATATTTCCAACAGTCTCCCACTTGCACTAGAGTCAATAATGTAGTTTTCATAGTCTCTTTAACACCTATGGATATCCAGTGCTGCTCATGCTTTGCTCGTGCTAGAGCCTTCGTCATCGGGCCTGACACATTCAAATCAGTGTGAATCTTGAGAATCTTCACACAACCCTTCTAAGCATATTGTCAGACAATGTGATACTTGCGTTCAATTTGTCTAGTCTTGATGTGTGATCTTGGTTCCTTTGCTTGAGCAATGGCTCCACCATTATCACGATAGAGAGCCATTGGATTCATCACCTTGGGACAACACCAATTTCTTCAAGAAACTTCTTAATCCAAAGCGCCTCCTTTTAAGCTTCCGAAGCCGTAATATACTCTGCTTCTGTCATAGAATCTGCAATATTTTTTGTTTGAAACTATTCCAAACAACCCCACCACCATTAAGTGTGAAAACATAACCTGGTTGAGATTTATAATCATCTATATCAGTCATGAATCTAGCCATTGATGTAACCATTTACAACGAGTTCTTCACCCCCTCCATAAACTATGAGCATGTCCTTTGTTCTTCTGGGGTACTTAAGAATATTCTTAGCTGCTGTCCAGTGAGCCACTCTTGGATCACTCTAGTATCTGCTACCAACACTTAGTGCATAAGAAACATCTGGTCTTGTACATATCATAGCATACATGATGTAGCCAATAGCGGAGGCATATGGTACTCCACTCATTTGCACACGCTCATCAACTGTCTTGGGACATTGATTTCTGCTAAGTGTTATGCCATGTGACATTGGGAGAAAACCTTTCTTGGCATTCTACATTTTAGACCTCTTTAAAACCTTGTCAATATACGTGCTCTGACTTAGTGCTATTAAATGTCTTGATCTATCTCTATAGATCTTTATGACCAATATATATGCAACTTCACATAAGTCTTTCATTGAAAACATACTCTTCAAATAGTTATTTATTGTGCCAAGATACTTAGTATCATTTCCAATCAACAATATGTTGTCTACATATAATATTAGAAATGCTACAGAGCTCCCACTAAACTTCTTGTGTACACGAGCTTCCTCATCATTTTTAATGAAGCCAAACTCTTTTACCACTTCATCAAAACGTTGATTCCAGCTCCTTGATGCTTGCTTCAAACCATAGATTGACCTTTGAAGCTTGCACACCTTTCTGTCATCCTTTGGATCGACAAAACCTTCTGGTTGTATCATGTATACATCCTCTTTCAGATTTCCATTTAGGACAACAATTTTGACATTCATCAGCCATATCTCGTAGTTGAAATATGCAGCTATAGCGATCATAATCTATGCAGACTTTATCATTGCTACTAGAGAGAAAGTATTTTCATAATCGACTCCCTCGACTTGCGAAAACCCTGAAAGGATCGATATGGTTGACTAGAGGGGGGGGTGAATAGGCAACTACCAATTTTTAGCTGTTCTTAATAAATTAGGTTTAGCAACAAATAGGTGGTCTAGATGTGCAACTAGGTGAACAACCTATATGATGCAACCAACAACAACAACAAGTGCAAGCAAAGGATACAACACAATAAAAGCTTGCACAAAGTAAAGGGAAGAGATAACCACAAGTGGAGCCGATGGAGACGAGGATGTGTTACCAAAGTTCCTTCCCATTGGGGGAAGTATGTCTCCATTGGAGCGGTGTGGAGCCACGATGCTCCCCAAGAAGCCACTAGGGCCACCGTATTCTCCTCACGCCCTCACACAATGCGAGATGTTGTGATTCCACTAGTGGTGCCCTTGAAGGCGGCGACCGAACCTTTACAAACATGGTTGGGGCTATCTCCACAACTTGACTGGAGGCTCCCAACGATACCACCGAGCTTCACCACAATGGAATGTGGCTCCGAGGTGACCTCAACCGTCTAGGGTGCTCAAACACCCAAGAGTAACAAGATCCACAAGGGATTAGTGGGGAATCAAATTTCTCTTGGTGGAAGTGTAGATCCTGGCCTTCTCAACCAATCCCTAGAAAATCAACAAGTTTGATTGGCTAGGGAGAGAGATCGGGCAAAAATGAGATTTGGAGCAACAATGGAGATTGGGGGAAAATAGGTAGGTCTTCTTGGAGAAGAAGACCTCCTTTTATAGTGGGGGAACCAATCCAACCGTTATCCCCTCCTTAGCCCACATAGAGTGGTACTACCGCTGGGGGTAGCGGTACTACCGCCTGCACCAGCGGTACTACCATGAAGACTGAGAGCATGTGCCTTAGAGGGGGAAGGGGAACGAGAGCGAGAGCCTGGGCGGCACTAGCAGCGGTGGTAGGGGCGGTACTACCGCTCGTGAGCAGTACTACCGCCACTACTGCCGCTCCTACTGCCGCACAACCCGACACGAGAAGCGACTCTCTTGAATCGAGGCGGTAATAGCACGACACTGAAGCGGTACTACAGCCGAGAGCCCCCGGGCGGTACTACCGATGAAGAACAACGATACTGCTGCCTGTGGCTCTGGGCGGTACTGCCGCTCGGTGCCGCGGTACTACCGCTGGATCAGTATCAAGCCCACTTCCGAGACAAAGTTGGTGTTGATTCCACGTGGGAAATAGTTGGTGGTGCAAAGGAGACGTGTACGTGTTGATTCCACACTAACCTTTCCGATATGGACCCCCTCTTAATAGTATGGTGTTTCCTACGACTCAAGACCATCACAACTGAAACGAAGGAAACACACCGTCTTCTCCTTAAACACCGAGGGGAAAGAATCATCTCGTGACAATGAATGAATATCTAAAATACTCAAGGCACACAATTAGTCTGCAAAAGTATTGCATCAATCACCAAAACCACTTAGAGAGAGACATGCTGTCGGTGTCAAAACTGACCAATCTCGGGTAGGGGGTCTCGAACTGTGCGTCTAGGCCGGATGGTAACAGGAGGCAAGGGACACGAAGTTTTACCCAGGTTCAGGCCCTCTCGATGGAGGTAAAACCCTACGTCTTGCTTGATTAATATTGATGATATGGGTAGTACAAGAGTAGATCTACCATGAGATCAGAGAGGCTAAACCCTAGAAGCTAGCCTATGGTATGATTGTTGATGTGTATGTTGTCCTACGGACTAAAACCCTCCGGTTTATATAGACACCGGAGAGGGTTAGGGTTACATAGAGTCGGTTACAATGGTAGGAGATCTGAACATCCGTATCGCCAAGCTTGCCTTCCACGCCAAGGAAAGTCCCTTCCGGACATGGGACGGAGTCTTCAATCTTGTATCTTCATAGTCCAGGAGTCCAGCTGAAGGTATAGTTCGGCTATCCGAACACCCCCTAATCCAGGACTCCCTTAGTAGCCCCCGAACCAGGCTTCAATGACGATAAGTCCAGCGCACTGATTGTCTTCGGCATTGCAAGGCGGGTTCTCCTCCAAATTCCGTGTACCTGTTTGAATAAAGTCCGGTTTCTTGTAAATGTTGCGCTCCTTGGCTTCTACGCCCAATAATGGCCGTTTCCCACGTGCCAAACGAATATGAAAATTCTGAGTGTTTTTTTCGTTCACACCCCTAGCTGCATAAATGAGCTGCCCTATTTAAGGGGACGAGGATTTAGATCCAATCCACACCTTCTTCCCTCCACGAGTGGTCAACAGAGCGCATCCGACAAAGGTCCGTTCCACCATGGCCAGCCGCCGCAACTCCTCCGCTCGCCCTTCCAGCCCTAAGCCTGGATATTGGGAGAGATGTTCCACTCTGCATAGCGAGCTAGTGACGCTCCAGACCAAGGGATTTCTCCCCCCGGCCTATATGGTCCCGGTTCGAGCCGGTCTTGTCGTCTACAATGGCGGAGAGCAAGCAGAGAATGCCCCTAATCCATCCAAAGGAGAGCGGGTGTGCCTTGTCCCTTACTTAATAAGGGGGCTCGGATTTCCCATCCACCCATTTCTTCGGGGGCTGCTGGAGTTCTACAGCCTCCAGCTACATCATCTCATGCCTGCCTCAGTATTGCATATCGCGGGCTTTGTAGCCCTTTGTGAGCTGTTCTTGGGTATTGAAGCTCATTTCGGACTATGGAAGGAGCTATTTTGCCTCGTGCCCCATTCCAAGAAAGGGTCAATGTATCAAGTGGGCGGAGCCGAAGTATGGTGCATCGCCGGGACCGGATATCTGTCCGGAACCCCAAAGAAGGCGTCCGAAGATTGGCCCTTGGAATGGTTCTATATAGAAGACGTCCCGCTGCTGGATCCTGTCCAGATCGGCCTCCCAGAATTCGATAGTGCTCCCTTAAAGAAGCGCCTAAGCTGGCGTCCACGGAGCCCTCAAAGGGAAAGTGACAGGAACATCATTTACCTGATGGGCCGAATAAGATTGTTGGCCCATTCCGGACTAACCATGATCGGAGTTATGGCCGAATGCATCATGCGGGGGGTGCAGCCGCTTCAGTATAGAAGCCACCCCATGTGGGATTTCAACGGGGAAGACGACGCCACCCGCTACGGCCGTAAAGGGCCAGATTCAGTTGCCGCTCTATTAAAGATCTTGTCCACTTTGTACAAGGGAGAAGAGGAGGAATTTCTCCGCGTCAACCCATAGGGTGGATTATCTATGCACAATCCCCCAAGCTGGGTAAGTGGTCGCATCTACTTGCTCATCCGTTTAGTGTTCCCATTGTTAAATACTTAGTCTGATGACCTCAACGCAGGAACTGCGCCGGGCTGTTAAGGAAATAAGCAGCCCGCCTCCACAACCCGAGGACCCAGGACGGTCTCTCGACCTGGCCTCTCAAGAGGATCCGGACATATCTGTGGAGCGGATTGATGGAGTGTTCCATCAATTGAGCGAGGACAACACCTTGGTGGCCATTACAGCCGATTACCCAGGGCTAATCCTGACGCCCCAGGTACCTGAGATCGAAGTCCCAGTACCCCGGATAGGGGTCCGTCCATGCGTGTTCAATTTCCTGATTGCAACCGAACTTTGCAGGGGAGGTTGTTGAGGCGGAAGGCCGAACCTGCGGCCACAAGCCAACGAGGGGCCGCAGGGCCCCGTGGGCAGAAAAGAGGTGTAGTCCGGACCGAGGCATCAGCGCAAAGGTATGGCGCGCCCCTCTATCCCAGTTGTTATACCTTCGAGGCACATTTGACACTTGTGCCCTCTTCAGGACAAAGAGACCTCGCCGAACTATATCCGGAGAGGTTGCCAATCGCACCTCCACCAGCCAGGCTCCAAAGCCTGGTCCGGGGGCGGAGGCGAACGCAAGGCGCGTGCCGGACGTTCCTCCAACGGAGGATGCGGACGGGTTGTCTACCACCAACTCTGAGGTGGAAAGTTCCATGAACCACAGGCATCGCCGGACAATTCTTCGTGACGCTTGCTTCTCCCAAGAGGCGTTAGATGCCTTCAATTCGGGAGATGCGCACCTCCGTGCCGCTCAAAATGGTCTAGCCAGAGCCACGGAGCAATATGTAAAAGACATACGGGTAAGAAAATTTTGGTAAATATATATGTAGCAGTAGCCCCCGAGACTTGAAACAGTTAGAATAACTGGTTTAAGGATCATTTGATATGCAGGTTCTTACAGAAAAGAATTCCCTACTGTCCCAGGAGCTGGAAGAGTGCAAAGCCCAACTGGAGGCCGCACTAGCCGCGGCAGGGGAGCCTAAGGAGGCCCCCTCTAGTAATATACATTTCGAAAGATAAGTATTTTGTGACGCACGGCTTTGGTGCGAATCTGACAAATAAAATTGCAGATGGCGCCGGATTGAATCTGGAAAAGCAACATCTCCTACGCCAGCTAAAGGCTGGTGAGAGGGTGCTATTAAAGGTGATGGGGGAGAAGAACATTCTCCAAGATGCCAACACCCGGCTGGGCGTCAAGCTGAAAGATGTTCGTGCCCAGCTATCAGACTCCGTGAAGGAGAATCAGCGGCTTCGGCACGACATATTTAGTAAGTGCTTGAACGAACCTTTTGAAAGAAAGTTCGGCGGGGAAGTCGACTGACAGAGCAATGTCTGTAGGTGTGTTAACAGGTCCTCTGGCGGAGGAGATGCCCAGTTCTACGGGTGACCTTCTTCTCGAGCTCTCGCAACTACTCGATCGAGTTCGGCAGGCGATGCGAGGCATCGCCCAGGCCCTGTGGCCATCCGTCTCCATGCCCGAAGGTATTGGAGAGCTTGCGGAGAAGCTAAAGGGAGCACGGCGGCGCTTCCAATTGTGGAAGATATCATCCTGCCGTCAAGGCGCTAGGGAGGCCTGGGCCATGGTGAAGACGCGGTATTCAAAGGCTGACCCCAACCACATGGCCGAGGTCGGTCCTATAGGGCCCGATGGGAAGGAGATCCCTGTAAGCTTAGTGTACGTCCAAGTAGAGTTGGCCGCAAAGTACTCCCAGCAGGACTATAAATTAGACATCCTGTTAGATGGTATTGAAGAGGAATACAATCAGTCAAAATGACTATGTAATCGAATTGACATTTATAATGCCTTCTAGCCGGATTGTAGATCATTTGTCATGGCCGACCTTTTCGCTTCAACCTCGGGGCCTGGCGGTCCGGAGTGTGTCCGAATTCCCATGCGGTTATATAGGAACCAGGGAATGCATGGAGACCAGGCGTAGGGGTTATTAGTGCGTGAACAGACAAGTGCCCGACTAGTTATGTTATATTACATGGTTAGTAAGAAACATCTTCCAAGGAGAATAGTTCCATTAGGGGTTCCTTTCCCTGGGGGGCATGCCCTAAAGTGCATGTCCATGCTGTGAAAAGAAACACAGAAAAAACGCCTGGGGGCATATAGATAAAGAAAAAGATCATCTTTAATTCACCAACCGAATATTCTCTTAAGAACGCTAGCTTTCGGCTTCACCCAGTTTGAGGTACACGTCTGGCTGATCCGGCAGTAACAATCGCAGAGGTGCTCCCTTTACCACCTAGCCGAATAATCGGGAACGTAGGGGTAAGCACAGGAGCCAGGCAACCCAGCTTGGCCAAAACTTAAGTCATATCGATGCATATAATGGTGAATAAAAGGTACATGCGGAAGTTTGACACATGTGTTAGGCATGAAGCCCGTATAAATAAGCTTCTGTTTAAAGAAGCCCCCAGGTTTACTAAGCGCGGATAGCGTGTCAATTTGTGAGCCTTTAAAGGTTATAAGAGAGAGAAAAAGGGAGAAGGAGAGAAATGTAAGACGGACAGTATATAAAAAATGGACAGAGTAAGGAGACGAACATAGGATCCGACGCTAGGCATAGAATCTTCGGAGACGGGCTGCGTTCCATGGGTTCGGCTCGAGTCGGTTATCCGATGCGTTTCGCAGGCGGTACGCTCCACCAGTCAGGACTTGGTCAATTATGAAGGGACCTTCCCACTTGGGCTTGAGTTTGTCCTTTTTCTTGTCCGGCAGGCGTAGAACTAGTTCGCCAACGTTGTAATTTTTGTCCCGTACTTCTCTACTTTGGTATCTTCGAGCTTGCTGTTGATAGAATGCGGAACGGGCTTTTTCCACGTCACGCTCCTCCTCTAATGTGTCCAAACTATCCTTCAGATCGATCTCGGCTTCTCTTTCCTCGTACATGCGCACTCGAGGTGAGTCATGAATTATGTCGCAAGGCAGAACTGCCTCTGCGCCATACACCATGAAGAATGGTGTGTATCCGGTGGTGCGATTCGGCGTGGTCCGCAGCCCCCAGAGTACGGAGTCGAGCTCCTCTACCCAGTGCGTGTTAGATTCCTTGAGGGACCGCACTAGTCTGGGTTTGACGCCGCTCATGATAAGACCATTTGCACGTTCGACCTGGCTGTTAGTTTGTGGGTGATAGACGGAAGCATAATCGAGCTTTATGCCCATGTTTTTGCACCAGAGTTTTACCTCGTCGGCTGTAAAGTTCATGCCATTATCAGTGATGATGCTGTGGGGGACGCCGTAACGGTGTACAACCCCGGATATGAAGTCTATCACAGGTACGGATTCGGCCGTCTTAATAGGCTTGGCTTCTATCCATTTGGTGAACTTATCCACCATGACCAGTAAGTATTTGTGCTTGTGGGTTCCGCCTTTAAGGGGTCCAACCATATCAAGCCCCCAGACCGCAAAGGGCCAAGTGATGGGGATAGTTTGGAGGGCGGTGGGTGGCATATGGCTTTGGTTTGCAAAGAGATGGCAGCTGGCGCATCGTTAGACTAAGTCCTGAGCGTCTGCCCGGGCCCTCGGCCAATAAAAGCCTGTACGGAAGGCCTTGCTTACCAGGGACCGGGCTGCAGCGTGATGACCGCCGAGTCCGGCATGGATTTCAGCCAGGAGATTCCGCCCCTCCTCTTCGGAGATGCACCTTTGAAGGACTTCGGTAGTGCTTTTCTTATAAAGCTCTCCCTCGTGGACTCTGTAGGCTTTGGATCGCCGCACTATGCAGCGTGCCTCATTTTGGTCCTCGGGGAGTTCCTGCCTAGTAAGGTAGGCGAGGAATGGTTCTGTCCACGGGGCGAGGACGGCCATTATTACGTGGGCTGAAGGTGTTATTTCAATGGCAGAGCCTCTGATTGTGTCAGAATGTGCAGTGTCGGGCAGTGCGGTTGGGTCCAGGCTATTATTGTTCGGCTCCCCTTTCCAAGAAGATGTTGGGGGGGACTACATCGCATTTTGCACCGATGCCTGCCAGGACATCTGCCGCCTGATTATTTTCCCGGGCTATATGGTGAAATTCAAGTCCCTCGAACCGAGCTGACCTTTTTAGGACGGCGTTGCGGTAAGCTGCCATTTTTGGATCCTTGGCATCGAAGTCTCCATTTATTTGGGAGATTGCGAGGTTCAAGTCCCCGCGCACCTCTAGGCATTGGATGCCCATGGATACTGCCATCCGGAGACCATGTAGAAGGGCCTCATATTCGGCTGCATTGTTGGAGTCCGTGTACAGAATCTGTAGTACGTATTGAAATATGTCTCCTGTGGGGGACGTTAAAACGATGCCAGCCCCCAGTCCAGCCAACATTTTGGAGCCGTCGAAATGCATGATCCAATTTGAATATGTGCCGTACTCTCTAGGGAGTTCGGCCTCCGTCCATTCTGTGACGAAGTCGGCCAAAACTTGTGACTTGATGGCTCGTCGTGGCTTATAAGTTATGTCGAACGGGAGGAGCTCGATGGCCCATTTTGCAATCCGGCCCGTTGCATCACGGTTGTTTATAATGTCGTTAAGTGGTACTTCCGAGGCTACTGTTATTGAACACTCTTGAAAGTAGTGTCGTAGCTTCCGGGATGCCATGAATACCGCGTACGCAATCTTTTGATAATGCGGGTACCGTGATTTGCAGGGAGTGAGGACAGTGGACACATAATAGACCGGCCTTTGAAGGGGGAATTTGTGTCCGTCCGCTTCTCATTCGACGACGAGCACTGCGCTTACAACCTGATGTGTTGCTGCGATGTACAATAGCATTGGTTCGCCGGTGTTTGGCGCGGCCAGGAGTGGGTTTGTTGCTAGTATGGCTTTTATTTCGTCGAGTCCGGCCGTGGCTGTGTCCGTCCATTTGAAGTGTTCGGTGCGCCAAAGGAGGCGGTAAAGGGGAAGGGCCTTTTCTCCCAAGTGGGAGATAAAGCGGCTTAGAGCCGCCACACATCCGGTTAACTTTTGTATTTGTTTGAGGTCCTTTGGGATATCCAGTTGCGACAGAGCTCGGATCTTGGCTGGATTTGCTTCAATTCCTCTACTGGATACAATGAAGCCCAAGAGCTTTCCGGCTGGAACGCCGAAAACGCATTTTTCCGGGTTGAGCTTGATGTCGTATGTTCGGAGATTATCAAATGTGAGCCTCAAGTCGTCTACTAGAGATTCAACATGTCTTGTTTTGATGACCACATCATCTACGTATGCCTCCACTGTTTTACCGATCTGGCTTGCCAAACATGTCTGAATCATGCGCTGATATGTTGCGCCGGCGTTTTTGAGCCCGAAGGGCATCGTGTTGAAGCAGAATGGCCCGTATGGTGTGATAAATGCCGTTGCGGCTTGGTCTGGTTCTGCCATCTTGATTTGATGGTAGCCAGAATATGCGTCGAGGAAACACAACGAATCGTGTCTGCGGTAGCATCGATAATTTGATCGATGCGGGGGAGGGGGAAGGGATCCTTTGGGCAAGCCTTGTTAAGGTCTTTAAAATCAACACACAGGCGCCAGGATTTGTCCTTCTTTGGTACCATCACCAGGTTTGCTAGCCAGTCCGGATGTTTTATATCTCTGATGAATCCGGCCTCTAATAGCTTTGCTAGCTCCTCTCCCATAGCCTGTCTCTTAGGTTTGGAAAAACGCCGGAGAGCCTGTTTGACAGGTTTGAATCCTGTTTGGATATTTAAGCTGTGCTCGGCCAGCCTGCGTGGGATTCCTGGCATGTCTGAAGGGTGCCAGGCGAAAATGTCCCAGTTCTCTCGTAGGAACTCTCGCAATGCGGCATCGACATCAGGGTTTAACTGTGCCCCGATGGAAGCTGTTTTATTGGGGTCCATTGGATGGACTTGCAATTTGACTATTTCGTCCGCTGGTTTAAAGGAGGTGGATTTGGATCTTTTGTCAAGTACCACATCGTCCCTATTCACCGTAGAGCGCAGCGCAGTCAGCTCCTCAGCCGCTAGGTGTAGGATCTTGAATTAGATGTGTCTAGAGGGGGGTGATTAGACACTTAATGCTAAAGTTGCAATTTTTAAGCTTTTTCGGTTTAAGTGGAGTTTAGGCATAATTTCAACATTCACAATACATATCAAGCAAGCATGCAAAGAGTGTATAGGCAGCGGAAAATAAAGCATGCAACTTGCAAGAATGTAAAGGGAAGGGTTTGGAGAATTCAAACGCAATTGGAGACACGGATGTTTTTCCCGTGGTTCGGATAGGTGGTGCTATCCTACATCCACGTTGATGGATACTTCAACCCACGAAGGGTAACGGTCGCGCGAGTCCACGGAGGGCTCCACCCACGAAGGGTCCACGAAGTAGCAACCTTGTCTATCCCACCATGGCCATCGCCCACGAAGGACTTGCCTCACTAGCGGTAGATCTTCACGAAGTAGGCGATCTCCTTGCCCTTACAAACTCCTTGGTTCAACTCCACAACCTTGTCGGAGGCTCCCAAGTGACACATAGCCAATCTAGGAGACACCACTCTCCAAGAAGTAACAAATGGTGTGTTGATGATGAACTCATTGCTCTTGTGCTTCAAATGATAGTCTCCCCAACACTCAACTCTCTCTCATAGGATTTGGATTTTGTGGAAAGAATATTTGAGTGGAAAGCAACTTGGGGAAGGCTAGAGATCAAGATTCATATGGTAGGAATGGAATATCTTGGTCTCAACACATGAGTAGGTGGTTCTCTATCAGAACATATGAGTTGGAATTGTGTATGTGTTCTGATGGCTCTCTCAACGAATGAAGAGGAGGTGGAGGGGTATATATAGCCTCCACACAAAATCCAACCGTTACACACAGTTTTCCAATCTCGGTGGGACCGAATCAACAAACTCGGTCGGACCGAAAAGGTAAACCTAGTGACCGTTAGAGATCTTCGGTGGGACCGACTGGATCAACTCGGTGGGACCGATGTGCTAGGTTTAGGGTAAATCCAAAACTCGGTTTGACCGATTACTCAAACTCGATGGGACCGATTTGGGTAATAAGCGAAACAGAGAGTTGGCCAAGCAAACTCGGTGGGGCAGATTGCATATCTCGGTGGGGCATATTTGGGTAACAGAGAGTTTGCAAGCCCATCTCGGTGAGACCGAGATCCCATCGGTGAGACCGAACTGATTAGGGTTTCTGGCAGTTGCTATGACAAGTGAAACTCGGTGGCGCCGGATAGAAAGAATCGGTAGGTCCGAGTTTGGCTTTGGGTTTAGGTCATATGTGGAAGTGGGAAAGTAGCTGAGGATTTTGGAGCATATCATTAAGCACTTGAGCAAGAGGCTCATTATCAACACCTCATCCCTCCTTGATAGTATTGGCTTTTCCTATGGACTCAATGTGATCTTGGATCACTAAAATGTAAAATGAAGAGTCTTGAGCTTTAAGCTTTAGCCAATCCTTTGTCCTTAGCATCTTGGAGAACTTCCCACAACCTTTAGTCCATGCCACTCCATTGTTGAACTTATCTGAAACATACTAGATAGAAACGTTAGTCCAACAAGAGATATGTTGTCATTAATTACCAAAACCACCTAGGGAGCACTTGTGCTTTCACTAGGGCTTCGGATAGTGCCTCGAGGGCCAGTGCGGCTGTCTTGTTTTCGGCGCAGAGTGCTATGTCCGGATCACTAGCGAGAGTGATGATCCCGTTAGGCCCGGGCATCTTGAGCTTCATGTACCCGTAACGGGGTATTGCTTGGAAGATTGTGAATGCTTCCCGCCCTAGCAAAGCGTGATAACCGCTATTGAACGGGGCCACATGGAACGTGACCTCTTCGGACCTGTAATTATCCGGCGTGCCGAACACCACATCTAGTGTGATTTTTCCTGTATAGCGCGCTTCCCGACTGGGGATTATTCCTCTAAAGGTTGTGTTGCTTCGCATGATGCGGTTCCAGTATATATCCATTTTTTGAAGAGTTTCCTCATAGATGAGGTTCAATCCGCTGCCGCCGTCCATGAGTACCTTGGTAAGAAAAAAGTCGTCCACTATTGGACTGAGGACCAATGCAGCTGGTGCTCGGGCTATTCGGAATTTAGGTTCATCACTGGCGTTAAAGGTAATGGTCGTGTCACTCCATGGGTTTATTGTTGCTACTTGGTAGACTTCGGCAAGGCTGTGGAGTGTCCTTTTTCGCATATTATTTGATGCGAAGGTCTCAAAGACTGTTAATACCGTATTGGTGTCTCTTGGGTGGCTTTCTGTGGCCTCCGGAATTAGGAGGTTTTCGCCAATTTTGGCCACCTGTCGGAGTATCCAACATGCTCTAAGGCTGTGAGTTGGTGTGGCGTCCTCTGTACTATGAATTTTACAGGGTCCATTAAGCCATCCTTCCAGTACGGTTCCATGCCCTGTAGCGGGTTTTTGCCTTTTGGTGTTTGACCCGGGTGTCTGGCGATGATGCACCCTTTTATTTCGGACAGGGCTTGCCTTAAGGGCCGGATTGTCCCAAAATTTTGTTTTGGTTTTCCGGGCGCTTTCCATCGCACAGTACTTTCGTACTATGGACGCTAAGTCAGCGAAGCGTGTAATATCACGGCGACTTATGGTGTTGAGTATTCCCTTGTCCGTGCAATTATTGCAGAAGAATGAAATTGCGTCTTCCTCGCGGCAGCCCTTTATCCTGTTCATAACCAGGAGGAATCTGGCCCAGTAATGATGTACTGTTTCTTTGGGCTCTTGCCTGATTTGGGATAGATCGCTAATGTTCGGGTGGGTGGGTGGGTGGAATTAAATCCGAAGCCTTACCCCTTCTGAGGCTCAAAGGCCGAGGAATTTCCGAACTCGAAAATTTGGATTCCTGGATGTCGTCCAATGAATCCAGTCCGTCGCCTGATTCTAGGTTCAGGTCTTGAGTGATATCCTCCCCTCCGCGGACATCCGGCTTGGAGGGATCGGGAATCCGAACGTAGCGAGTCCTTAAGATAGATGAAGGGTCGCCGCACTGTCTCTCTACCACGGCAACGTGATGGGTGTCTTGGGGAGAGTTAATCTCTCTCAGATCGGTTTTAGGCCCAATCTGGTCGTAATCCGTAGCGACTCCCAGGGCGGCGAAGCGATCCAAGAGCTCATTTATGGAGGAAAGCTCTATTGGATCTAACTGCTCGGCAAGTTCCGAGTTGACATGAAGATTGTTTTCGATGGCTCGAGAGGTCATCGTCGGCGCAGAAGCCGAACAGGTGGTCATAAGAAAACCACCTAGCCGGAGGGTTTGGCCGACAGCCAAAGCTCCCTTAGCAACGGTGCCGTCTTTAAAGACGGGGCGAGGCATCCTTCCTGATGGCGACGACACAGAGGAATTCTCAATGAAAGCACCAATGTCGGTGTCAAAACCGGCGGATCTCGGGTAGGGGGTCCCAAACTGTGCGTCTAGGCCGGATGGTAACAGGAGGCAAGGGATACGAAGTTTTACCCAGGTTCGGGCCCTCTCGATGGAGATAAAACCATACGTCCTGCTTGATTAATATTGATGATATGGGTAGTACAAGAGTAGATCTACCACGAGATCAGAGAGGCTAAACCCTAGAAGCTAGCCTATGGTATGATTGTTGATGTGTATGTTGTCCTACAGACTAAAACCCTCCGGTTTATATGGACGCCGGAGAGGGTTAGGGTTACATAGAGTCGGTTACAATGGTAGGAGATCTGAACATCCGTATCGCCAAGCTTGCCTTCCACGCCAAGGAAAGTCCCTTCCGGACACGGGACGGAGTCTTCAATCTTGTATCTTCATAGTCCAGGAGTCCGGCTGAAGGTATAGTTCGGCTATCCGAACACCCCCTAGTCCAGGACTCCCTCACATGCCCTAACAATCTCCCGCTTTTTGGTGGATTGGTGACAACACGAGATTTGCATAAAGATATAACAAGAGAGTACGCAAACCCCAGATACTACAAAATATAGATGGGCTTCCCCTAGATGTGTGCACTTACTTAGGAGTGCCTTTGGAATGCAAAGTACACACATTAGGATCAATACTCCCCCTATATTTTATAACCTGACAACACTTGCATCTAATGCAAGAGACAAATAAGCTAGGATGAAAGGAGTAGTAAGTGAGCATAATAGGATGAATTTAAGCATGCAACTCACAAACTACCAAAGTACTAGACATACATTATATAAGCATAAGATAGGATATCATATGTCTCACACCATATGACACGGTAACCATGTCTCACAGACACAAACCAAACCAAAGCAAATGACGAGAGTTTGCGAGAGAGAAAGACAAGGCAAATAAGACACACTCGCAACTCGACAAATCCCTAAACTCTCTCCTCCTTTGGCATCGAGACACCAAAAGGGCAAAGAGTGCTGCTACAGTCATAGGTGATAACCAAGCCGACGATCTCCATCATCACATCCCTGTGTGGTCGCCCGCACCTCCGTCCTCGGCAGACAGCTGCTCAGTGTCTGAATCTGTCCATGGGCAGTGCCGAGAGACACACTCCTCCTCGTCAGTGACTTTGTCCTCTGATCCACTAGCAATCTCTGCACCCAGGTGGCGCATCAGGACCTTGTGACGGCTGCGTTACTTCTTCTTAGCCACATGGGCCATATACTGCCCGTGAGACTCCATGCAGAACATCTTCTTCATCTTGCGCTTGAGCTTCTTTGCCCATGAGGGCTCCACACCAGAGGGCTCATAGTCCTCATCATCCTCAGCCTCCACCTCAACCTCGTCAGCACCTGACAGAATCCCAGACTCCAAAGAAGGAGCGCCCTAGTGCTCCTTCTGTCTCAGACGCTTAACCTCGTGAGAGACCATTTCACCAGTCTCCAACAAGACTCCAGCATAGGTGTGTGCCCATGCCTTCTCAATGAGCAACATCAGGTAGGGGCATAGATGGGGCACTTGCACTCAGTAATGGTAGAGAGGAGCTCTGACCACATGACATGGGAGATATCCAAGGTCTCCCCTGTGTTGTTGTCCTTCTCATGCTGACAAAACAGAAGCATATCCACGAGGTACGAATGGACCATATCCAAGTTCCAATGCGAGGAAAAAGAGTCTCTCTGAAGATTCGATGAAGGATATCCAGGAAAGGAAACAACTCATAGGTCTTCTTCTCTGTCACGGGGTTAATATTCACAGTGATGTACGGCCAGAGAGCTTGCTTGTGAGTAGAAGTTTCATTCTTGTGAGGACGAAAGCCAACCGGGTTGTCAAATCCTTGGTCTTCAACACCCAATAGTTCCATGAACGCCTTCCACTTGACCGAGAGAAGTATGCCATTGGTCATCCAAGTCAAGGTCCTTTCCTCATCAGTGCCAAGGTGGACAGTGGCATAAAACTGAGCCACCATATCTGCATCAAAATCCTTGTTGAACTCCATGATCTTGAGAATGTTCAACTGAGCACACATATCTAGTGCCTCACCAAAGTAGG
This sequence comes from Triticum urartu, assembly GCF_056163025.1. Taxonomy (NCBI): domain Eukaryota; kingdom Viridiplantae; phylum Streptophyta; class Magnoliopsida; order Poales; family Poaceae; genus Triticum; species Triticum urartu. The sequence goes on from NC_141878.1 coordinate 154,543,630, forward strand.
AACAATCTGTCCCCGTATGTGCAGTGTCAATGGAGCACACATCAATATAGAGGTACACATGCGTTGGTAGGTGGCCCCGGTGTTTTTGAGCCCGAAGGGCATGGTGTTGAAGCAGAATGGCCTGTATGGGGTAATGAATGCCGTTGCGGCTTGATCGGACTCCTTCATTTTGATTTGATGGTATCCGGAATATGCGTCAAGGAAGCATAGCGAATCGTGTCCTGCAGTGGCATCGATAATCTGGTCGATGCGGGGGAGGGGGAAGGGATCCTTAGGACATGCCTTATTGAGGTCTTTGAAATCGATGCACAGGCGCCAGGATTTATCCTTTTTTAGCACCATCACCAAGTTTGCTAGCCAGTCCGTGTGTTTTATTTCTCTAATGAATCCGGCCGCGATTAGCTTGGCTAGCTCCTCCCCCATCGCTTGACGTTTGGGTTCGGAGAAACGCCGCAGTGTTTGTTTGACCGGTTTATATCCCTTCAATATGTTGAGGCTATGTTCGGCCAATCTGCATGGGATTCCTGGCATGTCAGAAGGGTGCCATGCAAATATATCCCAATTTTCACGCAGAAATTCTCGTAGTGCGGTGTCGACCGTTGGGTCTAATTGTGCCCCGATAGATGTTGTCTTCTTGGGGTCTGTTGGATGGACTTGGAATTTGACTATTTCTTCTGCTGGTTTGAAGGAGGTGGATTTGGGTCGTTTGTCCAAGATTACGTCGTCCTTATCCACCATGGAGCGTAATGCGGTTAATTCTTCGGCCGCGAGGCCTTCAGATAATGCTTCAAGGGCCAGTGATGCAGTTTTCTTTTCGGCGCGGAGTGCTACGTCCGGATCACTAGCAAGAGTGATTATGCCGTTGGGCCCTGGCATCTTGAGCTTCATATACCCATAGTGAGCTATAGCCTGGAAGCGTGTGAATGCATCCTGCCCCAATAGGGAGTGATATCCACTATTGAAAGGGGCCACTTGGAAGGTTAGTTCTTCGGTCCGATAGTTCTCCGATGTGCCGAATACCACATCGAGGGTGATTTTTCCCGCGCATCGCGCCTCCCAACTAGGAATAATTCCCCGGAAGGTCATGCTACTTTGCTTGATGCGGCTCCTGTCTATTTCCATTTTGCTGAGCGTGTCCTCGTAAATGAGGTTTAGTCTGCTGCCGCTGTCCATGAGAACCTTGGTGAGCCGAAAGCCGTCCACGATTGGACTGAGGACCAAGGGAGCTGGTGCCTGGATTGTCCTGACTTTTGGTTTGTCCTCGGCATTGAAAGTTATGGCCGTGTCGTTCCAAGGGTTTGTTGCTGCGATTTGGCAGACTTCAGCAAGGTCGCGGAGTGCCCTTTTATGCTTATTGTTTGAAGCGAAAGTCTCGAAGACTGTCAGTACTCTAGGGTCATCGTCTTCTGGAGGATATTGCTCTGGGTTATTTTTGGTGAGAATATCCTCGCCGCTCTTGGCCACCTGCCGGAGTATCCAACATGCTCTAAGGTTGTGAGTTGATATAGTGTCCAGTGTTGTGTGTAGCTTGCATGGTCCATCGATCCATCCTTCCAGAACCATTCCGCGTCTCATAATGGGCTTGTATTTCTTTGTCATTGGGCCGGGCGCCCCACTAGGGTGCGTCCTTTTCACCTGAACGAGGGATTGGGTGGAAAGCGGCAGTTCCTAGTAGGTTGCCTGAGTTTTCCAGGGGCTTTCCATTGCGCAATACTTGTATACTATGGTTGCCTAGTCTGCGAAGCGTGATATGCGACGACGGTTGATGGCGTTGAGGATTCCTTCATCCGTGAAATTGTTGCAGAACGCTGTGATCGCGTCTTCGTCGTCGCAATCTTCAATCTTATCTTTGACAAGGAGGAATCTGGCTCAGAAGTGGTGGGATTTCCTTATACTGCTGCTGTATGCCCCTGAGAGCGCTTATGTCTGGGTGGGTGGATTGAAGTCCGAACCCTGACCCAAATTGGGATCCGGAGTTTGAAGAATCTCCAGATTTAGTAGTTTGGGCTCCGGGATGTCAGCTGATTTTTTGGGCTTTTCATCCGATTCTATGTTCGGAGGACAAGACGTGTCTTTTTGCAGGTAGGTATCCGACTCTTCAATTTTCCGAACGTAGTTCGTCCTTAATATAGAGGAAGAGTTGTCATCTTGCTCCTCTACTACCGCTACTTGATGGGTGATCAGCGGAGTTCTAATTTCTCTCTGGTCAGGTTTAAGCCCAATCCGATCATAGTCCGTGGCGACTGCTACCTCTTGAGCACTGCGTTGGTTTTTCCTTGAACAGGAAAGGGTGATGCAGTAAAGTAGCGCAAGTATTTCCCTCTGTTTTTGAGACCAAGGTATCAATCCAGTAGGAGATCATGCTCAAGTCCCATGCACCTACACAAACAAATAAGAACCTCGCAACCAACGCGATAAAGGGGTTGTCAATCCCTTCATGGTCACTTACGAGAGTGAGATCTGATAGATATGATAAGATAATATTTTTGTTATTTTTATGATAAAGAGAAATAAAGATGCAAGGTAAAATAAAAGGCAATAGAAATAACTAAGTATTGGAAGATTAATATGATGGAGGATAGACCCGGGGGCCATAGGTTTCACTAGTGGCTTCTCTCAAGAGCATAAGTACTACGGTGGGTAAACGAATTACCGTCGAGCAATTGATAGAATTGAGCATAGTTATGAGAATATCTAGGTATGATCATGTATATAGGCATCACGTCCGTGACAAGTAGACCGAAACGATTCTGCATCTACTACTATTACTCCACACATCGACCGCTATCCAGCATGCATCTAGAGTATTAAGTTCATAAGAACAGAGTAATGCTTTAAGGAAGATGACATGATGTAGAGGGATAAACTCATGCAATATGATATAAACCCCATCTTTTATCCTCGATGGCAACAATACAATACGTGTCGGTTCCCTTTCTGTCACTGGGATTGAGCACCGCAAGATTGAACCCAAAGCTAAGCACTTCTCCCATTGCAAGAAAGATCAATCTAGTAGGCCAAACTATCATGGAATTTTCACGGCAGATGCCCTAGCTAAAGGACTTAGTCGTAGGGCCATCGCAACTAGGAAGCTTAGAGGGGTTGATCGGGACAAATGACACAAGAGGTTTATACTGGCTCGGCCCCTTACGCTGAAGGTAAGGCCTAGTCCAGTCGATGTTGTATTGCTAGGTTTCGATGACCAAGGAGAGAATCCGCTAGCTTGGCTATCGATCTATTGTTTCTCCTCCTAAGCCGCCGGGTCGTCCCCTTATATACACGGGTTGACGCCTGGCGGCCTACAAAGTCCCGGCCGGCTCATAAAACGTGTCCGGCTCGGTGAGTTCTTTTATATGCCTTTCTTTACAAGTCTTTCTCTACATATGGCGGTTCACAATATTGGGCCTTAAGCCGCCTCTGGGCTTAGGCTTTCTATAAGTCTTAATAAACTATCATCTTGAATATTACTGGGTTTCTTTTCGTAACCCGCCATTGGGGTTGACCCGGCCCCTCCTGGGCGGGTCATACCTGGTAGTTATATCCCCAACATTAGGCCCCAGGTTGACTTGAACTTTGTTCTTTGTCAATCTTCAACACTTAGATGAATTCCATCTTCCTCTGTTTGTAAAACTCTGTAACCTGCCATGACGTCATCTTCCGAAAATACGAAAGCCTGCTATGCCATCATCTTCAACGGATCTTTATCTTTTAATATCTTCCGAGAATCGAGGTGTCCGTTTAGCTAGATAGTCATTATTTTGGTCTTCCTCAGTTTTCGCGCCTGCCTATTCACCTATCCCCTTATAAATAGGCTTGGCCGGTCCTTCCCCTTTCTTCTTCTTCCTTCCATCTTCTCGCCACCTCTCGGCCACTCGAGCTTCGCCGTCGCCACAGCGCCCACCGTCACCTCTCAACGCCAGCCGCTGCATCACCCTGAGCTCGTCCCGAGAACCACGGCGACCCTTCGCACAAGCTCTGCACTCGTAAGTTCCTACCTTTCCGCGCCCTTAGATCTGTTTTCGGGTTACGAGTTCATCGGCGTTCTTTGCCGTTCATCACAGACCTCCTTGTAGTTTTTTCTCCGTACCCTCTTTTGATCCAGAAGAAAAGTAGAACTTATGTGGTAGTGGTTTTACGCCCATTTTAGATGCTAGCAGACCCTTTTCCTTTGCACAGATACCTTTTTAGAGCTGATGAACTCCTCCGCGCTTCATTTTTTAAGTCTAAATTTATTTTTCTTTTCTGAGCCATTTTGATCCAGAATACTAGCGATAGCTTTGTGAAATCTGTTTGTCTCAACACTTAGCCGATTCTGTTTCTGGTTTCCTTCGAATGTCTTTAGTCACGGCGGCTTATCACGCCGGCTTACTTTTCCCTTATATGTCATTAGCCCTTACTTAAGCCGCCATTACTCATTTGCACCATCATCATTTAACCTTTAATTTCACCATTGAATTGAACCGGCACATTAATTTCTTTTTAGTTGTCCTTTGCTCATCATGCCGTCAAAGGCACCAACTGTCTGCAACTGGGTCCCTTCCACAGTTACTGAGGATACCTTGAAGGAATTTGTCACCATAGGATTTTTCCAAAGAAAAATGTTATGTCTTATCGTGCACCTGACCCGGAGGAAGAACGGCCTCGGCCCAAAGACGGTGAAGTTATCATTTTCACTGATCACATGAACCGGGGCTTTTCTCCACCCGGCTCAAAGTTCTTCCGAGATGTTCTTCATTTTTTCAAGCTTCGTCCACAAGACATTGGACCCAACTCTTCTCCAATATCTGCAATTTTCATGTCCTTTGTGAGGTGTATCTTTAAGAAGAACCGACTGTGGAACTCTTCAGAGAATACTTTTACTTGAACCGCCAAAATGAATGCACCAACGGCCTTAGTTTGGAGCTTGCTGGAATCTCAATTCAGCATCGGCAGGGAGCCATCTTTCCTTTAATAGTCTTACCGAGCCATCCCAAAGATTGGAATCAGACCTGGTTCTACTGCCAAGACACGTCACCGGCTAATGAAAAATCACTGTCGGGTTATCTCGCGGAGCGTCTGGATTCCAAGTTTGTGCTCCCTGACAAGCTTACCACTTCTGAACACAAGAAACAAATTCGATCTATTAAGAGGATTCAAGCTTTGTTGGGGAACGGCTGAACTGGAGTTGACCTGACCCGTTGCTGGGTCGCATGGCGGGTCATCCCTCTAAGCCGCCGATCCAAATTAATGTATGAGTACGGCGGAGGCCCAAATGACTCTCTCCGTTATAGCTCTGTTCAACTGACTGAAGAAGATGTTGTTGCAATGTCAACCATCCTTGTGAATGGCAAATACGAGGACTGCAGTAAGGTTGGGTTAAACCCCTTCTGCAAACTCAACCCGGCCCCAGAGGTGAAAACCCCTGACCTCTCTCTTTTTGCGTGTCGGCGTTCTGGGAACGGGGGTCCCCAGACTTGGCTGCCTGCAGCCTGCGGCGTGGCTCAAAGGGGGCCCAGCACGGCCCGTCTTCATCAACACAGACCCAAGACCCTCGCGAGGGGCCAAGCCTCGCGGGGCGGACGACACGGGGCTTCCTCAGGCACGGCCTCACCAGGCTGGCTCGCGAGGAGGCGGAGAGATCAAGGCGGGGTGCCTCACAAGGTGCCTGTGACGCAAGCCATGACGACCAAGGGTGCCAGGCGGGCGCCAGCCCGCGCAGTGTCCTCCTTTCCTCTTTGGTGCAAAGGGAGCAAGCGCAGGCGAGAGCATCAAGCAAAGGCACCCGTTTCAGTGCAACGAGACCAAGACCAGTCCGACGGCAGGGAGGAAGTCATTGTGGAGCCCAAGCCAGCGTCACCACCAGAGCCTTTGGCAGGCGAGGACCAACTTTAGTCAGGATAAGTGTACCAGATGTTCCCCTTCAAAATGGCCAATTGTTGGCGCCCTTCCCGCTCAATATTTGGGAAGAGGCCCAGGGCCTTTGCCTATAAATAGGACTGGCCACCCACAGGGAGGGGGATCGAATCGGAGAGAGAATCGAGAAGAGAGAGAGAGAAGGGTGACTGAACTCCTCCTAGCAGTTCATCCCCTTAGCCAAGAACAGACCCTCGCGAGGCTGTTCTTCCTTGTATTGCTCACCATCATCAGCCCAAGAGGCAATCCACCACACCACACACTGGAGTAGGGTATTACACCACAACGGTGGCCCGAACCAGTATAAACCATGTGTCTCTTGTGCTGTTCTTTCTATAGCTTAGATCTTAGCGAGGCGGAGGGGTGCAGGTAGGTAGAAGGCGAAATCTCCGCGCGCACCCCAGTGTTCGAACCTCAAGGGTCTGCCGGAACCCGAAATCCGACATTTGGCGTGCCAGGTATGGGTGCGCCGGAATCCACCTTCTACCGCTTCGTGTTCCGTCGCGTCGTCATCACCATGACCGGCGACCAGGCGGGCAACCCAGATCCTTGGGCGGCGTGGCCCGCGAGCGCAGAGCCGCTCGCCTCGGGCGACCCCATGCCCCAGGCAGCTCGCGGTCCGCAGGGTGCTGCGGGCCGCGGGCGACGCGGACAGGCTTCGACAGCTCTCACACCGCGGCAGGCGCGGTCGGCAGCAAGGGCCTCCAATCACGCCGCAACCACGACACCGTACACCCGCCGGGAGCAGGCGAACTCGAGGGCCGCGCTCATGGTGGCCCGAGAGCTGCTGCAGTGCAGGCTGCTGGAGGGCGGCCGCGACGTGCTGCTGGAGCGGGTGCCAGAGCTCCTGGGCTTCGCCGCCTCGGGGGCTCACCCCTTCTGCACCCAGCTCCCATCTCAAGCGCAGGGCGGCCCGCGCGAGGGCTCCGCGCACGCCCGCCGGCTCCAAGGCTACTCCAACGCCAGCGAAGCTGTCAGCACCGGACCGGCGGCGGCGCTGCCCCCGCTCCCGATCCACGAAGAAGAAGGACTCGACGCGACCCATGGCCCCAGTGGACAGCCGCGCTACCACCCCACGGTGGGCGCGTCAAGCAGAGCTGCATGGCACGCGGAGCACTACGGCGTGGCCTTCGGGATGACGGCGCCAGAAGAATACGTGCCCCACATAATGGACCAAGGGCACCCTCACGAGGGCGAACAAGGCTCGCTCCTCAGCCCAAGCTGGGGGGACGAGGCGCCAGAAGCTGAGCTCTTCCAGGAGCCCCGGGACGGTCCCACCGGCCATGCAGGAGGCAGCGATTATCGGGTACCGCTAATTCCTCAGGAGCAGGCATACGCTAATCATGGATCGCAGGAGGTGCAGGTCGCCATAGCGAGCAGCTGCCCCGCTCCCACAGTCTCCTACCCCTCGGGAGGAGGGCGCAGGGGGCTGCAGGAGAGGGGCCGAGATCCGACATCACCACCGCGGCGTTCGGAGCAAGGTGTTCTCAGGAGGTAGGCCCTCTGCTGGGGAGGTGCCTCAGGGCCTGCCCCTGGCGGAGGACCCATGGTCGTCGGGGGAACCGCTGGCGACCGCTCTACCCCATCGGCGGTGTCCTAGTTTCCGGTCGTCGTTGATGGCACTAGAGTGTGCCGCAAGGCGGGGCCCTCGTCTGGCTATATGAAGCAAGGTCGGTACCTGTGAAGAAGGCCCAGTGCATGTGAAGCTCGCCGCCACGTGACACTCTCACGTAATAATGAGTGGGGCTGTACACGCCCCGGAGTCTCAGGGGTGCCGGCCTCAGGCCCTGGGCTCCCTCCCACGCCCAGTGGCAGCACTTAGCTCCGCGCCGGTGAGAAGACGTCCAAGACTAGATTAGGTGCCGGACGCGGCCTTTTGTCTGCTTTCATTGCTTTTCCCTTTGGTTGTCACTTTCCTCCGCTGGATTTAAGTTGGATTCAAATTTGAGATTTGCGTGTGTTCGGGGAAGGGGTGCTTAGTCTCGTTCGAGCAATTTCTCGTGTTTTTATTGCCACTTTGCCTCAGCTGCCTCCCCTCGTGAGCCCCTCGCGAGCCGGGTCAGGCCCAGCTTGCACGCAGCCGAGACTGCCGCCGCCGCGTCCTCTCGGGAGGGTTTTTTACTGCAGATCCTACGGATTCGGTCAGGGAACACTCGGGACACCACAGCCTCCCACAAGCTACCTCAGGGCCCGCACAGGACAAAGGGTAAGGAAGCAGGAATGATGCACAATCAGTCGGAGAAATCCCCCAATGTGTCCTCAGGAGCACCACCCGAACCGTTGCTGGTGTCGCTAGACTCGCCATCGCTGTCTGCGACGCCGCCAGCGGCGGCAGGGCCGTTCACCACACCGCCCTCGTCGGCAGCCACGATCACGCCGTCGTTGTCTGAAGTGAAGGCCCTGACAAGAGCATCCACATTGTCTTCCATCCAGTGCGCCAGGTCGTCTCGGACGGCCTGGGGGACTGGGGCGATGGCGGCGTCGAAATCGAAGTGGGGATCCATGTTCCAGAGATGGCTGAAGACGCGAGAAAAGGCACGCCCGAGCAGGGCGCGGCTCCTCTCCTCCACCAACCTGTCAGCCCTGACCGACCGCGCCTCCAGCTGCGTCACCACGTCGGTGAAGAACTGAAGGTTCCCGGCGTAGTTGACTGCGTGCGGCTCGCCAACAGCCGCCTCGCAGATGTTGCCCAAGGTTGTGTTGGCTCTCTCCCGGAGCGTGGTGAGCATGGGGCCGTGCTCATGCTCCAGGATCCGCCGCTGACATATCTCGTCCGCATTCTGGCGCGCGACGACCTCAGCCTCCTCCACCCGCTGGCGAAGAAGGAGCACCTCGGCCTGGGAGGTGGTTGACTCCCCTTGCGCTACCTCAAGGGCGGCCCGAAAAGCATTGGCCCGCCGCGTCGCTCCCTCCAGCTTGGCCCTCAAGGCAGCAGCCCTACCTTCAGCCTCGGCCCGGATCAACCCCAGCCTCTCCTCGAACTCGTGCTCGAGGTTCAAGCGCGCCATCGCCACCCGACATCCGACCTCCTCTAGGACACGGGCTTCCCGTGCAGCGACATCATCCTCCGCCTGCATCACCAAGCGCTCCCTCGTCTCCAGACGCTCGTACTCGCGGGTACGTTCGGCGGCTTCCAGCGTCAGCGCCTCCTCACGCTTCTGGAGCTCTGCTGGGTCACCAGAGGCCACCTTCATCGACGCGAGGGCTGCCTCGCGCAGCTCCCCTTGCTCCTCCAGTGAGTGGCACCAGGCCAGGAGCTCCCGAGCCCGCTCCTCCGCCGCCTCTTGCCGCCGGTCAGTTTCCCGGGCCTCCTCAGCGGCCCAAGATCGGGCCTCCTGAGAGGCCGCCAGCGACGCCTTGGCCTCTGCGTCGTCAAGATCACGCTAACGGCGCGCAAGGGCGATGGCGCCCTCCAGCTCGCGCCTCTCTGCAGCCAGGCGCAGGCCCTCAGCCTCAAGGCGCGCGTCTTCATCAGCAAGCTCCTCACCAAGCAGGCTCACCGCGTCAGCCGCCCTCCGAAGGAATCCTTGGCGAAGAGCGCGACGCTCCCGGGCACGCTCGAGCACGTCTTCCACACCATCATCTGCCCCAAGCAAGCGCCGGGGGCCACGAATCAGCACTCCCCCTCCGGGCAGGGGGCTGGGGGCTGGCACTCTCACGACGGCCGGGCACGCCACGCCAGAAGCCCGGCCTGGAGCCAGCGCGTCCCCAGATGAAAAGCGCAGGGAGCGCCTCAGCCAATCGCAGTCCACGACCAGGCGAGAAGCCCACGGCAGGCTGGCTATGCCACGAGAAGGCCCGCGAAGGAGGATCGCGAGGTGCGCAGGGCCACGATGCGCCTCGGGACGATTCGCCTCTCCGACCGCCCTCACCACAAGGGCTCTGCTGCTCGGAGCGCTTGAGGACGGTGGAGGGGGCGAAGCCAAGGGGGACGGCACCTCAGCCGTCTCCGCGAGCTCGGCTGGAAGGGGCCTGCGGAGCAAGGATCAGTAAAAGCAACAGAAGGATCGGGAGCTGGGAAAGGGGAAGGCTTACTCATCAGTGGAGAAGTACTTCCTATGCTTCAGCAGGCGACAAGGGTAATCATCGCCCAGGGCCTCCCTTCTCTTCCGGAGGGCCTCAAAGTCCACGCAGAAGCGGCCCAGGAGTTGAGCGCAGGGATCAACCTGCGACGAAGACGGATCATCGAGGCAATCCATGTCAGGGGCGCCTACCTGACGCGCGTTGCCAATCGCCTCGCCAAGAGAAGCGGCTGGAGCCTCAGGGGCCTCAGTCGCAGGCGCTGAGGGTAGCTGCTTGCCACCCTCAGCCTCAGCGGCACGGGCCCGAAGAGCTGGTCCCTCATGAGCATCGCTCGGCGCTGTCACCCCGCCGGGAGCCCCCTCGACCTCTGGCGCCTCATGCCCCCCTGCTCCGCCACTTGAGGAAGAGTCGCCTTGGCCGACTGGAAGGGCAGTCACCATCACTGGGTTCTCGCGAGGCCCCTAGAGGCCGGCGGGGCGCGGCCCCCACTCATCAAATATAGGCATCTGATTCACAAAATCGCCCCTATTTTGGCAAAGGTACAACAAGGCCCCTCCCTGCTGGATGCTGCTAGGGTTGGGGTCCCCAGTCAGGATCAAGAGCGCTGTCCTCAGCACTTCAGGCGTCAGGTCCTCTTCCTGGAGCCTCATACGATCATCACGCCCGCTGAAGGCCCACATCCGGTGGGAGTGGCGTTGGAGAGGAGCAACGCGGCATAGCAGGAACTCCTTCACCACCTTGGGCACTGTCACGCCAAGCGACCTTAAGAACGCGAAGCGGTGCCAGACGAAGATGAGCCGGGGGCTCTCAAGCGTCTCCTGGCCCCAGCCCGAATTGGGGACAGCAGGCGAAGTTGGCTCCGATAGCAGGGGGCTGGGCACCCCTACATCCACATACAGCCACCGCTTGCGGAACCCAGCCGCAGGCGGAGGGAGCCTGAAGTCAATCCCTGAGGCCGCTGTCTCAGACGCAGCAGCGAAGCTCACGCACGCCGAGCATTGGGTAGGGTCGACAAGACGCAGAGAGAAGAAGTGGCGCAGCAAGGCAACCGAAGGAAGGATGCCCATCATTGCCTCGCAAACAAAGGCGAAGACCGAAAGAAGGGTGATGGATTCAGGACCCAGATGCATCATGTGGATCTGATAGTGGGAAAGCACGGCATGGAAGAAATCAGAAAAGGAGGGAACCAGACCCGCCCACAGGGCGTCGGCGAAATACTGGACCTCGGTAACTATCCTGTTGATGGAGAAGTGAGACGCGGGCCATGCCGTCATCCTCCCGCATTCGTTGAAGATAGTGGCCAGAGCCGAGCTGACCTTGCCCAAGCCCTCGGCGGGGGCCGCCAACGGCGGCGAGCAAGGCGGAGGCATGGGTTTCTTCCCTCTTCCCTTCTTCGTCGGAGCCATGGCGATGGGAAGGGGGGGAAGGTTCGAGATTGGGTTGAAAACAGAAGCTGGAGTTCGAGTGGAGGAAGGACAGAGGGCGCTCGAGCAACAGAAAGGGGGGCGGCTGTGTACGACTACGAGTCCGCCTAGCATGGCGCAAAATAAGGGGGGCGTGGGGGAACAGTGCCGCCCACGCCCAATCAACCGCCACACGGCGCCCAAGGCCGCAGGCTATTAGGGCCCGCGGCGCTTCGCCCTTGCCCTTTCGCCTCCCTGCACGGCCAAGTCCGGGCGCGCCTTGGGCCCGGGGGCTACTGTCGGCATTCTGGGAACGGGGGTCCCCAGACTTGCCTGCCTGCGGCCTGCGGCGTGGCTCAAAGGGGGGCCCAGCACGGCCCGTCTTCATCAACATGGACCCAAGACCCTCGCGAGGGGCCAAGCCTCGCGGGGCGGACGACACGGGGCTTCCTCAGGCACGGCCTCACCAGGCTGGCTCGCGAGGAGGCGGAGAGATCAAGGCAGGGTGCCTCACGAGGTGCCCGTGACGCAAGCCATGACGACCAAGGGTGCCAGGCGGGCGCCAGCCTGCGTAGTGTCCTCCTTTCCTCTTTGGTGCAAAGGGAGCAAGCGCAGGCGAGAGCATCAAGCAAAGGCACCCGTTTCGGTGCAACGAGACCAAGACCAGTCCGACGGCAGGGAGGAAGTCATTGTGGAGCCCAAGCCAGCGTCACCACCAGAGCCTTTGGCAGGCGAGGACCAACTTTAGTCAGGATAAGTGTACCAGATGTTCCCCTTCAAAATGGCCAATTGTTGGCGCCCTTCCCGCTCAATATTTGGGAAGAGGCCCAGGGCCTTTGCCTATAAATAGGACTAGCCACCCACAGGGAGGGGGGTCGAATCGGAGAGAGAATCGAGAAGAGAGAGAGAGAGAGAGAGAGAGAGAGAGAGAGAGAAGGGTGACTGAACTCCTCCTAGCAGTTCATCCCCTCAGCCAAGAACAGACCCTCGCGAGGCTGTTCTTCCTTGTATTGCTCACCATCATCAGCCCAAGAGGCAATCCACCACACCACACACTGGAGTAGGGTATTACACCACAACGGTGGCCCGAACCAGTATAAACCCTGTGTCTCTTGTGTTGCTCTTTCCATAGCTTAGATCTTAGCGAGGCGGAGGGGTGCAGGTAGGTAGAAGGCGAAATCTCCACGCGCACCCCAGTGTTCGAACCTCAAGGGTCTGCCGGAACCCGAAATCCGACATTGCGCTTTCCTCAGTAGTCTAAATACTTGCATGACCCTTCAACTTGTTTATTTATTTACAGGCCAAATCTGACTTCTGGAAGGTTAAGTATGATCATGAAGCTGCCAAGAAGGCCAGAGCCGCTGCCATAGCCGCCAGGAGAACGACCCGGAAGCTAAAGAAGAAGACGACTGTGTCTGACATGTTCCCGCTAGATGATGCTTCTGAGTCGGAGGTAGCCCTTGACTCCCTTGGCCAATTTTTTAACTATCTTATTGACACTGACTATTGCCAGGACGACACGGGGTCCGGCCAGGCCGTGGAAGAAGAGGTAACTATTTCCTCCGACTCAGCTCCTTTGCCAAGATAGAAACTTCGACTGGTAACCCGGAAAGTAAGGTTTTCGCACCCTTTGGCTTATCTGGACCCTCATTTTCTTTTGAAAAAGCAGCAACATGAGAGCTGCCGTCAGGCCCAGACTAATGATGACGATGAACCGCCTTCCGATTTACAACAAACTCCTTGAAAACGCCAAAATGAGGTTTCTTTCATCTTCGCCTTTTGCTTTCATTAATGGATCTATTCCCTTGCATCACTGACTTTATTTTACCTTTTGTAGGAGGTTTCTCACTCTTCTGGCGACTCATCTTAGACTCAGTTTCCAGCTTTCAAAACTGCTCCTGGGTAAGGAAAAATCATCTTTCCTCTATATCTTTTAAAACTACATCCTTACACTAACTGTCTCATAAAACCTTTCTTAGCGGCCAAGCCAAATCCAAAAAGGCCAAGGTGATTAAGCCGTCAGAAGACCCGAAGGTTCCTGCACCTGAGCCGACCATGCCAACTCCTCCTTCTGAAGTTGAAGCACCTGAAGACCCGGCTGATCATACTCAATTGGACCCTCCTGAGTTGTCAGCCGATGAGATCGCCCTTAATCCGACTATCACCGAACCATCTAGCTCAGCTAACCCGCCAACAACTTCTGATACTGACGTGTTGATTACGGGTAGCCGGTTTGTTAAATCGGGGACCCCCACTATATTAGCCCAACACACTGCTAAGCAAGAAGCCTTGGAGAAGCAGAAAGTGCGTTTTGATATCTCCCATTACACTCACCTCAATGTCAATGATGTGCTGTCCGGCTATCTCAGTCATGTGCACTCCAGCCGTGATTCGGAAATCAAGATGGTCATACAATTGCAGCTAAAATATGAGGTATGTTCTCTGGTTTACTTATACTCTGCCAGCCCCCAAGTCTTCAGATGATGAACTTGAATGATCTATAGACTTTATGATATAAGATGACACTTTGCCTCTAGGATTTTCAGAAGTCCAATAGAGTAATGTAAACTTCACCTGTAGTCCCCAAGGGCCGGCTCAGTTTATCATAAATGAACCGGTACTTAATCACATAACTGTCTTTGACTAGTCTCAATAAGTTTTGAGATCCAGCTCAATCGTAAAAACTTTCTGAATATTATGCATTAGCCCCCAAGTGCCAAGCGTTGTTACTTTGTAAAACCCTTGGGACTTGAAACATATAAAAGCCATAAAAATTGCTTTGGTAGACATTAGCCCCCAAGTATCAAGTGGTATTGCAGAGCAAAGTACTTGAGACTTGAACCTTTATGACCTTGCATTTTAAGTCTTGACACACCTGTGAATTTTTTGTAGAACGCCTTATCTGGGTTGGGCTCTCAATTGACGGATGCCAAGACCTGGTTGGCAGAGCAGGAGACAGAGATAAAGACCACTGACTCTAAACTCCAATTGAGCGTCTCTGAATCTGAGAAATTGAAGACTAGCTTAGCTGCTAAGAATAATTCCTGGGCCGAAGAGAAGACGCTGCTGATACAACATGCTGAGACAACTGAGGCAGCTCTTGAGGAGATCACCACGGAGCTCACCGGTTTAAAAAACCATGTGTCTCAAATGGTCTCCGCCATCTTCGGTGAGTCTTTTGTATTAATCACTTATACTTTATTTTGGCTAGAATATAAGCCACTTGCTGAACCTTTGTTAAAAACACTCACAGGTCCACGAAGTAGAAATCTGAGCCAAGATAGTGTGATGAAGCTGAAGGCGGTTTATACCTTGGTGGAGCAATTGTATACTGGCGCTCAACGAGCACTTGCCACTATCTCCCCTGCCAACCAAGGACCCAATCGGTTGAGCGATGTCTTGAAGAAATTATCGATCTTACCTGCCAGGTTTCAAGAGGTCAAACGATCCAGTGCCAGAGCCGGAGCCCTGACTGCCCTGAGCCGCTCCAAAGCCTGGGTGCCAGATCTAGACCCGGTGGATGTGGCGAAGGGGTACCCTACCGTGAAGGAAGACGGGACTCCATTTGAACAAGATGATTTTATTGCTTGTGTGAGGGGAGTTCGTCCTCAAGCTATTATTCTTGGAGAGGAGACCAACATCGATAAATATCAGTTGGGTTTTGATATGGAGAATAAGAAGATGGCGACTCCCTCTTATAAGGTGACAGACCTTATCCCGCCGGTTCGTCCACACACTTTTGCTCCGGAAGTTGACCCGACCGGCCTGATTGATGATGAAGCGGAGTTCATTGCTCTGAACGGCTTTGGTTGTTCCAATCCCAGCTTCCAATCAGTAGAAGGAGGTGAACCAGTGAGGGGATAGTCATAACCATCTTGTGGGCTCTCAAAGCCTTGTAATCGATTTAGCTTGAAAACTGCATGTTTTGCCTATGCCATCGCACATAAAATGTTGCATACGAGTCTTTGCCAATGATATCAATATAAATATGCAGCACATCTGTGATTACATCTGCAATGTTTCAACTTTGCTCCTGCAAAAAGTGAAAGAGTTGGCCCGGCGGTTTAGCACCGGACGGGTCAAAAACACCCGGTATATGTCTTTATGAAATTGTCATAGTGGAAAAGATAAACAAGGCTGAAAACCCCTTTGATTAATGAAAAAACATACGAAAACCTGTTCGTGAACAACACTGTCATACCTGTGTTCTGGACTGCCAGTTTTCATGACCCGGATGATGAGGTTGATAACCCAATCTATCGTAGAAGTCAATACTTCCATATGTCTGATGACTGTTATGCCTTGGCAATTCATTGTCAAATAACCGAGCCGGTTTAATTTGAAACCATACTGACAGTTAGATTCGAGATCAGTAAGACAAAAACATTAAGCTTCAGACAATGTAAATCAAAATATTTATTTAAAAACTAGAGGCTTCTAATTTGAATACGATCAGTAAACCGGACCAAAGGGATTAAGCTAAGATTCGAATACGATCATATAGCCCCCAGTGGCTTTGGCGTTGCGCCGATCAAGAGGGTACCGACATCTATGTTCTCTTTGGTTCGAATCCGACCTAGGTTTGAACAGGAAGCCCCCAAATGACCTTGAGAGGTTTTTAACGACCCTTATTCGAATACGATCCAAGTCGGACCCAAAAGGGGTTAAGCTATGATTCGGATACGATCAATAAGCCCCCTAGTGAGTTTGGCCTTGAGCCGATCAAAAGGGTTACAACAGATATGTTCTCTTTGGTTTGAATACGACCTATGTTTGAATAGGAAGCCCCCAAGTGACCATGAGGTTTACAGCTAGATTCGAATACGATCATGACCCGGACCAAAAGGATGAAGCTAGATTCGGATACGATCAACCCCCTTTTGGTCATTTTTAAACAATGAAAATAATAAGGATATATGATCATTGAAAGGGAAAAAGGACAGAGGTCCTGCTTTATTACTTATCATAGTATATACAACGTCAAAGTATGTACATGACGAGAGCCGGTGGCTTAAGTATAGTATAGCCGAAGTTGAGCAATGTTCCATGGCCTACGGGTCTCCTTCTCCGACTTACGTGAGTCTTTATGCTCTCAAACGTCAATGAGGTAATACGACCCGTTGTTTAAGCTCTTGCTAACCACAAAGGGTCCTTCCCAAGGCGGGGATAGCTTGTGTGCATCAGACATATCCTGGATGAGCCGGAGCACCAGGTCACCTTCTTGAAAGGTTCTAGACTTAACCCGGCGGCTGTGATAACGGCGCATGTCCTGTTGGTAAATTGCTGGTCGAGCCTCTGCCAAATCTCTCTCCTCATCTAACAAATCAAGTGCGTTCTGACGGGCTTGCTCATTATCAGCTTCAACGTAAGCCGCCATGCGAGGCGAGTCATGACGGCTGTCACTAGGTAGCACTGCTTCTGCCCCATAAACCATGAAGAAAGGTGTATAACCTGTAGACCTGTTAGGGGTGGTATTGATGCTCCACAACACCAAAGGTAATTCCTCTACCCAACAACCCGGCGTCCGTTGTAAGGGAACCATAAGCCGGGGTTTGAGAACTTTTAGAATTTCTTGATTTTCTCTCTCAGCTTGACCATTGGATTGGGGATGAGCTACTGAAGAAACATCAAGCCGGATATGCTCACGTTGACAAAACTCCTCCATAGCACCTTGAGACAAATTAGTGCCATTGTCGGTTATAATGCTGTGTGGAAAACCAAAGCGAAAAATCACCTTTTTCATGAACTGAACCGCCGTGGCTGCATCACACTTGCTCACTCGCTCCGCCTCAACCCACTTCGTGAATTTGTCAACTGCTACCAAAAGATGTGTCTTTTTATCTTTGGAACTTTTGAAAGGCCCAACCATGTCAAGCCCCCAGACCGCAAACGGCCAAGTGATTGGAATCATCCGCAACTCTTGAGCCGGCACGTGCGCTCGTCGTGCAAATTTTTGACATCCATCACACCTACTGACCAGCTCCTCCGCATCAGCGTGAGCCTTTAGCTAGTAAAACCCATGACGAAAAGCTTTGGCCACAAGAGACTTTGATCCGGCGTGATGACCACAATCCCCTTCATGGATCTCATGAAGAATTTCTTGCCCTTCTTTAGGAGAAACATAGCGTTGAAACGCTCTGGTGATGCTGCGGTGATACAACTCACCGTCAGAAATTGTCATTGACTTAGACCGCCGGGTTATCTGTCGGGCCAGGGTCTCGTCCTCTGGCAACTCGCCCCGGGTCATATAAGCCAAGAACGGTACTGTCCAATCTGGAATGACATGAAGAGCCGCCACTAACTGTGCCTCCGGGTCAGGAATGGCCAAATCTTCCTCTGTAGGCAACTTAATAGACAGGTTATGTAAAACATCCAGAAAGGTGTTAGGTGGTACCGGCTTATGCTGAGATCCCAACCGGCTCAAGGAATCGGCCGCTTCGTTCTTTCTGCGGTCAATGTGCTCCACTTGATAACCCTTAAAATGCCCCGCAACAGCGTCGACCTCGCGGCGATAAGCCGCCATGAGAGGATCCTTGGAATCCCACTTGCCTGACACCTGTTGAGCCACCAAATCTGAATCGCCAAGGCACCGTACCTGGCTCAGACTCATTTCTTTAGCCATTCGAAGACCATGGAGCAAGGCTTCATATTCTGCTGTGTTGTTAGTACAAGGAAACATCAATGGCAACACATAACAAAACTTGTCACCTCAAGGAGAAGTTAAAACAACTCCAGCCCCCGAGCCTTCCAACTGTCTGGACCCATCAAAGTGAATCATCCAATATGTGTTGTCTGGTTTCTCCTCTGGCATCTGCAACTCTATCCAGTCATTAATGAAGTCAACCAGCGCTTGAGATTTGATTGCAGTACATGGCACATACTTCAAACCATGAGATCCAAGTTCAATAGCCCACTTGGCGACTCGTCTTGTGGCCTCTCTATTTTGAATAATGTCTCCTAGAGGAGCAGAGCTAACCACAGTGATTGGGTGACCCTGAAAGTAATGTTTGAGCTTCCGGCTTGCCATGAACACCCCATAAACAAGCTTCTGCCAATGTGGATATCTTTGTTTAGATTCAATGAGCACCTCACTGACATAGTAAACCGGCCGTTGGACCGGATGTTCCTTGCCAGCCTCCTTGCGCTCCACAACAACAGCCACACTGATAGCACGTGAGTTAGCAGCCACATACAACAACAACGGCTCTTTCTCAACCGGAGCGGCAAGAACCGGCGGCTCAGCGAGCTGTTTCTTCATATCCTCAAAAGCAGAGTTAGCAGCATCACTCCAGACAAAGTTATCCGCCTTCTTCATCATTTGATATAAAGGCATCGCCTTTTCCCCTAACCGGCTTATGAACCAGCTTAAGGCTGCGATGCGACCCGCCAACCATTGAACGTCATTGATGCACGCCGGTTTAGCCAGAGATGTAATTGCCTTAATTTTCTCCGGGTTAGCCTCAATACCTCTGTTAGACACCAAAAAACCAAAAAGTTTGCCATCTGGGACTCCAAAAACACATTGGCCGGGTTAAGCATCATCTTGTAGACCCGGAGGTTATCAAAGGTCTCCTTCAGATCAATTATCAAGGTTTCCTTCTCTCTGGATTTCACCACTATGTCATCCACATAAGCATGAACATTACACCCAATCTGACTGTGAAGACAATTCTGTACACATCATTGATAAGTCGCCTGGGCACTTTTCAGCCCAAAAGGCATAGACACATAGCAGAAGGCTCCAAACGGAGTGATGAAAGCTGTCTTCTCCTGGTCCTTAACTGCCATCTTGATCTGATGATAACCCGAATAGGCATCCAAAAAACTCAAATGCTCGCAACCCGCCATAGCATCAATGATCTGATCAATACGAGGGAGGGCAAAAGGGTCAGCCGGACAAGCTTTGTTTAAATCGGTGTAATCCACACACATACGCCAGGTGCCGTTCTTTTTTAGCACAAGCACCGGGTTAGCCAACCACTACGGGTGAAAAACTTCAACAATGAACCCGGCCGCCAAGAGCCGGGCCACCTCTTCTCCGATCGCCTTGTGCCTTTCCTCATTAAACCGTCGAAGAAACTGTCTGACCGGTTTAAATCTCGGATCAATATTGAGAGTGTGCTCGGCGAGTTCTCTCGGGACACCCGGCATGTCAGAAGGCTTCAATGAAAGATGTCTCGGTTCTCACGGATGAACTCGATGAGCGTGCTTTCCTATTTTGGATCCAAGTTGGCACTGATAATGAACTGTTTGGATGAGTCGCCAGGCACAAAATCAATTGTCTTAGTGTCATTAGCTGACTTGAATTTCAAGACCGGTTCATGTTCCGTGGTTGGCTTCTTCAAAGACATCATGTCTGTCGGGTCAACATTATCTTTATAAAACTTTAATTCCTCTGTTGCACAAACAGACTCAGCATACGCAGCATCACCTTCTTCACATTCCAGGGCTATTTTCCGGCTTCCATGTGTGATGGTGCCTTTATAACCCGGCATCTTGAGCTGCAGATATACATAACACGGCCGGGCCATGAACTTGGCATAGGTCGGCCGTCCAAATAGGGCATGATATGGGCTTTTGATTTTAACCACTTCAAAAGTTAACTTCTCATCCCTAGAATCGTATTCATCCCCAAAGGCTACTTCCAGCTCAATCTTTCCAACAAGGTATGCCGATTTACCAGGTACAACACCATGAAAAACAGTGTTGGACTGTTTAAGACTTGTCAGTCAATTCCATGCGACGAAACGTCTCATAATAGAGGATGTTGATGCTACTGCCTCCGTCCATGAGTACCTTAGTAAACTTATATCCACCAACCTGAGGCGCCACCACCAAAGCCAAGTGACCTGGATTATCAACCCAGGGAGGGTGATCCTCCCTACTCAACACAATAGGCTGTTTTGACCATCTCAAATAACGTGGAACCGCCGGCTCAACAGCGTTTACAGCCCTCTTATGAAGTTTTTGGTCCCTCTTGCACAAACTAGTGGTAAATACGTGGTATTGCCCACTGTTCGGCTGTTTTGGGTTAATCTGATACCCGGACTGTTGTTGCTGCTGATTACTTCGGCCGGACTGCTGATTATAACCACCTTGGTTACCTAGATGACCCTGGCCGTGAAAACCGCCTCCGCCTGAGCCGGCGCCCAGGCCATGAAAGCCGCCTCCGCCTGAACCACCGCCAGGACCGTGGCTGCCATCAAACATGTTGGAATTTTTAAACGCCTTAATGATTGTACAATCCTTCCATAAATGGGTAGCTGGCTTCTCCCGGGTGCCGTGTCTAGGACAGGGTTCATTCAATAGTTTCTCCAGGGTGGGACATGGCCCGCCTGACCGAGGCGGTGGCCTCCCTTTGCGTCGTTGGTTGTTGCCCTGTGTATTGGTGTTAGCCACGAACTCGTCAGCCTTACGTTTATTACCTACTTTATTCGTCGGGTTATGCTGGTGACCCTTGCCATTGTCGTTCTTTTTTCCTTTCCCTGCCTTCTCTTCATCAGACGTGGGATCCTTGGTACTATCTGAATCAGCATACTTGACCAGAGACGCCATCAATTGGCCCATGTCATGACAATCACGCTTGAGCCGCCCCAGCTTCTGCTTCAGAGGTTCAAAATGGCAATTTTTCTCCAACATTAAGACCGCAGAGCCGGCATCCATCTTATCAGATGAATGTATTATCTCCTTGACCCGGCACACCCAATGGGTCGTGGACTCACCCTCCTCTTGCTTACAATTGGTCAAGTCCACGATTGACATGGGTTGCTTACAGGTGTCCTTGAAGTTCTGAATGAACCGGGCTTTTAATTCTGCCCATGAGCCGATGGAGTTGGGTGGCAACCCTTTCAACCAAGTGCGAGCTGTTCCATCCAACATCATAGTGAAATATTTAGCCATTGCTGTGTCGCTGACCTCCAATAGCTCCATCACCATCTCATAACTCTCAATCCATGCCCCAGGCTGCAAGTCGGCCGTGTAATTAGGCACCTTACGAGGCCCCTTAAAATCTTTTGGCAAACGCTCATTACGTAGAGCCGGCACCAAGCAAGGGACACCTCCTGTCCTTGTGGCCACTCCTGCCTCGACAGAAGTTGCTGGATAAACCGGAAAAGCTTGATGAGCCGCCTACTCAGTTGCTAGTTGAACCGCCCGATCAGCTTCCTGACGGATCCTCTCCTGATCCGCTAAGTTCAAAGCTCCGTCCTGCGTGGGGTCATGCCTGCGCGGTTGGTTACGGCGTTGGGCATTGCTTGACATAGCCGCTGAATCCATATGCCTGCTATAGCTCGAGCTGCGGCTTGGGCGAGGGGTTGAATGGATCCTGTCTCGACTATAAGAATACGCATCCTGCCGCGCCAGGGCTGTCTGAAGAAGTTCTCTGACCCTTCGTGTTTCGATCGCCGTTGGAGAGTCGCCTTCCATTAGAGAGCCGCCAGACGGGCCGACGCAGCAATTAAATTCTCCAACAGGTTAGAGAAGTGACCTGGTGGTACTGGCGTGTAATGAGGCAGAGCTGTATTCATATGGGGTGGTTCCATGGCCCTTGGTTGAACCGGCGCCCCCGCCCCGGGTGTTGTGATCTGGTTTGCCTCTGGCGGGTTGCTGGGACTGGCCCCGGGTGTGTGGAAAAGGTTCCTGGGATCATAAGCTAGAGGCAGACGTGACTGAGTTTTCTGGTGTCTTCTCCTCATGACCCCGTTTGACGCATTCAGATCCACCGAGAGCCAAAAAGTCTCCGCTTGAAGCTGCTGAGCACGAGCATCCAAAGCCGCCCGCTCCGCAGCCATCCTGACTTCTTCTGCTGCTAAATTTTCCTTGGCCTGTGTCATTTCTTCGCGTAGTCGTGCCACCTCCGCGTCATGCTGAGCCTTATCTGCCAGCTCCACTGCAGTAGTTAACAGAGCCGTCAACTTATCCATGAGGTCCATTAGTATCTGAGCTGGAGGGCGCACAGGGTCTCCTGACCCGGCTGCTGCCGACCCAGTGGTTATTGCTTCTGCAGCCGTAGAGTTTTTCCCGGGTTGAGTGCCATCCATGAAGACTCCGGCTCGATTCGGCGGCTCAGAGGGGTCCGGAATACTGCTGCCATCGGAACAGCCCCCAAGCATGCCATCTTGCAGCTGATACAAAGAATCTGTCTCGCTTGTTGATGACGTAGCGTCAGAACAGATGGCCGTATCACCACCGTCTATCGATCCTTCAGAAAACTCCCCTCCATGGATGCAACCCACAAAGGCGCGCCTCACGGCCGGTTGAGCCCGGGCGGGTCTCGCTCGCTGAGCCATCTCGATGACGTCGGTGCAGATGTCCGGCTCAGGGCCCGGCTCGCCGATCCGGCCGATGAAGACATGGATTCCGCCAAAGGGGACCCAGTACCCATACTCGATTGAGCCGGCATCGGGGCCCTAGCCTTCATCGTCGATGTAGAGCTTGCCGTGACGACTCTTGGTCATCCGGCCCACAGCATATCCCTTGAGCCCTTCGAAGTTGCCCTTCAAGAACTCAAATCCACCATGTGCTGGCCCCACGGTGGGCGCCAACTGTCGTGGAATTGTCACGGCAGATGTCCTAGCGAAAGGACTTAGTCATAGGGCCATCGCAACTAGGAAGCTTAAAGGGGTTGATCGGGACAAAGGACATGAGAGGTTTATACTGGTTCGGCCCCTTACGGTGAAGGTAAGGCCTAGTCCAATTGAT
This sequence comes from Triticum urartu, assembly GCF_056163025.1. Taxonomy (NCBI): domain Eukaryota; kingdom Viridiplantae; phylum Streptophyta; class Magnoliopsida; order Poales; family Poaceae; genus Triticum; species Triticum urartu. Next base: position 154,566,648 of record NC_141878.1, read on the forward strand.
GTTTTATTGCTAGGTTTCGATGACCAAGGAGCGAATCCGCTAGCTTGGCTATCGATATGTTGTTTCTCCTCCTAAGCCGCCGCCGGGTCGTCCCCTTATATACACGGGTTGACGCCTGGCGGCCTACAGAGTCCCGGTCGGCTCATAAAACGTGTCCGGCTCGGTGACTTCTTTTATATGCCTTTCTTTACAAGTCTTTCTCTACATATGGCGGTTCACAATATTGGGCCTTAAGCCGCCTCTGGGCTTAGGCTTTATATAAGTCTTAATAAACTATCATCTTGAATATTACTGGGCTTCTTTTCGTAACCCGCCATTGGGGTTGACCCGGGCCCTCCTGGGCGGGTCATACCTGGTAGTTATATCCCCAACACAAACCAAACTGATAATTCGAAGAGACTTGCAAAGATAAACCAATCATACATAAAAGAATTCATAGGAGAATCAAATATTGTTCATAGATAATCTGGATCATAAACGCACAATTCATCATATCTCGACAAACACACCGCAAAAGAAGATTACATCGAATAGATCTCCAAGAAGATCGAGGAGAACTTTGTATTGAGATCCAAAGAGAGAGAAGAAGCCATCTAGCTAATAACTATGGACCCAAAGGTCTGTAGTAAACTACTCACACATCACCGAAGAGGCCATGGAGTTGATGTAGAGGCCCTCCGTGATCAATGCCCCCTCCGGTGGAGCTCCGGAAAAGGCCCTGAGATGGGATCTCTCAGGTACAGAAGGTTGCGGCGGCGGAATTAGGTTTTCGTGGTGCTCCGGGATGTTTGGGGGGTACGTGGATATATATAGGAGGAAGAAGTACATCGGTGGAGCAACGAGGGGCCCACGAGGGTGGAGGGCGTGCCTAGGGGGTAGGCGCACCCCCCTGCCTCGTGCCCTCCTCGATCGTTTCTTGACGCACACTCCAAGTCTCCTGGATCACGTTTGTTGAGAAATCACGTTCCCGAAGGTTTCATTCCGTTTGGACTCCGTTTGATATTCCTTTTCTTCGAAACCCTAAAATAGGCAAAAAAAAGGGCAATTTGGGTTGGGCCTCCGGTTAGTAGGTTAGTCCCAAAAATGATATAAATGTGTAAAATAAAGCCCATTAACACCCAAAATAGATAATATAATAGCATGGAGCAATCAAAAACTATAGATACGTTGGAGACGTATCAAGCATCCCCAAGCTTAATTCCTGCTCATCCTCGAGTAGGTAAAGGATAAAAGAAGAATAATTTTTTGATGTGGAATGCTTTCTAACATGTTTCTCAATGTAATTTTTCTTTATTGTGGCTTGAATATTCAGATCCATATGATTCAAGATAAAAGTTTAATATTGACATAAAAATAATAATACTTCAAGCATACTAACTAAGAAATTATGTCTTCTCAAAATAACATGGCCAAAGAAAGTTATCCCTACAAAATCATATAGTCTGGCTATGCTCTATCTTCACCACACAAAATATTTAAATCATGCACAACCCCGATGACAAGCCAAGCAATTGTTTCATACTTTTGGTGTTCTCAAACTTTTTCAATCTTTACGCAATATATGAGCATGAGCCATGGATATAGCACTATATGGTGGAATAGAATGGTGGTTGTGGAGAAGACAAAAAGGAGAAGATAGTCTTACATCAACTAGGCGTATCAACGGGCTATGGATATGCTCATTAATAGATATCAATGTGAGTGAGTAGGGATTGCCATGCAACGGATGCACTAGAGCTATAAGTGTATGAAAGCTCAACAAAAGAAACTAAATGGGTGTGCATCCAACTTGCTTGCTCATGAAGACCTAGGGCAATTTGAGGAAGCCCATCATTGGAATATACAAGCCAAGTTCTATAATGAAAAATTCCCACTAGTATATGAAAGTGATATCATAGGAGACTCTCTATCATGAAGATCATGGTGCTACTTTGAAGCACAAGTGTGGAAAAAGGATAGTAACATTGTCCCTTCTCTCTTTTTCTCTCATTTTCTTTTTTTTCTTTGGGCCTTCTTTTTTTGGCCTCTTTTTTTTGTCCGGAGTCTCATCCCGACTTGTGGGGGAATCATAGTCTCCATCATCCTTTCCTCACTTGGGATAATGCTCTAATAATGATGATCATCACACTTTATTTACTTACAACTCAAGAATTACAACTCAATACTTAGAACAAGATATGAATCTATGTGAATGCCTCTGGCGGTGTACCGGGATGTGCAATGATGCATGAGTGACATGTATGAAAATTATGAACGGTGGCTTTTCCACAAATACGATGTCAACTACATGATCATGCAAGCAATATGACAATGATGAAGCGTATCATAATAACGGAACAATGGAAAGTTGCATGGAAATATATCTCGGAATGGCTATGGAAATGCCATAATAGGTAGGTATGGTGGCTGTTTTGAGGAAGGTATATGGTGGGTTTATGGTACCGGCGAAAGTTGTGCGATACTAGAGAGGCTAGCAATGGTGGAAGGGTGAGAGTGCGTATAATCCATGGAATCAACATTAGTCATAAAGAACTCACATACTTATTGCAAAAATCTATAAGTTATCAAAGCAAAGTATTACGTGCATGCTCCTAGGAGGATAGATTGGTAGGAAAAGACCATCGCTCGTCCCCGACCGCCACTCATAAGGAAGACAATCAATAAATAAATCATGCTCCGACTTCATCACATAACGGTTCACCATACATGCATGCTACGGGAATCACAAACTTTAACACAAGTATTTCTCAAATTCACAAGTACTCAACTAGCATGACTCTAATATCACCATCTCCATATCTCAAAACAATTATCAAGTATCAAACTTCTCATAGCATTCAATGCACTTGTATGAAAGTTTTTATTATTGCCATGTTGTTCTAAAGGACTCTCAAAATAATATAAGTGAATCATGAGAGATCAATTATTTCTATAAAATAAAATAAAACCACCGCCATGCTCTAAAGGATATAAGTGAAGAACTATAGCAAAAACTATATAGCTCAAAAGATATAAGTGAAGCACATAAAGTATTCTAATAAATTCCCAATCATGTGAGTCTCTCTCAAATGGTGTGTACAGCAAGGATGATTGTGGTAAACTAAAAAGCAAAGACTCAAATCATACAAGACGCTCCAAGCAAAACACATATCATGTGGTGAATAAAAATATAGCTCCAAGTAAAGTTACCGATAGACGAAGACGAAAGAGGGGATGCGTTCCGGGGCATCCCCAAGCTTAGGCTTTTTGGTGTCCTTGTGTTTTACCTTGGGGTGTCATGGGAATCCCCAAGCTTAGGATCTTGCGACTCCTTGTTCCATAATCCATCAAATCTTTACCCAAAACTTGAAAACTTCACAACACAAAACTCAAAATAGAAAATCTCGTGAGCTCCGTTAGCGAAAGAAAACAAAACACCACTTCAAGGTACTGTAATGAACTCATTATTTATTTATATTGGTGTTAAACCTACTGTATTACAACTTATCTACGGTTTATAAACTCTTTTACTAGCCATAGATTCATCAAAATAAGCAAACAACACACGAAAAACAGAATCTGTCAAAAACAGAACAGTCTGTAGTAATCTGTAGCTAACGCAAACTTCTGGAACCCCAAAAATTCTAAAATAAATTTCTGGACGTGAGGAATTTATCTATTAATCATATTCAAAAATAATTAGCTAAATATCACTTTCCAAATAAAAATGGCAGCAATTCTCGTGAGCGCTAAAGTTTCTGTTTTTTACAGCAAGATCAAAAAGACTTTCCCCGAGTCTTCCCAACGGTTCTACTTGGCACAAACACTAATTAAACACAAAAAAACACAACCAAAAAAGAGTCTAGATAAATTATTTATTACTAAATAGGAGAAAAAAGCAAGGAATAAAAATAAAATTGGGTTGCCTCCTAACAAGCGCTATCGTTTAACGCCCCTAGCTAGGCATAAAAGCGAAGATAGATCTAGGTATTGCCATCTTTGGTAGGCAATCCATAAGTGGCTCTCATAATAGATTCATATGGTAATTTAATTTTATTCCTAGGGAAGTGTTCCATGCCTTTTCTTAATGTAATTTGGAATTTAATATTCCCTTCCTTCATATCAATAATTGCACCAATCGTTCTAAGGAAAGGTCTACCAAGAATAATAGGACATGAAGGATTGCAATCTATATCAAGAACAATGAAATCTACAGGCACATAGTTCCTATTTGCAACAATAATAACATCATTAATTCTTCCCATAGGTTTCTTAATAGTGGAATCCACAAGGTGCAAGTTTAAAGAACAATCATCAAAATCACGGAATCCTAGCAAATCACATAAAGTTTTCGGAATCGTGGAAACGCTAGAACCCAGATCACACAAAGCATTACACTCATGATCTTTAATTTTCATTTTAATTGTAGGTTCCCACTCATCATAAAGTTTTCTAGGGATAGAAACTTCCAACTCAAGTTTTTCTTCATAAGATTCCATCAAAGCATCAACGATATGTTTACTAAAAGCTTTGTTTTGACTATAAGCATGAGGAGAATTTAGCACGGATTGCAACAAGGAAATACAATCTATCAAAGAGCAATTATCATAATTAAATTCCTTAAAATCCAAAATAGTGGGTTCATTGATATCTAAAGTTTTAACCTCTTCAATCCCACTTTTAACAATTTTTGCATCAAGATCTAAAAATTCTGAATTTTTGGAACGCCTTCTAGGTAAAGGTGGCTCATCTTCAGTCCCATCATTATCAAGACTCATATTGCAAAACAAAGATTTAATAGGGGACACATCAATAACTTTTAGATCTTCATCCTTATTATCATGAAAACTAGAAGAACATGCTTTCACAAAGCAATCTTTCTTAGCACGCATCCTAGCGGTTCTTTCTTTGCACTCATCAATGGAAATTCTCATGGCTTTGAGAGACTCATTGATATCATCCTTCGGTGGAATAGATCTAAGTTTCAAAGAATCAACATCAAGAGAAATTCTGTCAACGTTCCTAGCCAATTCATCAATCTTAAGCAATTTTTCTTCAATCAAAGCATTGAACTCTTTTGCAAAGTAATAAATTCTTTAATATTAGATTCAAAATCAGAGGGCATCTTGTTATAATTTCCATAAGAATTGTTGTAGGAATTACCATAATTATTAGAGGAATTACTAGGAAACGGCCTAGAATTAAAATTACCTCTATACGCGTTATTACCAAAATTGTTCCTACCAACAAAATTCACATCCATAGATTCATTATTATTCTCAATAAAGGTAGACAAAGGCATATCATTAGGATCAGTAGGAGAACTCTTATTAGCAAACAATTTTATAAGTTCATCCATCTTTCCACTCAAAACATTAATCTCTTCAATTGCATGCACCTTTTTACTAGTAGATCTTTCAGTGTGCCATTGAGAATAATTAACCATAATATTATCTAGGATTTTGGTAGCTTCTCCTAAAGTGATTTCCATAAAAGTGCCTTCCGCGGCCGAATATAAAAGATTTCTAGAAGCAAAATTCAATCCGGCATAATTTTTTTGTATAATCATCCAAAGATTCAAACCATGTGTAGGGCAATTACGTATCATTAATTTCATCCTATCCCAAGATTATGCAACATGTTCATGACCAAGTTGCCTAAAATTCATAATATCGTTTCTAAGAGAGATGATCTTAGCGGGAGGAAAATACTTAGAGATAAAAGCATCTTTGCACTTATTCCATGAATCAATACTATTTTTAGGCAAAGACGAAAACCAAGCTTTAGCACGATCTCTAAGCGAAAACGGAAATAGATTCAATTTAACAATATCATTATCCACATCTTTCTTCTTTTGCATATCACACAAATCAACAAAGTTGTTTAGATGGGTAGCGGCATCTTCACTAGGAAGGCCAGAAAACGGATCTTTCATGACAAGATTCAGCAAAGCAGTATTAATTTCACAAGATTCAGCATCGGTAAGAGGAGCAATCGGAGTGCTAATAAAATCATTATTGTTGGTATTGGTAAAGTCACATAATTTAGTATTATCTTGAGCCATCGTGACAAGCAAGCAATCCAACACACGAGCAAACAAGAAACGGGCAAAAAAGGCAAATAGAAAAAGAGAAGGGGAACGGAGAAGAGAGGGCGAATAAAACAGCAAGGGTGAAGTGGGGGAGAGGAAAACGAGAGGCAAATGGCAGATAATGTAATGTGAGGGATAAGAGTTTGTGATGGGTACTTGGTATGTCTTGACTTGACTTGGCTTGGCGCGAATCTCCCCGGCAACGGCGCCAGAAATCCTTCTTGCTACCTCTTGAGCACTGCGTTGGTTTTCCCTTGAAGAGGAAAGGGTGATGCAGTAAAGTAGTGTAAGTATTTCCCTTAGTTTTTGAGAACCAAGGTATCAATCCAGTAGGAGATCACGCTCAAGTCCCACACACCTACACAAACAAATAAGAACCTCGCAACCAATGTGATAAAGGGGTTGTCAATCCCTTCACGGTCACTTACGAGAGTGAGATCTGATAGATATGATAAGATAATTTTTTGGTATTTTTATGATAAAGAGAAATAAAGATGCAAGGTAAAATAAAAGGTAATAGAAATAACTAAGTATTGGAAGATTAATATGATGGAAGATAGACCCGGGGGCCATAGGTTTCACTAGTGTCTTCTCTCAAGAGCATAAGTATTACAGTGGGTAAACGAATTACTGTCGAGAAATTGATAGAATTGAGCATAGTTATGAGAATATCTAGGTATGATCATGTATATAGGCATCACGTCTGTGACAAGTAGACCGAAAAGATTCTGCATCTACTACTATTACTCCACACATCGACCGCTATCCAGCATGCATCTAGAGTATTAAGTTCATAAGAACAGAGTAATGGTTTGAGGAAGATGACATGATTTAGAGGGATAAACTCATGCAATATGATATAAACCCCATCTTTTTATCCTCGATGGCAACAATACAATACGTGTCGGTTCCCTTTCTGTCACTGGGATCGAGCACCACAAGATTGAACCCAAAGCTAAGCACTTCTCCCATTGCAAGAAAGATCAATCTAGTAGGCCAAACCAAACTGATAATTCGAAGAGACTTGCAAACATAAACCAATCATACATAAAAGAATTCAGAGGAGAATCAAATATTGTTCATAGATAATCTGGATCATAAACCCACAATTCATCGGATCTCGACAAACACACCACAAAAGAAGATTACGTCGAATAGATCTCCAAGAAGGTTGAGGAGAACTTGTATTGAGATCCAAAGAGAGAGAAGAAGCCATCTAGATAATAACTATGGACACGAAGGTCTGAAGTAAACTACTCACACATCAAAGGAGAGTCCATGGAGTTGATGTAGAGGCCCTCCGTGATCAATGCCCCCTCCGATGGAGCTCCGAAGAAGGCCCCGAGATGGGATCTCTCAGGTACAGAAGGTTGCGGCGGTGGAATTAGGTTTTCGTGGTGCTCCTGGATGTTTGGGGGTACGTGGATATATATAGGAGGAAGAAGTACATCGGTGGAGCAACGAGGGGCCCACGAGGGTGAAGGGCGCTTAGGCGCGCCCCCCTGCCTCGTGCCCTCCTCGATCGTTTCTTGACACACACTCCAAGTCTCCTGGATCACGTTTGTTGAGAAAATCACGTTCCCGAAGGTATCATTCCGTTTGGACTCCGTTTGATATTCCTTTTCTTCGAAACCCTAAAATAGGCAAAAAAACAGCAGTTTGGGCTAGGCCTCCGGTTAGTAGGTTAGTCCCAAAAATGATATAAAAGTGTAAAATAAAGCCCATTAACATCCAAAATAGATAATATAATAGCATGGAGCAATCAAAAATTATAGATACGTTGGAGACGTATCAGCGACCCCCAAGGCAGCGATGCGATCTAGGAGCTCGTTTAAAGACGACAGCTCCGCCGGATCCATCTTCTTAGAGTCAACATGAAGGCGATTTTTGATGACCCGAGAAGCCATCGTCGGCTTAGTGGCCAAATGGGCGGTCATAATGAAGCCGCCCAGCTGGAGGGTTTGGCCTTGGGCTAGTGTTCCTCCGGAGGTGACATTATCCTTAAGAACAAGGCGAGCCATCGATCCTATCTTTCGACGGCACATTGGAACTCTCAATGAAAGCACCAATGTCGGTGTCAAAACCGGCGGATCTCGGGTAGGGGGTCCCGAACTATGCGTCTAGGATCGATGGTAACAGGAGACGGGGGACACAATGTTTACCCAGGTTCGGGCCCTCTCTATGGAGGTAATACCCTACTTCCTACTTGATTGATCTTGATGAATATGAGTATTACAAGACTTGATCTACCACGAGACCGTAATGGCTAAACCCTAAAAGTCTAGCCCGACTAAGATTATGAGGATCTATCTACGGACCTAGCCCTCCAGTTTATATAGACACGGGAGGGACCTAGGGTTTACACAAGGTCGGTTACAGAGAAAGGAATTATCATATTTGGTCGCCAAGCTTGCCTTCCACGCGAAGGAGAGTCCCATACGGACACGGGTAGAGTCTTCGGTCTTCGTATCTTCACGGCCCATCAGTCCGGCCCATATCCAATAGGTCGGACGCCCGAGGACCCCTTAGTCCAGGACTCCCTCAAGCACATCAAAGAAGACTGAGATCTGAAACCGGTACCAGAAAGGATACAAGAGCTGGGTCTTGATCTTGAGCATACAGGTTGCAGCGATGAGCAACACAGAATTCCTTAGCAGTTAACTCTGTCACGGACTTGGGCTTCATCTTGGGCTTCTTAGCAATGCTCTTGGAGGGCGGCTTGGGCTGAGTTGGAGGAGCACTTGAAGAAGCAGCCGTTGTCTCAGGAGTGCGATAGCGCTTTAATCCTCCAGCGCGCTCGGGGTTGACACGACGGACAGGGTGCTCCGAAGGGCCATCTCCTGAAACCACTTACACACACCGGCAAAGAAAGCCAACAAAACGAGCATAATCTAGCAAAAAAGGAACAAAGATCAACATTTGGTATGAACAAAATGGAGACTGGCATCCCCAATGGTAGTGACGCTACCTGGTAGCAGTAGTACCACCTACTGCCTTCAAGCCGTAGTACCGCTCTAGAGGAGCGGTAGTACCGCTCGAGAAGGAGGCCGACGGTTTGCCTACAGCCGCGGCCAAATCAGGTACTACCGAGGGTGCCAAATTCAAATATGATCCTACCAAACATTAATCTAGCAAGTCTAGCAGCCTTCAACAACCTACTCAAGCCTCGATTTGGCCAAAAATTGATAAATGCAAAGACTATTTCCCCTAAAGCCTAGATCTGAAAACTAGAAGCAAAGAGAGGAAGAATGTGGGCAATACCAGCATCCATGGCAAGAGGAAGGGGTGGGATCGATTCCACCGGAGGAAAATGTGAAGGATGGTCCGTAGAAGGCGACCCGACGGTGGCCTCTCGCATCGAGTATGACGCTGGAGCGAGATAGGAATAGGCGGGGAGAGACGAATGGGTATGGGGGAGAAAACTCCCCCTGCATGAGTCATAACCTCCCAGTCCTGCCCCGCAGCAGTAGTACCGCTCGGGCGGGTGGTAGTGCCGCTTGATGCCACTCAGCGGTAGTACCACCCGACCTGAGCGGTATTGCCGCCCAATGCAAACTCTGCCAGACAGTAGAGAAAACAAGCCTAGCCCCAACCAAAAATAACACCGAAAGAGCCAAGTGAGAAACTCAACGAGCAAAACACAACTAAGAGCCAGAGTTGCACCCACGGAGAGACAAAAAAACACACACCTCAAACACAAAGCAACAAAAATAAGAATAGTGTAGCGACCCGACCTCAAACGGCCAAGCCTCTGTGTATCTGTGCCATCCCTGGATCAGTATGCTGACACACACAGTACATCAATGTATGTATCAAAGTGCAATCACATTTGTAAATAACGTAAAACCAATATATACCTTATAAGTCTCAGCGGAAACAAACAATCGGGTGTGGAGTCCCATCAACGCCATCGGTAGGTTGAGTGTAGACCATAACCCAACTACAAAACTCACTCGTCGTAGAAATAATCCTACAACATGATATGTTGCAACCGTGTAGGTCAATACATTGAATGTACTGGCAAGATCATTGTAAGAAAAACAGATGATAAACTATACTATATGCAATATGGCTTTGTGGCTCGGGGTCTGAGTTTTGTTTGCGTAAAAGCTGGATTTATTTTTCCCTACATCAAAGAAATATCAGGATTCTGTACTACAAAGTTTTCAATCATGACATGGTTCCACCAACCGATGTCTCATAGCCCGTATCATCATAAGTTTCCCACAATTAAGTTATCAGTCCAGTGTTGAGAGTTCCGAGATAGATCCAAGTCTAGAGGCTCAAATTGTCTGTAACCGGGGACACGGCTAATCGATTAGGTTTTAACCCTCTCCAGAGGTTTGTACACTTTACCCGCAAGATTCGATCCCTCTTTTTATGTTCTCGCACTTCAGGGTGTTTGAGAACAAGAAGACCGAAACATGGTCTTCCGAAGAGTTCCCCTAACCACTGTCCGATGCTCATCCAATCCTACCGTAGTTCTACATTTGCTAGCACTGTCCCAGCCAGAGTCACCACTAGGGTCAACCAAGCCAGAGCCCATAGTGACTTGCGGTTGCACTGGTAAGCTTCTGGGCATAAGTATTCTTCCGTATCTTTGAGACTGGGTGAAGCTTTCCGCAAGATGTCATGGCGCTTCTCCATGCATCCTGACCATCCACGGGTTGCTCCAGGGTGCCCATCAAATCCTTCCTTCACCCAGTAGTGTGTATTGAATTCTTGTCTTGAGTCTCGAAATCTTGAGGTCTTGAAGTCTTGAGGTCCTGAAGATGCAGTCCTTGCAGATGCCATCATGAAGGTGTCATCATTGATGTAGAGTCCTCCATTCTCACACCACTCCCGAGCACTCATACCAACCCCGTCTACTATAGCGTAGCATTTAAACTAGATAACGTCCCGGGCTTGATAACAGGGAGATGGGTTCCTACCTCATGCAATCTACTCAACTACAAGATTCAATAACACTACTAGAGGGATTGTTGAAAGGGTGCTACTACATGCAAATAAAACATAGGTATGAAAAACATGGTCAAAGTGAACTTGCCTGGTATTACTTGTTGAAGATAATAATGCTCTCAGAATAAAGACTTAGAACTATTTGTCACTCCGTTGAAAATCTGTATAATCAAACACTGCATTCACATAAGCAGTCATTCTAGCAAGCAATATCTAGCACTCAAAATAGCAATTAATTCAACAAATAAAACTCAATAATAAAACTCAAATGAATTCCAAAGAAACTTCAAATAAAACCACAAAGAAAACTACTAAGGAAAGTCTACGACTTTACTACAAACGCCTAATATAGTTTTTCCCTAAGTAAAATTTAACAACAAATAAGATACTAAACTAATAAACAGAAAAGAAAATATAAAACAACTAATTTTAATAGAAGTATTTTTCATAAACTTTTAGTAGAAAAAAGAAACAAATAAAAAGCTTTTGTAAAACTCTAACTATGACCTATACAAGCTTTCCTACAAAACTAAAGAAAATAAATTTCTAAAATAAGAATAAAATTGTATACTTTTAAATAACAGAAACAAAACTAAATTTGTCAAAAGTGACAAAAATAAATAAATTAAAAACAATTAAAACTATAAGAAAAAGAATAAAACAAAACTAGAACTAAAACATTACTGCTTGCTAAAACCCTAATTTAAAATAAACTAAAGTTAAATCACTATATGCTACTGGTTATACAAAACAATAACAAAACCGTAGCAAAAGGAATCTATCAAAAATATTTTATAAAACTCAAGATATGACCAAATTAGTGATTTGAACAAATTTTATCAAATTCAAATTTAAACTACTCAATTTTGCAAACTAAAGGCACAAACATAAAACTTCATAAAATTGTGAAACTACAGAAAAAATCACTCAATTTGGATTAAAACCCTAAAAGATATTGATTTTCTAAAAACAGAACTATTCTGTTTTTGAAATAGAAATGAAATAAAATAAAATAAAACAAACCGGGTAAGTGCTACGTGGCCTACTGCTACTGGGCTAAGAGATGGGCTTTCGGTAACTAAACTGCGCTCGAACAATACTTAACAAAACCGCACGTGCTAGTAAAACAAAAACCGACCGGCTAAACCGATTAGATCTAAACCGTAAATAAACCAAAGCTAAACCGATCTAGTAAGAAAAACCTAACTGTTTAGAGTAGATCTAATCTAGGGCATTTAAAATAGAACGGACGGTGGAGAGGGGTGGCCGAGGATTACCGCGGTGGTTGCCGGAGTTGAGCGCCGCGGCGGCTCAGGCGCGGGCGAGGCAACGACTCCGGTGGTCGGGGCAACGGGCGGACACGACAGGGCAAGAGGGTTCAAGTGGTGGTGGAGTTCAACTTCGGGGAGGTCCGATGCGAGTGTGGCGACGACGACAGGCTTCGGCTCCGGTAGTTGGCGTCGGTGGTAAGGATGGCAGCGGCTCCGACGGTCCTCCAACGCGGGCGCGGGGTCAGTTGGTTTAGGCGAGATGTAGCGAATCCAGCAGAGGTGTAGACGGAGCTCGGGGAAGACTGGACGAGGCGGGCGTGAGCACGACGGGGCTCGGGCGTGCTGTGGCTCCGGCGACGGCGCGCGAGCTCGGGTGAGCTTCTCCGGTGGTCTACAGGCGCAAATATCATGTCAAAACAATGCTCGTCGGCAAGGTAGGTCGACTGATGGAGGTAGAGGTGTCGAGGGAGCTCATCGACGTCGGAAGCTTCGGTGGTCGGTGGAGATCCAAACAGCGACCGTGTGCTCTTACAGTGGTCTCAAACTAGGGTTTAAAGGGGGTTGAGAGAGGAGGGCTTGGGGTTTATATAGGACACGGTCCTTGGGTGAGGGGAAAACATAGAGCGCGATCCCGGGAGAATCAGAGTAGCGGCGGTGCTCCGGACGCGTTCTGGTGTGGCATGCCGTGGGCGAGGGGAAAGAGAAGAGGTGAGGTCGGGCGGTCAGTGGGAGAGAGAGGGATTAGCGAGAGAGGGAGGGGTTCGGGCGGCCGGCTCGTAGCGGTTCGCTCGCGTGGGTGGGCTGGGCGCGGCGGCTAGTGGGCTGCGGATGAGATGGGCTGGGGAGAGAGAGAGAGAGAGAGAAGGAGAGGTGGGTCTCGGTGGCTTCGTTTTTTTCTCTTTTTTAAACAGACGGAAGAAAACGAAAATACAGAGAAATAAATAAAACATATATATGTATATAGACATATAATATATCAAAAGTTTCAGAAAACAGTTTCCTACAACATGAACTATTTTTTATGTTCAAATAAAATCCACAAAATTTCAAGTAATGCAAACAGTGCTAATGGTTCATTTAAAAACCAAATAGAAATATTTTAAAATACTAAAATGATTTCAATCTATCTTTCTAACGTAGGGGATCATTTTACCCTATTTTTCATATATTTTAATTTTGAAGAAAAATAATTTCAATAAAAACCAAATAACTCCAATTTGAAAGTGGGTTTCAAAATAATTTCAACTGGACATTCAATTTGATTCTTTTAAACTTCCAACTCATAATTTGAAGAAGTCATTTCATCTTCTCTCATTAAAATCATTGAGTTGCATAAAGTTTCTTAATTTGAAATATTTCCAAATGGAATTCGAATCTTTTCAAAACCCTTTTCATTTATTTAAATATTTAAATGGAAGAAGTCATATCATCTTCACTCTAGGGTTTTGTGATGAAATGAATTTGAATTCATGGAGATCATAAATGCAATGTGAAAGTTTGGGAAAGTCATTTCATTCCCTCTCATTCAACTATAAAAAATTTGCAAATTTCACTCAATTTCACACAAGCGACCACACCACAATCAAACAAACAATCAAAACTATTATTTAATATAACATTCCAAAATTTTGAATTTTGGGATGTTACAAACCTACCACACTTAAAATGAATCTCGTCCTCGAGATTCGAAGAGGCTAGCAAGAAAATGTTAGGGTTTGGGGGTCTTCTAGCAAATCCATTGGTTGGAAAGATCTAGGGTGCTACCACACTTAAAATTCATGTACTCCATCCTTTGGGTTGACGGTGTCGGTCTTCTCATATTCTCCGGAATAACTCTTTCACTTGTTATCTTCCAGTCGGGGCATGACCTTTTTCTCAAAATCTTGTGTCCTCTCAATCCTGGTGAGGTTCTTCTGAAGAGTGGGTCTTCATATCTGACATGTCTGTCGCCAATACTAAACTATCGAAAATCTCATGGTGATCAACAATTTTATGGTTGCTCCTGCAGGAAAATGGGTCTGGGAAAAATCTCACTGTATGTCATACGGTTGACAACGACTGCCTGTACAGGGTTTCATCGTCCTACCATTCTAAGGTTTAAACAAGGTTTCGACGAACGTGTCTCTCTACTATGGGTAAGTCACTCTAGATTTACCATTCCAAATAGCAGGAGCGAATGATACGGGTAAGTCGGTATGGTGATCAATCCATTCCGCACCCAAATCATTACCTTGTATAAGGTTAGCAAATCTCGCGTTTCTAACACTTGGTCATTCTCATAGGCATTGCATAATTTCTCTTGTCCTCGAACTGGGTTCGGGTAATTCCATTAGTTATGCAAGCTGAACAAGACGTCTAACGTTTTCTTTACAACACTCAGGTTTTTGTATCCTCCTAAGGAACGTTTGATGATCAAATCACAACTTCTTCCAAGATTTCTTCTTCCAGGGAGTACTTGATCCCTATTAATTTCCTGGGCCTATGGGTTATGGACCCACTTCAACACCTGTATAGCTTTAACTCATCCTAGGAGTTACAATTGTTCCATATTCCAACATTACACCGACTTTAATTCCATAAGTACTTCCTTTCTTCATATTCATCATATCAAAAACAAAACTCCAACTCATTTTGTCCAAACTCCAATCTGTGGGACACATTTCCCTTTCCATTGGTCGGGTGTTCTTACAGGGTACTACCACCCTTAAAATGAAATGCACAATTTCATCCATGGACCATATTTCTCATATCCTCGAAAATGGTCAAAATCTTTGTTCATAGAGTAACAACTCATAAAATTCAACGTATGAAATCATGACACATTAACTTTATTGATTTCATGAATTCATTACAATATCTAAGCACCCATTACATAACTGAACTCATTGTACTCATGATTTTTTTTTGCTTTCTACCACTCTTATTATCCAAATCAAAATCTCAACTACTCAGCTCTAGCTTTCTTCTGATCTGAACATTCCCTAGAAAAATGTCATGCTTCCTTGCAGCGAAAACAAATGACTTCCGACATGTCTCAGGGCTTCTTTGTGATTATGTAGGCTCCTTGGATTCTAGGCTTCTTTTCTGGACATTTACTAGCTTAATGACCTAAATCCTTGCACCTGTAACAAGTGATATGACTCAGGTCCTTCTCTGCAGAAAATGGGTTGTTCTAGGGATGCCTTTGTTTTCTCTTACTGGATTTCTCCGTAATGATCAGAGCTTCTATTTCCCGAGGGTCAAAATTCACTTCTGCTGCCGGGAAGTCTCTGAGATACTATTGGCTTTCCTTCATGCAATATTCTGATAAATGTCCTCCTTCTCCACATGAATAGTAGGCTTGGGCGAAAAATCTATTTAGGCCTTCACCATCAGGGTCTTTGATAACTTCCTTCATCGCAGGTTCTTCTGAATTTTCCCTAAGGGTTTCTTTCACGGCTTCTTTCTGCTGCTTGGTAATTTCTTGTACCTTGGGGTAAATGTGACACTGACCAGGGTAGTGTGTAATTCCTTCACACAGGAAACAAGTAACTTGCCCAGTCGGGCACTCTTCGGCTGGATGATTATCCTCATAATGAGGGCATCCATCCTTGTGTTCCTCCTAGGTGTGTCCTATTTCTCCACATATCTTGCATGCACAAGTTTGCTTCATTTTACTTTCACTGGGCTTCTGGATAAAATGAGACCTCAGTAGAATTGTCTTGAATTCTTCCCAAGCATTTGCTCCATTCCATCCTTGTATAGCTTGATGTATCTCTCGCTTCTCATGGCGACTCGCCCGCCACGCCATCTTCTCCATATGCAGCCTTCATCATGGTTTCCTTTCCTCCTGTTTGACGGCTCCGCCTCTCTACATGGTGGGCGCAACCAGTTACGATCCTTGCATGAGCTGTGTGATTCCGAGAGGATGAGGAGCACTTGGGGTAGGGGCGGAGATCTCAAGTTCTCTGGTGGTTGGATTGCGGTGCGAAGATGGCTTGGTGGCGCTCCTTGAGGTCGAGATGGTGGTCTAGAGAAGTGTCGCGTTCATGCTAGGGATTTTGGCTCGCTCCCCTTCGGCGTCGGTGCGGGGGACGACCTTGCAATGAATCTGATGGGTGGCTAGACACATGCGCTCATCCATTTGCTCCATCGTCTAGTGAGGCTTGGATGTTGGGTCCTGTTCCGAGTTCATCGCAATCTCCCATCTCTTCCTCGTTAGGGAAGCTCATTGTTGCCTCGCTCCTCACCCACACCGCTTGGATATGGTGGGGTGGCGATGAATCAAGGTGGTGGCGTAACCCTAACCGAGTGTTTAAGTTCAGCCTTGCAGGTTGTGGCCCTGCGAGCGTACCTCATATTCACCGCACTGTGCAATGGATGTGCAGCAAACGCGCAACCCTGCTCCTCCCATGAGCACTATGAGCCGGCCGCCCCAATTTTATTTTCCCTTCCTTTTTCCCTTTTTGTTTTGGTTTTGCTTTTAATTTTTTTGGGAGCATTTCAAAACAAAAATAATTTTTTTAAAAAATTACACTTCCGAAAGATGTTCTTGAATTTGAAAGATGTTTGCGAGTTCTAAAAATGTTCTTGAATTCAACAAATGTTCTCAGATTTGAAATTTTTTGCGATTTCCAAAAATAATCACGGATTCAAAAAACTATCCATATGAAAAAATGTTCTTGAATTCTTGACGATGTTAATAAATTCATAAAATGTTCAAGAATTTTTTTAGAAAGGATCGTCAATTCAAAAACTTCTTCACAGATTAAAAAAATGTTTACATTCAAAATAAATACTCGTGAATTAAATAAAATGTTCATAAAGTATTTTTCTTACATTTCTCATTGTTAATTTTACATTTCTCTTTGTTAATTTTATGTTTTATTTTCTTTTACAAAAAATCAGGATTTAAAAAGAGCTCTGAATTTTAATTAATTGTCAGGATTTCAAGCAAAAATTAAGTTCAAAAAATGTTCATACGTTTGAAAAACCGTTCTCAAATTAGAAAAATCTTAACAAATTCTAAAAATGGTCACTTAAAAAGAATTCTGTGAATTAAAAAAATGTTCACAGTTTATAAAAATGTCCACAAATTCAAAACATGCACATGCTTTTGAAAAAATGTTAGTGCATTCAAAAATGGTAATGGTTTTTCAAATAAAGTTCACATAAATATAAAAACATGTTCTTGAAATAGAAAAAATGGTCATTTATTAAAAAATATTTATGAATTCTAAGAAAGCAGCATTACAAAACAATGATTGTAAACTTTAAAAAGTGTTCCAAATAAAATTTTTGTAGATTCAGAAAAATATTTGCTGATTGAAAAAAATTCAGGCGGTTCAGAAAAATGTTCACCAAATTTAGATAAATGTTGAAGAATTGAAAAAAAATAAAAATTCCACAAATATTCTCGATTTTGAAAAATGTCCTCGATTACAAAAATAATTTTCACAAAATCGAAAAATGTTCTTGATTTCATATTTTGAGAAGTTATTAGGAATATAAAATAAATAAAAGCACAAACGTGGAAAATTTATTAAACAAAAAGGAAAGAACAAAACTGAAAAGGCATAAAAATAAGTAAAATACAAAAAGGGAGAAAAACCGGTCTGGGATGGTTAGAGAACCTTCTCAAAACTGGGAAAATGCTAGTTGTGTAGGACGAAAAATTTAGGTGTGGGGAGGTGGGGGTTGCGCCTGTGCTCCCTATCCAACGAACCGCGCAAAAATACGATCAGCCTTGCAGGTGCTATCCTTCGGTCAAGGAGGTATATGTGGGACTTTGAAATTCTGTTCCTATTCAGCCCATCCCGATCGGCTTGATCTCTAGCAACAAGTTGGCCCGCCCCGTCGGGTACTTATGGATACCGAAGGGTTGCCTTGACGGAGCTCTTATACAGCGCTGCAGGCGCCCGTTAACGATCCGGCGCCTGCACACTGCTAGCATGTGCCGGCCCACTAGCATGCTGCCCCCAGTTCTTTTTTACCAAAATAAAAATATGAATTCAAGAAAGGTTTACAGATTTAAAGATAAAAGGTTCATCCATTTAAAAAATACGTTCATATCTTTAATAAAATTTCATAAATTTTAAAAAAAGTTCAATCAAATTGAAAAAAGTTCATCCAATTTAGCAAAAGTTCATTAAATTTGAAAAAAGTTCATAGAAATTGAAACAAAGTTCATGTATTTTAAAAAAAGTTCAAGGAACTGAAAAAAAGTGCATAAATCAAAATAAGTTCATCAATTTTCAAGACAAATGTTCATTAAATTTCGAAAAAGTTCATACATATTCAAAAGAGTTCATAGAATTCTCAAAAAAAAAACCATCAACCGGCGCCTAGTTGGGCCGGCCCATTTACGGACGCCACAGGCGCCAGTTAACAAAATGCACGTTAACTGGCGCCTGTGGCGCCAAATAGGAAATGCCCGATGCGTCAAATTGCTAGCGAATCGCACAGGCGCGAGCAGAATGGGCCGGCCCCACTGAACGCTAGCACAGGCTTTCTGTTTAGGACCGCACTGGTTTTTTTAACTGAGTTTTTCCTGTTCTGTTTCTTTACTGCTTGTTCCGGTTTTTTACTGATTTTATTTTTATTTTCCTTTTTCCTTTTTCGTTTTTAAGAATATTTCACAGTTTAAAAAATGTTCGTGATATCATAAAAAAATTTCATGTTTCCAAAAAATATTTGTAAATGGAAAAATGTTCTCATTTTCAAATTTTGTTTTGAGTTTGAAAAAATGTTCTTGTTTCAAAAAAATTTCACAGAGTTAGAAAATATACGTGTTTCCAAATATATTTTTAGAGTTTCAAAAAATGTTCCCTTATCAAAAATTTGTTCACATCTTCAAAACTATTTGTGATTTTCAAACATGTTCAGTTTATCAAAAAAAATGTTCACATATTCGGAAAATGTCCAAGTTTTTATTTTTCTTTTATAATTTGAATAGTGTTCGTTTTTTAAATTTTTTTCAGAATAATATGTTCGTGTTTGGAATTTTACAAAATGTTTGGATCTGACATTACCTTTAGCTTCGCGTGCCATATTATACCAACAAAGCTCATTAATCTCGCTGGCTAGCCGCGAGCGTAAGCAACATGAGGTCACTTTTTCGATCCCTCCGTCGAGCACTCATTTTGGGGTTTTTTCACTGTGTTACGCTAATGGCCCTGCCTGGTTGGAGTGGCCCGTGCGTCCGCCCGGCTATTCACCGCAGAGAGCGGCAGATAGGAGTTCCCCCAAACAGGATCAGATTCTAGGCGCCGGTTGACGTTTTTTTTGAAAATTCTATGATGAACTTTTTTGAATATTGATGAACTTTTTCGAAATTTAATGAACATTTGTCTTGAAAATGGATGAACTTTTTTTGATTTATGAACTTTTTCTAAAAGAAACATGAACTTTTTTCAAATTTAATGAACTTTTGCTAAATTGGATGAACATTTTTTCAATTTGATTGAACTTTTTTCAATTTGCGTCAGGTCTACAGTAACGGGCCAGCCTGTTAGCGCAATAAAAGGAAATAATGGAGAGGAAAGCGTCAGGTCTAGAGTAACGGGCCAGCCTGTTAGCGCAATAAAAGGAAATAACAGAGAGGAAAAGAGTCACGCGTGGATGAAATTTTTTTCAATTTGCGTCAGGTCTACAGTAACGGGCCATCCTGTTAGCGCAATAAAAGGAAATAACGGAGAGGAAAACGTCAGGTCTACAGTAACGGGCCAGCCTGTTAGCGCAATAAAAGGAAATAACGGAGAGGAAAAAAGGTCGCGCGTGGGGTTCAATCCCATGATCTCTTTGTCGATTGGTTGCACTATTACTACTAGGCCATCGCGCAGCTCTGGTTAGGCACATAGGAGCGAACTAGATGAAGTAGAAAAACCACATATCCACTACATTTGAGGTTTTCGTTTATATTTTTCCTTGTTTTCACCGATTTTTTCTTTGTTTCTTTCTCCATTTCACCGGTTTTTCCATTAGTTTTCACGGGTTCTTTTTTTTTTCTTCTGTTTTTGTTTTTTCACAAGGTTTTCTTCGTTCTTTGTTTGGTTTCCTTTTTTCTTCTTCATTTTTGTTTGGTCTTCTTATTTCTTCTCCATTTTTTGTTTGGTTTTCTTTTTTATTCTCCATTGTTTGTTTTTCTATTAGATTTTCTTATGTTTATTTTTCACTCTGCATTTTTTATATGTCAAAAACATTTCTTTAATAAGTGCTCAACATTTTTTATATACACGTTCAACATTGTCCAAACGCTTATTCAACATTTTTCAAATAATTGCTCTACATTTTAATACTTATTCAATATTTTTAAATAGTTTTTCAACATTTTTCAATAGATACTCAACAATTTTCAAATACCTGATCAACATTTCAAATGCTTATTCAACATTTTTTAATTACTTGTTAAACATTTTTTAATTCTTGTTCAACATTTTCTAATACTTATTCAACATTTAGTACTTGTTCAACATTTTAAAATAGTTGTTCAACATTTTTAAATAGTTGTTCAACATTTTTCATATACTCATTCAACATTTTTAATACCTATCCAACATTTTCAAATACTTGTTCAACATTTGTAATACTTGTTCAACATTTTCAATTTCTTGTTCAACATTTTTAATACTTATTCATCGATTTTTCAAATGTGTTTTGGAAGAGTATTTTTTGTGTAATACACACACACACACACATACTTATATATATGTATGTATGTATGTATGTATGTACAATATTTTAAAGTATTAAAAAAGTAAAAAAAAACAACAATAATTAGAACAAAAAAAGAAAAAAAAAACAGAAAAATGTTGTGTCTCCCGCGCGGCTGGGTTGACCTGTCTGGGGCTCGCCCCGACGCAGCGCAAACCCCTGCCTCGCTTAAAGCGATACATAGGGGCGCCCCTCCCTCCCTCCCTTTGTTAGTTCTATCTTGTAAGTAGGCCGGTGCATTAGTTCGTGTCCCACATTGGTTTTCGGAGCTTTATAAGGTTCACTCTAGTTGTTCTTCGACCTAGTTTTCTCTGTTTATTTTGTACCAGTTCTGTATTTTCTACCTTTTAGCTTATTCCAATATTATTTTAATGTGAACTTTTTTCAAATCCTTGAGGCTTTTCTCAATTTATTTATTTTTACTAAATTCATGCAATTTTTAATTCACAAATTCTTTTCATATTCAAGAACTTTTTCAAGTTTCTGAAGATTTTTTCAATTTTGAAAAGTATTTTCCAAATGCAGAAAATTTTAAAAAATTCCTGAACCTTTTGAAATGCACAGTTTATTTCAAATTGATGAACTTTTCCGAGTTTCGTGAACATTTTCTGAATTCATGAACTACTTTCAAATTTCATGATTATTTAATGCCATGTTGTTTTTTCAAATCCATGTTTTTTTTCAAATTCTTGAACATTTTTTTATGAATTTTTGGGTGAACTTTTTTTAAAAGTCAATAATCAACAACCTGGCCGGTTGTGCAGGGTCATGGTCAACGGCCAGCCAGCGACCTAGCAATGAGCGGCCTACGATCAAGAGAGTGCTCGTGCTTAATGGGCCTGCCCAAATACTCCCCATGTGAGTGCTGGTTGACGAGTTGGCGCAAAAGACGCGGTATATGAGGTCTCTGCCTTGAACACCAAGTAGGATTTCGTGCCTCCGCCATAAAAGTGCATCGTTCTCATGTTCACCCTCACACTCCTCTCCCCGGTAATGCTACATGTACGAATAAGTTACAGAGTTTTACAAAGAGAACTAATATATCAGCTTGTGATTGGTTAATAGATGTGGGAGCTGGCCCACCCCCTGAAACTCCGGGGGAGGGAGGCAGGTTTGTGATTGGTCATTAGATGAAAAGAGCTTGTAAAATCCTGCAATTGTCCGTACGTCTAGCATTTTTGCTCTTCTCCCCATCGCTACCCCCCCCCCCCCACACACACACCCCCTCCATCTCCTTTGTGATCGTGGTGGCAATGGATCGCTCGTGGTCCATCTCTGAGCATAATGCCAGTGACAAGCGTCGCTTCGATGACGACAGAGAAGAACTGTCGGACCAGATTCGCGACAAAATTGAGCTTCACTGCAAGCTCCAAAGGGAGCATGAAGTGAAGGAAATATGCCCTAGAGGCAATAATAAAGTTGTTATTTATATTTCCTTATATCATGATAAATGTTTATTATTCATGCTAGAATTGTATTAACCGGAAACTTGATACATGTGTGAATACATAGACAAAACAAAGTATCCCTAGTATGCCTTTACTAGACTAGCTCATTAATCAAAGATGGTTAAGTTTCCTGACCATAGACATGTGTTGTCATTTGATGAACGGGATCACATCGTTAGAGAATGATGTGATGGACAAGACCCATCTGTTAGCTTGGCATTATGATCGTAAGTTTTATTGCTATTGCTTTCTTCATGACTTATACATGTTCCTCTGATTATGAGGTTATGCAACTCCCGAATACTAGAGGAACACCTTGTGTGCTATCAAACGTCACAATGTAACTGGGTGATTATAAAGATGCTCTACAGGTGTCTCCGAAGGTGTTTGTTGGGTTGGCATAGATCAAGATTAGGATTTGACACTCCGTGTATCGGAGAGGTATCTCTGGGCCCTCTCGGTAATGTTCATCACTATAAGCCTTGCAAGCAATGTGACTAATGAGTTAGTTGTGGGATGATGCATTACGGAATGAGTAAAGAGACTTGCTGGTAACGCGATTGAACTAGGTATGATGATACCGACGATCGAATCTCGGGCAAGTAACATACCGATGACAAAGGGAGTAATGTATGTTGTTATGCGGTTTGACCGATAAAGATCGTCATAGAATATGTAGGAGCCAATATGAGCATCCAGGTTCTGGTATTGGTTATTGACCGGAGATGTGTCTCGGCCATGTCTACATAGTTCCCAAACCCGTAGGGTCCGCACGCTTAACGTTCGATGACGATTTGTATTATGAGTTATGTGATTTGGCGAACCGAAGTTTGTTCGGAGTCCCAGATGAGATCACAGACATGAAGAGGAGTCTCAAAATGGTCGAGAGGTAAAGATTCATATATTGGAAGCCTGCATTTGGACATCGGAATGGTTCTGAGTGATTCAGGCATTTTTTCGGAGTATCGGGAGGTTACCGGAACCCCACGGAAGAAGTTATGGGCCTTATGGGCCATAAGAGGGAGTCACACCAGCCCACAAGGGGCTGGTGCGCCCCCCCTGGGCAGGAGGCTGATTAGGACTTGGAGAAGGGGGCCGGCCCCCCTTTCCTTCTCCTTCTCCCTTCCTCCTTTCCTACTCCGTGTGGGGGGTGGAATCCTACTAGGACTAGGGAGTCATAGTAGGACTCCACACCTTGGCGCGCCCCCTAGGGCTGGCTGCCTCTCTCGATCCCTCCTTTATATGCGGAGGCAGAGGGCACCCCAAAGACACAAAAGTTGATCTTTTAGCCGTGTACGGTGCCCCCCTCCACAGTTACACACGGTCATATCGTCGCAATGCTTAGGCGAAGCCCTGCGCCGGTAACTTCATCATCATCATCACCATGCCATCATGCTGAAGGAACTCTATCTCGGCCTCAACTAGATCAAGAGTTCGAGGGACGTCACCGAGCTGAACGCGCGCAGATAGCGGAGGTGCCATGCGTTCGGTACTTGGATCGGTTGGATCGCGAAGACGTTTGACTACATCAACCGCATTACTAAACACTTCGCTTTCGGTCTACGAGGGTACGTAGACACACTCTCCCTGCTCATTGCTATGCTTCTCCTAGATAGATCTTGTGTGATCGTAGGCAATTTTTTTAAATACTACGTTCCCCAACAGTGGCATCCGAGCCAGGTCTATGCGTAGATGTTATATGCACGAGTAGAACACAAAGAGTTGTGGGCAATAACAGTCATACTGCTTACCAGCAATGTCTTACTTTGATTCGGTGGTATTGTTGGATGAAGCGGCCCGGACCGACATTACATGACCGAGTTCATGAGATTGGTTCTACCGATGTGCTTTGCACACAGGTGGCTGGCGGGTGTCTGTTTCTCCAACTTTAGTTGAATCGAGTTTGACTACGCCCGGTCCTTGTTGAAGGTTAAAACAACACACTTGACGAAAAAACATTATGGTTTTGATGCGTAGGTAAGAACAGTTCTTGCTAGAAGCCTGTAGCAGCCATGTAAAACTTGCAACAACAAAGTAGAGGACGTCTAACTTGTTTTTGCAGGGCATGTTGTGATGTGACACTACTGCAGGATGCTACTAACGCGACACTACGATCAGAGACCCTTCGACGAAACTGTGTGCGATGCCATAATCATAAACAGTGGTGTAAAATAACCGTCAAAAAAGGTGCAAAACGTTTGCGATGGAGGGTGCATCAAACACGGTTCAGATTTTAGTTGCGTGTGCGATGCAGGGCATACGGTTCAGCTCAATTAACCGTTTGCGATGAGGAGGAACAAAAGAAACGGGCAGCCAGATGAAGGTGTGTGCGATGTACAGCATACGGTTCACTCGGATGAACTATTTGTGATTAGGCAACAAAAAAGAAACGGTCAGCCAGATCAAAGGTGTGTGTGATATACGGCATGTGGTTCTGAACTATTTGCGTTGAGACATGAGAACAAAAACGGTTCAAATGAACAAGATGTGTGTGATACGAGGCAAACAGGTCTGTAATCGGAAACGTGTGTGAAGACCGATAACAACACAGACGATTACTGCTAACAAGTCGTGTGTGTTGTGAGCAAATGATTGCTGGTATACAATTGTGAGTGATTCTTGAAAACATCACCGACGGGTTCCATTGTTTAGTCCGTGTGCGATGTGATTTTCTTTGTCCGCACAACATCTATGCTCTGTCTACAGAGCATCAACATATATACTTAAAAGGACAACATTGCATAACCAATTAAGCATAGAATTACACAAGTGACTACACACATAACATTTCCACACACCAAAGAAAGCAATTACATGCATACTAAAGTAGGAGAAACAAGGATCTAATCATCTACTTATTGTTGCGATGACGCTTGTCATTGCTTTGCTTCCGGCTAGATCCCTGGCCGTTTTGGGCAAGGAGGGACTTCCTCATGTCAACGATCTACCTGTACATGTCGTAGCTTGTGTACGCCTCCTTGGCCGCATACACGATGTGAGCTTTGTCAAGTTTCTCCATCCAGGCCGAGTGCCAGACACGCTTGTCCTTGTTGCACGAATCCTTCATGTCTCTGTAGTAGGGGTCGATGATGGCCTCGGTGAGGTGAACCGGTGAGTCCTTCTCATGCTCCTTGCTGCCCCTGATCTTGTATTGGCCCTGGATGTCGACAAGATTCTGGCAGGCGATGCCCAAATTCTTGAGCGCCTTTACATCGTTGGTGATGTCCACCGCAGCGAACATGTAGTGGGGGCTATTGACAAACCTGGCGAAATGCTCGCAAGGCCTTGTGGCCAGGCAATAGTGGTAGACGAGGACGTGGCGGTGCACGCACATCTGGGCGACGGCGACCTTGGGACGAGACCCGACACGAGCGCGGGTATACTCGAGGTCGAACCCGACCACCTTCTACTTCTCCTCGGCAAGCAACAACTCCATGATGTGGATGGAATGCTCCTCCCAGACCAGGTCGTTGGTGTACACCACCGAGAGGTCCACGAACCTTCTGTGGGTGTCCACCATGACACGCATGGTGAACTACTGCTTGTCGTCGGCAGCCACTCAGAGCGCCATTGGAGCCGCACAGGATACCCTCTAAGAATTTCTCATGGTGGGTGTGCTTCTTGCAATGATGGGGCGTGATCGAAAGGTTGAAGAGACACAAGGGTAGGTTAAATGGCCGCTGTAATAAATGGGGGCCGGCCGGCCTGTAATCGTCACGTCTTGTCACGACGTTCATAGCGGAGGATTCCAGAATCCAGTGCACGCTTGACAACACCGCACCCCAGGCATGGGCTCGAAGAGGCGCCAAATGTATCGTCGGTGAGCCTGTTCCCATGCTACCGCACAAGCTTCCCACCCGGCTAGTTCGGACACGCGTCGACTAGAAGAGGAACAAATTGTGGGCGTTTATTGACAAAAAGCTTTGTAAAAATGAAGTGTGTGGAATGCCATCGGTTATAAGTTTACACTTGGGTGATGAGGTCAAAGTTACACAGAAGGGTGATGATGGACACTCGAGTACGATAATTAATTCTGTGCTCTACAGTGCACACGGTGGAAGAAACCAACTATGTGCAATAATATCGAAGATCAAAGTCAAGTTAGCTATACAGATCGTGTGCTATGAGATCGACAAGGTAAACTGATTCGAGAATGGTTAATAAAATCTAAGACCATTGCATATTAAGGTCAAAATAGTGCTAGCAATATACGAGTCTCATACGATGCCATTTCAATGATTGTACCACAAAAGCTCGAAATGTTACAAGGTTCAAATACCAGAGTTATATGGCTCAAATTCGAAGATTACAAGGTTCAAATTGATATTAGAAATGAAATTCAGCTCATCATCTGCAAACGCTCGCGCGGATGTGCTGAACATGGATATCAGAGAGGTTCAAACTAATATCACCGCTTCTAAGTTTGGCTTCAAAACCTCACAATTTTTGCAAAGGGGTCAGCCACTAAGAAGTCATGTATGGGGTTGACCCGATGACTTCCGATTACTCTGTTATCTAAAGTTCCAAAATGAAATTCAACATTTTTCGAGCCTACTCCATTCTGCCACAGGCGCCGGCGCTGATCAACATACCATTCATTTTTGTGAAATAAATGCAGGGCAAACCTCATTTCCATCAGCACCCTTGCTCTGAGAACAAAGAACCTGGCGAATACAATCTTTGGTAAGGTCCCTCGGTAGGAGTTCAAAGTAATTTCTGAGAGATGCAAATCTAGGCATTCGACGTGATTGTTATATTGTATCACATTATCCACCACTGGGCCTAATCTTATTTGCAAAAGAAGAAAACGTGTTAGTGCCTACATGCAGTTTTCAACATTACTACATGCCTAGCTATTTGGTTTGCAAGATTTGTAAAATGCACTAACATGCCATCTTCGATCTGACATGATTAACATGGGCATTTGATTACATTCTAGGAAAATGTAGCCTTCTTCACAAGAGGTTGGACTGGATGAGAAGTTCCCTAAGAAAACTAGTACAGATGAATCCAAAGGAGAAATGCTTATTGATTGTAACCATATGGATCAAGCAACCAATATGGGGGGCATGTATGTACTGAAATCCTCTAAAAGAACCTTCAGAAATCGTAGTACATTGTCATTGTAAACTTGGAAAAAGGTGTCACAAATTGAACTCGCTTATGGTTAACATTTAACGGGAAAGGAACATCACCTTGATATATAGCTTCTCCAAGCACGGAAAGCATCTCAGGAAACTGACAACTTTCTCCAGGCTGGGCCCGATAGATTCTAGTGACAAGACCTTCACTATGCGCAGTTTCGGGGTCAAGCTTGTCGAAATCATTTTCTGAATGACAGACGAACAAACATCTTCAAAATTAGAAATAATGTTAATTTGTAGAAGGAGAGGTAGAAGGCGGCTGTTGTACCTGAACGGGTGTAGATCTAATAACAAGTTCGGAGTATTTGTGAGACGAGTAGCCCACCACTGTCAATTTCGGCACAGAAATGACACTGATTCTTGTTGGACCTTCTTGATCAACTACAAGTAATCTCTCAAGTGCAGGTGTGTCATGGATGACCATACCGTGGTCCACCTTTTGTGATATCTTCTTGCCGCACCAGCAACACACATAAATAGTCCGAAGAGTCATGGAGGTGATGTGGAAGGTACTCAACCCATTGATCGCCTGAAGACGAAGGTACTCGAGTGTAGTACATCCATGGAGCAGGCGTTCCATGTCACCCTTTGAGAGGAAGACGGCGACGAGCTCGAGGTGCTTCGGTCGTGGTAGAATAAGAGCGGGCGCGTCATTATGGGGCAGGAAATGGCAGTTCCTGAACTTGGCGACGCGCAACGTGGGCGCGAGGTGGAGTGCAGACATTGGCAGCGATCGCATATGCCCATCATCAAAAGTGAGCTCCTCGAGCTGATCTAGGGCGGGGGATCGGAACCAGTCGTCAAGCTTGGCTCAGTCCTTGCAGTTGGAATGGAACTTGCCCATTCTAAGGCCTTTGGTTGGCCCAAGGTGACTGCCGAGGATCTTGGAGAACGCATCCAAGCTTTTGTGATAGCCATGGCAGAGCTCGTGGGTGTCGATGAGGTCGAGAGGGCTAGAGTTCCATAGGGGGCGCCACCGCCGGGAAAGGAGGGTTGTCCGCGCCCCATATTTGATTGGGAGGAGGGAGATGATGACTCTCAACATATTATCGGGGAGGCTGCTGATTAAGTCTAGGCCCGCTGGAGTCGCTTGCGGTTCTAGCTCGCCCCTCCTCCGCTTGTTGGCAGCCCCGTTCTCCACCTCCGGAGTCTCCTTGTCAGCGGCGCTTTCTGATAGAAATGGGAGTACAGGGAATATTTAGTTAAAACAGGGCAATAGAAAAGTGTATTGGTAACTAGAAGTTATTAGGTAAGAATATAGTAAGAAAAGGGAATAAAAATTAGTTGCTTAAATACTACACAATTCATTTGACATTGCTGGGTAAGTCAACATATGCAGATAGTTGAAAAGAAAACTTACTTCGGACAAAGTCTGGACGGATGATTTTGTCGGGGAAGTTAGCATATATCTCATGACCAGGCCCTTCTATGTGCAGTGCAATTTTAGTGCCAGCTTTCAGTACATAAAACTTTGCAATTTCATTCCAAAAGCCAGTGCCAAAATAGGAGTCACCACGTTCATCAAGTCTTACAGTAGCAATAATTGTAAATCCATGGTTTGTGTGCAGTATGGCATTTGTGGAGCCTTGATGTATGTAAAGGGAAAAATTGTGCACTACATAATCTGCTGCATAGCGAGGGATGTCCTGCAGAAAATGGTAGGATTGTTAAAGAAAATATGGTAACATGCAAATATGGGCCCAAATTGAAAGAACTGTACAACAGTTGAAATCGAAGGACAAAAGTCTATAATTAAACAGATAGGGTAAACATGATTCATGGAAATATGAGAGTAATCGAAAGAACAATACATCATTAATTTGCCTAATATAGAAAGAAGAGGGGGGAAATCCCCTTTGACGTATATGGTGCATGTGGCACCTTTTATCCAAATGTAGCAATGTTTAGAATATGTTTAGGAAAGTAGGCCATGCCAACCGATTTAGGGTGAGATGAACATACCGTGCGCGTCCTCTAGTTATCTGGTACGATGAGATGGAATCTCTGGCGGCGGTCACCAAGTCCTGAAGTGTCGGCGCACTGTCATTCTATGAATGAAAGAAAACCCTCAAATCAGTTCGAATAAAAATGAATTCACGGCGATTTCCACTGGGTGATTAAAGGAGGCAGATGAATTGGGATAAGAGATGAGATAATATCTCATTAAACTAGTTAACTTGTCGTCCATGAGAAAGAACCCTTAGTACAGCAGATTCTCCAACCGAGCGGAGCTGGGTCGACCGCGAGCAACATCGAGAAAGTCGATGGCGATAGGCGGCGGCAAGCGGAAGTGGTGAAATGCGGTGAGCTTTGCTGGCAGCCTGGCGGCGAGCTAAGTGTTTACCGCCACGATAGGCGTTGCCATGGCATAGACACAGAGGAGCTTGTGCAGGTGTGAGTGGGGAATGTACCGGAGGGGCCGAGGGGGTGGCGGGCGGGGTGATGGTTTTTGTGATGTGGAGATGGTGAGGGTTTTATTTTTTCTTTTTTGAATTGGGTGGTGAGGGTTTTCTGTCCCACAAAGAATTTTGGGGGCGACGGTTTGCTAGAGCGAACCGTGTGTGATTGACGCAGCAGGCAAAATGAAAGTCATTGCACATGGTTCCAATTTTGGGAACGTGTGTGATTGATGTACTACCTCCGTCCTGGTTTATTGGTCCCCCATTGTAATTTTTACCAAAATTTGGCGAAATATTTAACATACTCAGACATAGATAATAAGCGTACACGTAGATACACATAGTTCAACCATAAGTAGTACATAGTTCAACAATATTAAGCATACTCAAGCGTACATATATAGTTCCATCCATCCCACATCTCACCTCACAGGCCGGCACGATCCTGAAGCTTCTCCAGGTACTCGGCATACGCGCCGTGCGCCACCCTGCGAGAATACTTCTGCTTGAAGGAGCCAACGACCCGTTGAGGGAGTCCTGGACTAAGGGGTCCTCGGGCATCCGGCCTGTTGGTCCATGAAGATACAAGACTAAAGATTCTCTCACCCGTGTCCGGATGGGACTCTCCTTGGCGTGGATGGCAAGCTTGACGTTCGGATATGAAAATTCCTTTCTCTGTAACCGACTTTGTACAACCCTAGTCCCCTCCGGTGTCTATATAAACCGGAGGGTTTAGTCCATAGAGGCAATCATAATCAGATAGGCTAGACTTCTAGGGTTTTAGCCATTACGATCTCGTGGTAGATCAACTCTTGTAATCCCCATACTCATCAGTACTAATCAAGCATGACGTGGAGTATTACCTCAATCGAGAGGGCCTGAACCTGGGTAAAACTTCGTGTCCCTTGTCTCCTATTACCATCAACCTCAGACACGCAGTTCGGGACCCCCTACCCGAGATCCGCCGATTTTGACACCGCATTGGTGCTTTCATTGAGAGTTCCGGTGCGTCGTCTTCAAGAGGTTCGATGGCCCCGTCAAACATCTACAACAATGATGTCCAGGGGGAAGTTTTCCTCCCCGGGAAGATTTTCGTATTCGGTGGCTTCGTCCTGTGGGCCAAGTCGCTTGGCCACTTAGAGCAGATCGACAGCTATTCCCCTGGCCATCAAGTCAGGTTTGGAAGCTTGAACTATGTTGCTGATATCCGCGGAGACTTGATCTTCGACGGATTCGAGCCCATGGCAGCCCCTCCCTGCCACCCCGATGAGCATGACCTAAATATGTCATCGGACCATACCCAGGAGATAGCACCTGTAAGTGCTCGAGCCCTAGATCCGGAGCGGACTGCGCCATCCGAAGACGGGAAGCCCAACCCCGCCATGGAAGCCACAGAAGCAGCGGTGTTGGAGCCGCACACAGACCCAATTTCGTGTGGGATCCACGTCACCGGAACCCTGGACTCGTCTCCGTCCACTGGCACCGAACTATGCGCACCCGCGTTCGCTGAGCCTGATCAGGCACCGATCGTCGAATTCAGCGCCACAGAAATCTTCCGACACTCACCTTTAGGCGATGTGCTAAACTCATTAAAAAACCTCTCCTTAGGAGGGACTCATAGCTGAATTATATCTGGTTTGAACTGGGGGCTGGTAACGGGGAATTTCGCTTCCCACCCACCTCCCACTTAATAGCCACTATCGAAGACCTAACCGACATGCCTGATTACAGCTCCGAAGACATCGACGGTATGGACGACGATGCCGAAGAGGAGCAGGCCCAAAACCCGCCATTTACCGGGCGCTGGACCACCACCCCCTCATATGACGTATACATGGTGGATACACCCAAAGAAAATAGCGGCGACGACAAGGAAGACCAAGTCAAGGATAAACCCCCTGAGATACAATCAAAGCGCCGACGTCAGCGGCGCCCCTCCAAGTCACGCCATGGAAAAGACAGCAATACCGGCACAGGAGAAAACAATACTCCGAACGATGCCGAAGACAATGAAGACCCCGTTAAGCCAACTTCAGAACAGGACGAACGGGAAGACGGGCAAGTTAGCCCTGTTGAACAGGCCATAAACGAAGACTCGGAGGACAGTAATTATCTTCTACTCTCCGGGGATGAGGAGAGCCTCGGCAACGAGAATTTTATCGTGCCTGAGGAACCTCTCGAGCAGGAGCGCTTCAAGCACCGGCTAATAGTCACTGCACGGAGCCTGAGAAAGAAACAGCAGGAGCTTAAAGCTGACAAAGATCTACTCAACGATATATGGAGTCATGTCCTGGCAGCCGAGGAATACAGCCTCGAGCGCCCATCCAAAAGTTATCCGAAGCGCAAATTGCTACCTCAATTGGACGACGAGGTGCTAGAGCCTGTACTGTCAGCACGTAATGCGGCTGATCGACCACCACGTGGCCGAGACAAAGCGACAACTCAAGCCGAACACCAGCTAGCACTACCTCACCATAAAGGCAGAAAGAAAACAGCTCGAGGACATACATACGACCTACGGCAGGACCTGGACAGTAGGGCAGGTCAGACCAGAGCGATCTACGGATCGCGGGGGCGTGCCCCAATGCGAGACGATGGCTATCAAGCCGAACATGGCAAGCACAGTCTGAAGGAAATATGCCCTAGAGGCAATAATAAAGTTATTATTTATTTCCTTATTTCATGATAAATGTTTATTATTCATGCTAGAATTGTATTATCCGGAAACATAATACATGTGTGAATACATAGACAAACATAGTGTCACTAGTATGCCCCTACTTGACTAGCTCGTTAATCAAAGATGGTTAAGTTTCCTAACCATACACATGAGTTGTCAAATGATTAACGGGATCACATCATTAGGAGAATGATGTGATTGACTTGACCCATTCCGTTAGCTTAGCACTTGATCGTTTAGTTTGTTGCTATTGCTTTCTTCATGACTTATACATGTTCCTATGACTATGAGATTATGCAACTCCCGTTTACCGGAGGAACACTTTGTGTGCTACCAAACGTCACAACATAACTGGGTGATTATAAAGGTGCTCTATAGGTGTCTCTGAAGGTACTTGTTGGGTTGGCGTATTTCGAGATTACGATTTGTCACTCCGATTGTCGGAGAGGTATCTCTGGGCCCACTCGGTAATACACATCACTTAAGCCTTGCAAGCATTGCAACAAATGAGTTAGTTGAAGGATGATGTGTTACGGAATGAGTAAAGAGACTTGCCGGTAACGAGATTGAACTAGGTATTGAGATACCGACGATCGAATCTCGGGCAAGTAACATACCGATGACAAAGGGAACAACATACGTATGTTGTTATGCGGTTTGACCGATAAAGATATTCGTAGAATATGTATGAGCCAATATGAGCATCCAGGTTTCGCTATTGGTTATTGACCAGAGACGTGTCTCGGTCATGTCTACATAGTTCTCGAACCCGTAGGGTCCACACGCTTAAAATTCGATGATGGTTATATTATGAGTTTATGGTTTTTGATGTACCGAAGGTAGTTCGGAGTCCCGGATGTGATCACGGAGATGACGAGGAGTCTCGAAATGTTCGAGATGTAAAGATTGATATATTGGACGACTATATTTGGATATCGGAATGGTTCCGGGTGAGATCGGGATAATACTGGAGCACCGGGAGGTTATCGGAACCCCCGGGAGGTATATGGGCCTTAATGGGCTTTAGTGGAAAGGAGGGGAAAGGAGCAAGGGAGCCCCCCCCCAAGCCCAACCCGAATTGGGAGGGGGGCCGCCCCCTTTCCTTCCTTCCTCCTTCCTCTTCCTTCCCTCTCCCTCTCCAAATAGGAAAAGGAGGAGTCCTACTCCCGGTGGGAGTAGGACTCCCCCCTTGGGCGCGCCTCCTCCCCTTGGCCGGCCTTCTCCTCCCCTCCTTTATATACGGAGGAGAGGGGCACCCCATAGACACAACAATTGATCTCTTGGATCTTTTAGCCGTGTGCGGTGCCCCTCTCCACCATAGTCCACCTCGATAATATCGTAGCGGTGCTTAGGCGAAGCCCTGCGACGGTAGAACACCAACATCATCACCACGCCGTCGTGCTGACGGAACTCTCCCACAAAGCTCGGCTGGATCAGAGTTCGAGGTACGTCATCGAGTTGAACGTGTGCAGAACTCGGAGGTGCCGTGCGTTCGGTACTTGATCGGTCGGACCGTGAAGACGTATGACTACATCAACCGCGTTGTGCAATCGCTCCCACTTTCGGTCTACGAGGGTACGTAGACACACTCTCCCCTCTCGTTGCTATGCATTACCATGATCTTGCGTGTGCGTAGGATTTTTTGAAATTACTACGTTCCCAACAGTGGCATCAGAGCCTGGTTTTATGCGTTGATGTTATATGCACGAGTAGAACACAAGTGAGTTGTGGGCGATACAAGTCATACTGCTTACCCGCATGTCATACTTTGGTTCGGCGGTATTGTTGGATGAAGCGGCCCGGACCGACATTACGCGTACGCTTACGCGAGATTGGTTCTACCGACGTGCTTTGCACACAGGTGGCTGGCGGGTGTTTTTCTCCAACTTTAGTTGAACCGGGTGTGGCTACGCCTGGTCCTTGAGAAGGTTAAAACAACACTAACTTGACAAACTATCGTTGTGGTTTTGATGCGTAGGTAAGAACGGTTCTTGCTCAGCCTGTAGCAGCCACGTAAAACTTGCAACAACAAAGTAGAGGATGTCTAACTTGTTTTTGTAGGGCATGTTGTGATGTGATATGGTCAAGACATGATGCTATATTTTATTGTATGAGATGATCATGTTTTGTAACCAAGTTATCGACAACTGGCAGGAGCCATATGGTTGTCGCTTTATTGTATGCAATGCAATCGCCCTGTAATTGATTTACTTTATCACTAAGTGGTAGCGATAGTCGTAGAAGCAATAGTTGGTGAGACGACAATGATGCTACGATGGAGATCAAGGTGTCATGCCGGTGACAATGGTGATCATGACGGTGCTTCGGAGATGGAGATCACAAGCACAAGATGATGATGGCCATATCATATCACTTATATTGATTGCATGTGATGTTTATATTTTATCCATCTTATTTTGCTTTGATTGACGGTAGCATTATAAGATGATCTCTCACTAAATTTCAATATAAAAGTGTTCTCCCTGAGTATGCACCATTGCCAAAGTTTGTCGTGCCAGACACCACGTGATGATCGGGTGTGATAAGCTCTACATCCATATACAACGGGTGCAAGCCAGTTCTACACAAGCAGAATACTCAGGTTAAACTTGACGAGCCTAGCATATGCAGATATGGCCTCGGAACACTGAGACCGAAAGGTCGAGCGTGAGTCATATAGTAGATATGATCGACATAGTGATGTTCACCATTGAAAACTACTCCATTTCACGTGATGATCGGTTATGGTTAAGTTGATTTGGATCACGTGATCACTTAGATGATTAGAGAGAGTCTATCTAAGTGGGAGTTCTTAAGTAATATGATTAATTGAACTTTAATTTATCATGAACTTAGTCTTGGTAGTAATAGCATATCTATGTTGTAGATCAATAGCTCGTGTTTAGCTCCCCTGTTTTATTTTTGATATGTTCCTAGAGAAAACTAAGTTGAAAGATGTTAGTAGCAATGATGTAGATTGGATCAATGATCTGAGGATTATCCTCATTGCTGCACAGAAGAATTATGTCCTTGATGCACCGTTAGGTCACAGACCTATTGCAGGAGCAGATGCAGACGTTATGAATGTTTGGCTAGCTCAATATGATGACTACTTGATAGTTTAGTGCACCATGCTTAACAACTTAGAATCGGGACTTCAAAGACATTTTGAATGTCATGGATCATATGAGATGTTCTAGGAGTTGAAGTTAATATTTCAAGAAAATACCCGAGTTGAGAGATATGAAGTCTCCAACAAGTTCTATAGCTAAAAGATGGAGGAGAATAGCTCAAGCGCTAAAAGATGGAGGAGAATAGCTCAAGCAGTGAGCATGTGCTCAGATTTTGTGGGTACCACAATCTCTTGTATCAAGTGGGAGTTAATCTTCCAGATAAAATATTGATTGAAAAAATTCTCTAGTCACCATCACCAAGTTAGTAGAACTTCGTGATGAACTATAGTATGCAAGGGATGAAGTAAACGATTCCCGAGCTTTTCATGATGATGAAATCGATGAAGGTAGAAATCAAGAAAGAGCATCAAGTGTTGATGATTAATAAGACCACTAGTTTCAAGAAAAGGGCAAAGGGAAATAAAGGGAACTTCAAGAAGAATGGCAAGCAAGTTGCTGCTCAAGTGAAGAAGCCCAAGTCTGGACCTAAGCCTGAGACTAAGTGCTTCTACTGCAAAGGGACTGGTCACTGGAAGCGGAAATGCCCTGAATATTTAGTGGATAAGAAGGATGGCAAAGTGAACAAGGGTATATTTGATATACAGGTTATTGATGTGTACCTTACTAGTATTTATAGTAGCCCCTGGGTATTTGATACTTGTTCGGTTGCTAAAAATTAGTAACTCAAAACAGGAGTTACAGAATAAATAGAGACTAGTTAAGGGTGAAGTGACAATGTGTGTTGGAAGTGGTTCCAAGATTGATATGATCATCATCGCACACTCCCTATACTTTCGGGATTAGTGTTAAACCTAAATAAATGTTATTTGGCATTTGCGTTGAGCATGAATATGATTTGATCATGTTTATTGCAATACGGTTATTCATTTAAAATCAGAGAATAATTGTTGTTCTGTTTACATTAATAAAACCTTTGATGGTCATACACCCAATGAAAATAGTTTGTTGGATCTCGATCGTAGTGATACACATATTCATAATATTGATGTCAAAAATATGCAAAGTTGATAATGATAGTGCAACTTATTTGTGGCACTGCTGTTTAGGTCATATCGGTATAAAGCGCATGAAGAAAATCCATGCTGATGGGCTTTTGGAATAACTTGATTATGAATCAGTTTATGCTTGCGAACCATGCCTCATGGGTAAGATGACTAAGACTCCGTTCTCCGGAACAATGGAGCGAGCAATAGACTTGTTGGAAATAATACATACTGATGTATGCAGTCCGATGAGTGTTGAGGCTCGCGGCAGGTATCGTTATTTTTCTGACCTCACAGATGATTTGAGCAGATATGGGTATATCTACTTGAAGAAACTTAAGTCTGAAACATTTGAAAAGTTCAAAGAATTTCAGAGTGAAGTGGAAAATCATCGTAACAAGAAAATAAAGTTTCTACGATCTGATCACAAAGGTGTATATTTGAGTTACGAGTTTGTCCTTCAATTAAAACAATGTGGAATAGTTTCATAAACTCATGCCACCTGGAACACCACAGCGCAATGGTGTGTCCGAACGTCATAACGGTACGTTATTTGATATAGTGCAATCTATGATGTTTCTTACCGATTTACCACTATCATTTTGGGGTTATGCTTTAGAGACGGCCGCATTCACGTTAAATAGGGCACCATCAAAATCCGTTGAGACGACAACTTATGAACTATGGTTTGGCAAGAAACCAAAGTTGTCGTTTCTTAAAGTTTGGGGCTGCGATGTGAAAGTGTGTTATATCGACTAGAGGGGGGTGAATAGGCGATTTTTATGAATTCTACACTGAGGAATTTGCAGGTGAGGAAATTCCTTAGCAAAGAACTACTAGCAGCGGAATAAGTACTCAAAAGTAAACATAATAGAACACAAGCATATTCATCATGATGAAATGAAGACAAGCACAGAGTACAGAAAGTGTAAACACAGGATAACATAGGATGAAGACAAATAGACTGAAGAAAATGAACTGAGGAAATTGAGCAAGTCTTCAGTCAAAGTCTTCAAACACAGATACGAACAAGCACTCAACACAGTTATGAGGAAATGAAAGAGTTGAAGAAATAGAACCAGTGAGCTTGGTGAAGACAATGATTTGGTAGACCAGTTCCAACTGCTGTCTCAGTTGTACATCTGGTTGGAGCGGCTAGGTATTTAAACCTGAGGACACACAGTCCTCACCGTATTCTCCTTGAGCTAAGGTCACATAGACCTCGCCCAATCACTCGTGGTAAGTCTTCAGGTGACTTCCGAACCTTCACAAACTTGGTCACTCGGTGATCCACAATTCCTCTTGGATGCTCTAGACCATGACGCCTAATCGTCTGGAAGAAGCACAGTCTTCAAAGGTAACAAGCGTCGGATCCATGCAGGATCAATCTCTTCAGTGATGCTCAATCACTTTGGGTTTATAGGTGTTTGGGTTTGGGTTTTCCTCACTTGATGATTTTCGCTCAAAGTCCTTGGAGGATGGGATGCTCTCAAATGACAAGTGTCAGTTTCTCTTGGAGCAGCCAACCAGCTAGTGGTTGTAGGGGGCGGCTATTTATAGCCTAGGGAGCAGCCCGACATGATAAGACATAAATGCCCTTCAATGATATGACCGTTAGGTGGATAGATATTTTGGGACAGCTGGCGCATAGCACAACAACGGTCGGAAATTTGAGTATCAAATTCCTCAGGGCTATCATGTTCCTCACTGTGTAGGCAATCCGCACTGGCGAATTCCTAACTCCTCAGTCAGAACAAATTCCTCAGAGACCAGAAGAACTTCGTCTCTGTCACTAAAGAATATGACTGAACTGTATGAGATTTCCAATGGCTTCACTCGAAGGGATTGGTAGGTGTAGGATTTTGAGTTGAGCATCACATGGAAATTTTTCCTTAGTATTTCCTCGACCCCCTTTAACAGTACGGTGTTTGCTATGACTCAAGAAAGAGAAAATGAAACTACAAAAACAAAAGTCTTCACGCTTCATGTTCCTTGAATGAA
Organism: Triticum urartu; assembly: GCF_056163025.1. Classification (NCBI taxonomy): domain Eukaryota; kingdom Viridiplantae; phylum Streptophyta; class Magnoliopsida; order Poales; family Poaceae; genus Triticum; species Triticum urartu. The sequence continues at coordinate 154,605,488 of NC_141878.1, forward strand.
TGCCAAGTCTTCAAAGGTCACACCAATTTCTTCACTTTCAAAGTCTTCAGAAAGTCTTCAGAAATTCAAAGTCTTCAGTCGAAGAACTTCATTTTTAGGGGTCAACTTTTTCTATAAATATCAAACTCCTCATAGACTTATAGACCTGCGTACACCCATAAACACATTAGTCCTTTAACCTACAAGTCTTTAATACACCAAAATCACTAAGGGGCACTAGATGCACTTACAATCTCCCTCTTTTTGGTGATTGATGATAATATAGGTTAAGTTTTCAACGGGGATAAACATATGAAGTGTAAATACTCATATTGAGGAATTTGATTGCAAGATATAGAAGAACTCCCCCTGAAGATGTGCATAGTGAGGAATTTGCTTTTGAAGCATTGCACACTTTGAAGAATAGAATCATGGAGATCTCCCCCTATATCTTGTAATTCATACATGCATTTGACATATCATAATGAAGAATTTGAAATGCATGATGAAATATGGTGACTGATGAATGCAGAAAAATGCATCAAGAGTATTAGAGCACCATCAGGTTTAAGTTTACAACTCGATCCAACAAAGTTTCAGAAGAACGAGAGTTGTAACTTTATAAAAAAACGCCCATATAGACAGACCCGCTTGAAGACTAACTCAAAATTCTCCCCCTTTGTCATTGAATGACCAAAAGGATTGAAAATGAGGACTAACGCCCCTGAAGAATATCAAGTTGATGAAGGAGCGCCAGCGTTGTTGGGGTCGTTTGTCGTTGATGGGCCTGCCGCAGTGTTGTCCAAGTCTTCATACTCGTCGGTATCGCGTGATGAAGAATATGAGCTGGACACCAAAGAAGGAACCTTGACCCTCTTGAATTTCTTCGGTGGAGGTGCAGACCAGTCAAAATCTTCCTTGAGACCCATTTTCTTCAGATCTTCTTCACCATACAGATGTGATAGGACAGCCCAGGTGCGACCGAAGACTTCATGGAGGTAGTAATGGTTTTTCTTCACTGCATTGTGTGTAGCAGTCATGTTGTGAAGAAATGAACCAAACTGACACTTAACCCATTTATGGTTACAATCTACCTTCTGAGAAGACTAAGCAGAAGCTCACGGTCAGTCATCACACGAGGAGCAATGGCTTGAGGAGTAGACTTGGGTGCATTGGCAGCAGAGTCATGTGTGGCAGAGTCATCATTGGTGGAATAAGATGCAGCTTTGCGAAACTGACCATCCAATGGACGAATGCCTTCATCAATGACAACAGGAGCCTTGCCCTTTTCATCAGTTGAAGTAAAAGCCTGCTTGAGGACTTCAATCAGGGGCAGATAGCTAAGGTGATTCTGAAAATCAGCCTTGTAGTTGAGTGAAGACCTTATCCCGAGGAATCTCATAATCCAAGGTGCATAAGGTTTCAGCTCAAACGGAGAAAGTGCAGCATTTGCCAGAGTCCTCATGAAGAAATCGTGATAGTTGATAGGAATGCTATGAATGATGTTGAATAGCAGATTCTTCATGATGCCAACTATTTCCTCATCAGATGAGTCATGGCCTTTGATGGGACTCATTGTCCTCGTCAGAATGTGATAGACGGTTCTGAGCACATAGAGTAAATCCTTCGCGAGGAATTTGGTCCTTGGGGCTTGACCAGGCTTCAAAGGCTTCATTAACACTTGCATGTAATGAGCTGTGAGTTCTGGTTCATGATACAGGTATCGAGCTCCTTCACTGGGTGGACTGATGGGCAGGGCATGAAGCAATTCAGAGGCCGGTGCCTTATAGTGAGTATTTTTGATCATCCAGTCCAAGACCCAGGTGTTGATATCTTCAGGATCACCTGTGATATGCAATGTAGCGTAGAACTGAAGAATACGCTCTTCATTCAAATCAACAATGTCAGAGCAAAAGTTGAGGAGGCCTGCATCATGAAGAACACTGAGCACAGGAGAGAATCAAGGTAATGATTCCATGTCCACGTGAGGAATATGCTCATGGTAGAAGATTTTGTCTTTGTTGAAAAGCAGTGAAGAGTAGAAGTTGGCCTGGCTTGCAGTCCAGAAACGCTTCCTCCTTAGACGAGTAGAGTCATAAGGATTGTAGTCAGTGAAGAACACGTGCTCGCCGAAGAAATCATTAGCCTTGAATTTTCGCTTCTTTGAGAATGGATCCTTTGGCTTGGGGTGAGGAGTGTCAGTCAATTGCATCACAACCTCTGGAATCTCGATCTCAGGTTCCACAGGCTGAGGAATTTCAGGTACTGCTTCAGTGGCAGCCTAGGACTTCAATTCTTCATTTACATGATCTTCAACACTAGTGACTGGAATTTCTTCATGGACAGACGGTGTGGCATGTGGTTCATCAGATCCCATTTGTACAGTAGTTACTGGGGACTGAGGAATTTGTTGTAATGGTGTGAAGAGTGGAAAGTTGGGGTGCTGACTTTCCCAAAATTCATCACTTAGCATGGGTATGGTACAACCAATGTCCACATCTTCATCTCCCATTTCTTCAACGCCGGCCTCTTCAGCAGTAAACTGAGGCATAGGCGAGGAGACAACTGGTGTTGAAGGGATTGTATCCACTTCAATTTCTTCATCCATCTGCTCTGACGAAGCAGCAGAGCAATTCTCATCATCGGATTCACTTGGAATCACATATTCTTCAAAAGGAACAAGGTCCTTTGATGGCATGGTTGAGATGGGAACAACATCAATTGGATTTGCAAACGAGCTAGTCAGTGGCTTCATCTTCTTCTGAGCTGAAGAATCTGATACAGTTGATGCCTTCCTTTTCTTCACTGCTGCATGCTCTGCAGCCTTAGTTTTCTTCACATCTGATGCAGATGGAAGGATTGGAGTTGGTGTAGGCGCAGGAGCAGAGGAATTGGGTCAAATTTCTTCAGGCACAACTGATGCAGTTGCCCTAACTTCATCTTGTTCTTCAGGCGCACCACTAGTGGATGCCCTGGCAATTTCATCAGCAGCTGGAATGCAGTCATCAGCCCTGGAACTCACATTTTCTTCAGCATCCTGATTTTCATCAGCGGTGCTGGCATGTTCTTCAGTCGGCTGAGCAGATGCTTTAGCCTGAGGAATTTCTTGTTGCGTTGGGGCTGCAATACTTGAGGTGAAGTTGTCAGCAAGTCTTACAAAACGAACCTTGGCTCCCATCCAATCAACATGGTATGCGTCAAATTCATCGCTGAGTTTCTTGATCTCAGACTGTATATTGACGAGTTCTTCGGTTGTCATAGAGACAACATTTTTCTTCAGGTAGCGCTCCTTTTTGTACTGCGCTTTCTTGATCTGCCTAGCCTTCTCAAACTTCCATTTTTCTTCTTGTATGAAATGAGTCAACATATGACTTTGGCCAGGTGTCAGCTTGAAATCAGGCATGGGAGTATTTGGGTCCTTGTGCCATAAGTCAATGTATTCAAGGATCAACTTTGGATCCAAAAGCAGAGGCACACTTGTACCCTTGGCTCTAGCAGCCCTGACTTGCCTGTCTCTGATGATTTCTGCTAGTTCTTCATCATCAGCCTCATCATCATCAGAGGGCACTTGGAAAGCAACTTGTTTCTTGGGAGGACTTGGTCGAGGACCTCGTCCAGCAGTGGTCTTCTTCTTCAGAAGAGTGGGAGCAGCTGAGGAACTTGCAGAGGCTCCTGAGGCAATAGATATGCCTGTGGTCCTTTGGCACGTGGCGAGATGCACAGGTGCTGAGGATTAGGTCGGAGCAGCCGAAGACTTTGGCGGAGGAGCTGAAAATTTTGTAGGAGCAGGAGCAGCTTGAGGAATTGGCCGTGAGAGCTTTGAGGAATCTGTCCGTGAGGGCATAGCTGGTGAAGCACTGGGCTTGTGAGCAGGCTTCTTTGGCATGGCCTTCTTCGGCTTTACAGAGGCCTCAACAGAAGCAGCGACAGCAGAGTCTTCGTTGAATTTCCTCACTGCATCTTTTGCTTGTTTGGCCAACTTGGCCTGGCGCTTGGCCCATTCATCAGGATAATCCTCACCACGCTTGAGGCTGGTGGGACCAGCTATTTGACCATGTGCCAACGGAGGTCTTGGGCATGGAGGATTTAGTGCAAATTTCTTCATATATTTGGGAGTGACATATCTGTACTCCCTCCACTCTCTTGCCCATCTACTCTTAATCTTTTGAATGCGCACCTTGCGCTGATTTTTATCTTCCTCAGGGGGTGTGCAGTACCAAACATAGATGTCCTCAGGTATTTCAAAGGCAGTGTTGACCTCACACTATAAAAAAAGACACATCCATGACATTTTGGGTCGAACGAATTTTTTTTCTGTCATACATATGACACTTCTATGACGATAATTGTGACAAAACCCAGTATCATCATAGATGTGGTGGGCTCCTACTTCTATGACAAAAAATCATGACGGAAAATGGGCTTTTCGTCCTGGGCGGGCCGGAGACGCAGCTGCATGACATTCTTTGGGCCGTCCATGACGGAAAAAACCGTGGTAGAAGCGAGGGCGAGGAAAATTTCTGGGAGTTCCCGGTTACGGTGGGAGGTCGGGGGCCGAGCGATGCGTGTTTATCTCGTACACGTACGCGTGTGTGTGCGCGAGGTGTTGGCTCTAACTGAACCCGAGCAAGGCGTCGGGGTCTAACTGAACCCGAGCGATTGCACTTCAGGCTACACATTACTGAACCCGAGCGATCGATCGATGGCTGTTAACTGAACCCGATCGAGTGATTCCTTCGCTATTGCTGCTAACTGAAGCCGATCGATGCTGCCTCTAGGATGAATAGTGAGCGTTGTGGGGGGGGGGTTGGATGAACAGTGAGCGGTGGCGTTGCCTCTGGATGAACAGGACCCCGTGGTGTGGTGGAGGGCTGGATGAACAGTAGACGATGGAGGGGTGCCCGTGGAGGGGTGGTTGAACAGGACCTCATGGTGTGGAGGGCTGGATGAATAGTAGATGATGGAAGGGTGCCCATGGAGGGGTGGTTGAACAGGACCCCGTGGTGTGGAGGGCTGGATGAATAGTAGACGGTGGAGGGGTGCCCGTGGAGGGGTGGTTGTGTAAGTGCATCTAGTGCCACCCCTAGTTGGTTTTGGAGTATTGACGACAAACCTGGTTGAGGGACTAATGTGTTTGTGAGAATTACCGGATAACACAGGTAGTAGTCCCTCATTGATTCAGTTTATCTACCGGAGATGACCCCTAAAATGTATGAAGACATTGAAGACAATGGTGGTATGTGAAGATATTCACATTGAAGACTATGACAAGAGAAGACATTGCGTGAAGACTATGGGGCGCGAAGACTTAGTTGTTTCGTTGTCTCCTTTTCTTCTTTGTTGAGTCATAGGAACCACCGTACTGTTAAGTGGGGTCCAAGTGAACAAAGTCAGAGTGACCGAAGTGATGCTCAACCAAAATCCTATGTCTTCGAGCGAAGACAATGAGAGCAAATCTTGTCCAGAGCTGGATGACTCAGCTTTGCTTGTAGCCCAAGTAAAGTTGCCGCGTGTGTTTGAAATCTGACCGTTGGAACACGTGTCAGTTCCTTAGTGACCCAGGGTCATTTCGGACAAATCAGGTCGGGTTGCCTAGTGGCTATAAATAGCCCACCCCCTACAACCATAAACGGTTGGCTGCTCAGAGTTAGTGTACGGCTTTTGTCGTTTGAGAGCAACCCACCTCGAAGCCTTTGAGAGAAAATTCCTCGCGAGGATAATGCCCTAACTACCCAGAGCCAAAGAGTGTTAGGCATCACTGAAGTCTTCCTGTCTGTGTGATCTGAAGACTTATTACACTTGAGGACTGTGAATCCTCCAGCCGGTTAGGCGTCGCGTTCTAAGCATCCAAGAGTCATTGTGGATCGCCGGTGAACGAAGTCTGTGAAGGTTTGGGAGTCTACCTTGAAGACTTACCAGAGTGATTGGGTGAGGACTGGGTGTCCTTACCTCAAGGGGAATAAGGTGAAGACGCGGTCTTCTGAGTTGAATCTCAGCCTCCCTAACCAGACGTACAGTTGTCACGGCAACTGGAACTGGTCCAACAAATCATTGTCTTCAACGAGTCACTGGTTTCGTCCTTCCCATTCCTTTACTTACTATTGGCCCTGGTGAAGTCATTGTATGACTGCATTATCTTTTGTCTTCACTGAGTAACTGATTTTTCTGATTGGCTTCACACTATCTTCCTACCTGATCTATACTGCCTAGCTGCTATTAGTCATTGTGCTTTCACTTCATTGAATGCTTGACTATGGCTTGCTTAGTGTAGTCTACCTTCCGCTGCATGGTAGTAGGTTTATTTCTATCGTTTGTCTTCGAAACTTCCATGTTTTGAAGACTTCCATAAAAATCGCCTATTCACCCCCCTCTAGTCGATCACTAGCACTTTCAATTGGTATCAGAGAAAGGTACTCCCTTGTTCTGTGTGATTCGGTTTAACCACCTAGAGTTTTAGCTATGTCGACTGTAGGGATAATTAAAGTCTCCGCTGCGTGCCCCGTCTTCGATGGAACTGAATATCCCTACTAGAAGAATAAGATGCACATGCATCTTGAAGCCATTGATGTCGACCTCTAGTATGTCGTCAAGAATGGCGTTCCCAAGGCTGGTGAAGGTGTCACCGCTGCTGATGTCAAGAAGTTCGTTCGACTGGATTCCACTATCAAGAACATCATCTGTGGTCATTTGACCAAAGGACAGTATGGCCGTGTGAGTGCTCTGGAAACATCCAAGCAAGTCTGGGACTGGCTCTCCAAGGTCAACGAAGGCGTCTCAACCCAGAGAGATCAAAGAATCAGTGTCCTTCGCAACCTCTTCAGCCACTTCAAGAGAAACGACAATGAGAATGTACAACTCACGTTTGACCGCCTCACTGACATCACAAATGAGCTTCGAGCTCTCGGCGCTACTGAGATCACCAAGCATGAAATCGTCAAGACACTCCTGAGATCACTTGACACCTCATTTGACACCCTAGCCCTGATGATTCAGGAACGTCCTGACTTCAAGACACTCGATCCGTTTGACATACTTGAAAGGCTCAACACACATGAGTTTCAGCTTTCTGAGAAAAGATACATCTACGGTCCCAACCATGGGCGAACTCGCGCCTTGAAGGCAAAAGCTATTTCCTCATCTGATGAAGAATCTGACATTGGAAGGGAGCTTGCTATGCTTGTGAAGAAGTTCCAGAGATTCACCAAGAAGAAAGACTTCAGAAAGTCTTCACGATCCAGCTCAAGAAATGATGAAGCTTCTGCTCATGACTACAAGAAGAGAACATGCCACAAGTGCAAGAAACCTGGTCACTACATCTCCGAGTGTCCGCAGTGGGACAATGAGAACAACAAGAAGAAGAAGAGCAAGGAGTATGATTCTGACGACAAGAAGAAGAAGAAATACTCAAAGTCTTCTTCCAAGTCTTCCTCAAAGTCTTCATCACACAAGAAGAGCTCATTTGGCAAGGCCCGCGCATTTGTCGGCAAGGAAATGGATTCAGAGGAGGAGTCTTCTTCTGAGGAGGCAGAGGTGGAGTCTGAGGAGGAGTCCGATTCTGGCATTGCAAGTCTGGCTACAGCCTACGTTGCCAAGTCCATCTTCAACACTGAAGATAATGACTCCGTCACCAACGCCGATGCTAATGACAAGGACAACTCCACTCCCACCTACTGCTTCATGGCACGCGGTGCCAAGGTAAACTCACGCGCCACTCACTATCAAACATCAAGTGAAGATGACTCTGATTGTGGTTCCAAACCCAGCTACAAAACACTTGCTAAAATTGCAACTGAACAACAGAAAGCTATGGAACATATTCAAAAACTATTAGACAAAAGCGATGACCTGTTAGATGTTGAAATGACTTGATCTCAGTCCTTAATTGAAGACATAAAAAATCTTCATGTTAAGTATGAGGAACTTGAAAGTCGTCATGAAACGCTCTCAACAACTCATGAAAATCTTTCCTATGATTATCTTCAAAGGAAGCAAGATCTTGAGAAATTGAGAGCGGCTCATGAAGATCTTCAAAAGGAAAACGAGTCACTTCGCGCCAAACAGATCAGTTCCGCTCAGGAAGGATTTGAACCACCATGTCTTAAATGCATTGAGCCTGATAACGCTACTTCTGTTGCTGAATGTTCTACTGCTGCTACTGTTGCAATATCTTCAACTGCTGATGTGGTAACTAACCCCTCTGCTGAGGATGCCACTGCTATTGCTGATGAGAATGCTAGGTTGAAGACATTGCTTGAAACAGGGATGTTCAAAAGTCTCAAGGGGCATCAGACACTATGTGATGTCCTCAAAAGGCAGATCCTGAACCGAAACCCTAGGAAAGAGGGTGTTGGGTTTGAAAGGAAAATCAATGCTGATGGCTCTTACTGGAAACCTGAGCAGTACCCCAAAACCACATGGGTTGCTGCAAAGGAACCTTCAGCGGATCCATCCACCCTATCTGGCTTCACTTGTGCTAATCCCATTGTTATTGATGAATCCTTTGATGCAAACTATAAACTGTTTAAGAATCAGAATGGTGAAGTGTTTGCCAGGTATATTGGTACTAACTGCAGGAATGGGCCGCCTATGAAGAAAGTCTGGGTGCCGAAAAGATGTTTGGAGAATCTTCCTGTGAATGTCGTCATGACACCACACATGAAGAAGACAAACCCCAGACCATAGGCTTCATACGGTCCAAAGGTTTCATACAGACAGAGGGCTCACCTGAGTCGCACTAACGCAAATGTTTTGCAGGGAAACCTTACTCAGGCCTATGAATATGAGCGCGTTTCATCAAACCGCCATGTTCATAAGACCAAGAACTACTCTGCTTATTTTTTTGAGTACTATTGTCCACCTGCAAGACTTTTTGCTAGGGCTCTAAAGCCAAAGTTCTCAGATGCTGCACTTAGACTCATTGCTTCGAAGCCACCCTTGAAGATGTGGGTGGCTAAGAAAGCTTAACTCTCTTTTGCAGGGAAAGGTCTCCAGCCGAAAACCAAAATCGTCTGAAGCTATTGCTGGGGACCTTAAACATCTTGTAGGGCACAAGATCAAATGCCCAAATGGTCTTATTATGTATTTTGTTCCTGAGTCGCTTGCTACTTGCCCTATCAGTCCTAACCTTGATCTAAGCTTTCATAATCCACTTGCTCGTCAAATGTTTATGCTTCACAATTCTCTTCGTGAAGCCTATCCCCCTAACTGCACTGTAGGGTACGACACCAGCTGCTTCAGAATGGATTATTGATAGTGGGTGTACTAATCACATGACTGGCAAGCGAAGTCTTCTTATGGACTCAACCTTACGTCCATCTGACAAAAGTCACATCACATTTGCTGACACTGGTAAAAGCAAGGTATTGGGTCTAGGTAGAGTTGCAATCTCAAGGGATCAACACATGGATAAAGTCATGCTTGTTGAATCCCTTGGTTTCAACTTAATGTCTGTCTCTATGCTTTGCGATTTAAACATGATTGTGATGTTTGGAAAATATCGTTGCCTTGTTCTAATGGAATATGACAAGTCTCTAGTTTTTAAAGGGTATCGGAAAGATGATTTGTACGTGGTAGATTTCTCAGCAGGACCACAACTTGCCGTATGTCTTCTAGCAAAAGCTTCAGAATGCTGGCTCTGGCATCGGAGGCTAGGGCATGCTGGCATGAGGAACTTGCACACTCTTGCAAGAAAGAAGCATGTCATAGGCATCGAGGGCGTCAAGTTCAAGAAGGATCACTTATGCGGTGCCTGTGAAGTAGGAAAGATGACGAGGGCCAAGCATCCCTCGAAGACAATCATGACAACGACTCAACCATTCGAACTGCTCCACATGGACCTTTTCGGTCCCACTCATTACTCAACTCTTACTACTACTGCTTGTCTCTATGGCTTTGTCATTGTTGATGATTATTCAAGATATACTTGGGTGCATATAATCCTCTACAAGACTGAAGTGCAGGATGTCTTCAGACGCTTCGCCAATCGAGCCATGAACAACTATGGCATCAAGATAAAGCACATCATAAGTGCTCCGTACACGCCGCAGCAGAATGGCGTCGTGGAACGCAAGAACAGAACACTTATTGAGATGGCCCGGACGATGCTTGATGAATACAAGACTCCAAGAAAATTCTGGCCTGAAGCCATTGATACTGCATGCCATATCATCAACCGTGGACATCCTATGAGCTCCTTACTGGCAAGAAGCCAAATGTCAGTTACTTCAGAGTATTTGGAGCTAGGTGCTGGATCAAGGATCCACATCACACTTCAAAATTTGCACCGAAAGCACATGAAGGTTTTATGCTTGGATATGGAAAGGATTCGCACTCCTACAGAGTCTTCAATCTCTTTCACTATAAAGTGGTTGAAACTGTGGATGTGCGGTTCAATGAGACTAACGGCTCGCAAAGAGAGCACCTGCCAAATGTGCTAGATGAAGTTCCATCCAGTGAATCGATCAAACTTATGGGAACTGGAGAAATCATACCATCTGAAGCTCAGCCTAAAGAGGAACTTATCATCTCCGCACCTGATCAACCTGAAGACAATGCTCAGCCTGAAGACAATCCTTCTAACGATGACAATGATTAGTAAGAGCTAAATCTTTGTCCTGTACATCCTCGTGTTGCAAATGAAGTACAGATTGAGAGAATAATTGATAGCATCAATGCACCAGGTCCACTCACTCGTTCAAGGGCAACACAACTAGCAAATTTTTGTGGGAACTTCGCATTCGTCTCAATATCTGAACCCAAGAAAGTTGATGAAGCCTTCATGAAACCTGAATGGATTCAAGCTATGCAAGAAGATCTTCAACAATTTGAGTTGACTAATGTGTGGGAACTGGTCAAGCGTCCTGATCCTCGTAAGCACAATATCATAGGCACTAAATGGATATATCGCAACAAGCAAGATGAGCATGGTCAAGTTATCAGAAACAAAGCTCGTCTCGTTGCTCAAGGATACACTCAAGTTGAAGGAATTGACTTCGATGAAACATTTGCTCCTGTGGCTAGGCTTGAAGCCATACGCATACTGTTGGCCTATGCAAATCATCATAACATTCTTCTGTATCAAATGGATGTGAAGAGCGCGTTTCTCAATGGCAAGATTGAGGAAGAAGTGTATGTTGCACAACCTCCTGGCTTTGAAGATCCAAAACATCCTGACATGGTGTACAAGCTCAACAAGGCATTGTATGGCCTCAAACAAGCCCCTCGGGCTTGGTATGACACACTCAAAGACTTCCTGAAGAGCAAAGGCTTCAAACCTGGTTCCCTCGACCCCACTCTCTTCACGAAGACATATGATGGTGAACTGTTTGTGTGCCAAATATATGCGGATGACATTATCTTTGGCTGCACGAATTAGAAATACAGTGATGAGTTTGGATACATGATGCAAGAGCAATATCATATGTCCATGATGGGAGAGTTGAAGTTCTTCCTTGGTCTTCAAATACATCAGCAACACAACGACATCTTTATATCTCAAGAGAAATACCTCAAAGATTGCCTGAAGAAATTTGGGATGCAAGATTGCAAAGGCTTCACGACGCCAATGCCAGCCAAACATCATCTGGGTCCCGACGACAATGGTAAAGAGTTCGATCAAAAGGTATACCGCTCCATGATTGGTTCCTTGCTTTATTTATGTGCATCTAGGCCAGATATCATGCTTAGTGTTTGCATGTGTTCCCGCTTCCAAGCGGCACCAAAGGAATCGCATCACTTAGCTGTGAAGCGAATTCTTAGATATTTGGCTCACACCCCAACACTAGGATTATGGTATCCAAAGGGCTCAGAGTTTGATCTAGTTGGATTCTCGGATGCTGATTATGCTGGTGACAAGGTGGATCGCAAGTCTACATTAGGCACATGTCATTTTCTAGGACGATCACTTGTATGTTGGTCTTCAAAGAAGCAGAACTGTGTATCTCTCTCCACTGCTGAATCTGAATACATTGCTGCCGGATCTTGCTGCGCTCAGCTTCTATGGATGAAGCAAACACTTAAAGACTATGGCATTCATCTGAAGCAAGTGCCACTCTACTGCGACAACGAAAGCGCCATCAAGATTGCCAACAACCCAGTTCAGCACTCGAAGACAAAGCACATTGAAATTCGTCATCACTTTCTCAGAGATCATGTTATGAAGGAAGATATTGATATCATACACGTCAACATTGAAGAGAAATTGGCAGATATCTTCACCAAGCCCTTGGATGAGAAGAGGTTTTGCAAGTTACGGTGTGAGCTAAATATCTTGGAATCCTCAAATGTCCTGTGATCAGGCACACATCCTAACACTTAAGCATGTTGATGACATAGATGTGCAACACACGAAGTAAAGTATATCTTCAATCAATGAAGACTTACATTCTGAGTGTGAATACATTAACGTGGAATTTGACTTCGGAGCGCCACGATAATTGTGCGCCGTGTCTGGGTCTAATACTTCCTATACGGTGGGTAACGCCACCACCAAATTCTTCTGTTTGAAGTGTTTTACTCATGGCGTTACATTTTCTATGTCTTCACATTTGGTTTGTCTTCAATTTCAACTTGCCTTCATGATTATCTTCAATATATTGATTTGATTGTCTTCGGATATATACATATCAGTGTTCTATCCTCCACAGCATTCACTTATAGCTACGTCTTCCTTGCTGAATCTTTTGAACTAAGTGAATGTGATCGGACCCTAATCTCTCTATGCTTTCTATCTCAAACTCTATCTGTCCAAATCATATGCATTCTATTGAAACTGTCGAATGTCTTCTCTGCGTCCTTGTCAGCAGAAGATACAGAGACAAACATTAAGTCTGTTTTAAACGCTCTATCCTTATTGTCTAAAATCCGGAGAAGCCAGAACGATCATCCGGCAGTTCGGGTGGGCGTGGAAACGTGGGACAACTCTGAGTATGTTGCATGCTTGCCACGTGTCCCTCAGATGTGAACCGCCAGGGGCACCTGCGTAATTACGTTGTGCCACATACTTCCTTATAAATACATGTCCCCTGCGGTCAAGAAAACCTTCTTCCACCTCTCCACCTCGTCAAAACCCTAGCGCCACCGCTAGCTCTCGACGACGCCGGCGACGAAGCGCTTAGCTGCCGCGACTTCACCGACGCCGTCCTCACGCCGGCCGCGGTCATCGTCCTCTCCGCCACCGCCGTAGGTGTCCTCCGTCGCCAAGTTAGGGCACGGTGGATTGAACTGCTCGGTCTCCTACTCTTCCCATCTAGCAGTTCATCATGTGGTAAATAAAACTCTCTTTTTACCATCTTTTTGATCCTAAAAGATTCATCCTGTTTACCAAAAGTGGTTTCGGCCTACTCAATGTTAGATCTATCATGTCTGCATCTCATATAATGCCTAGTATATTCACTTAAGCTTCATAACGAGTTAGATTCCTCACTTGTACCTATTCCTAGATTCGTACAAATCTGGAACCAACTTCAAACACATAAGTGAATGTCTTTGCACCATGAGGTCAATGTCTTCAAACTGATTTATCTTCAAAATCTTCTGAGAATGCATATGACCTCTCCCCTTCCCTCGCATCTCTAATGCTGTCACATGTACATGTCCGTGGGAGAATCCCTTGGTTCTCATAGTCTGCATTCATTTGCAGAATTCTTACAGCATCACATTAACTCTCCCGAAGCCAGTTCCTGTTTGACCAGCAAGCGGAAGCCTTTAAAGCCTTTGAACGTGTTGAAGCCATTCAGTTTGAAGTTCATGGCTATAGAGAAATCAGCAAGGAAGAGTGGCAGACAGCGTCGAGGGGGAACATCAAGAGATCTGCCTGATGACCTCTTAGAGCTGTACAAGACAGATCGAGAAGAGGATTACAATCAGCGCAAGACACGAATCCAATGGATTCGAAGATATTGGGCCGAACAATGGTTTAAATACAAGTTTGTGACCCAGGAGTATGCTGAGAAGAATGCCATCAAGAGTCCTTGGGGTGACATTCTCTTCCGAAGCCTTCCAACCAAGACTAGAGCTGAAGCTATTGCTCAGGGTTTCTATCCCTGTATGGTCCGTCGACCACAGCCTGAAAATGCCGACCCATCATCACTGCTATGGTGTCGTGACGATAATCTCTTCAAGCGCAACTTCTAGCACGCAAATGCATCGGCCAAGGAAAACAAGAAGTCATTGGGACTAGACTTCAACCCTGGTCCTTCTGCTCCCGGGCTGACGGCACACGTGATGCTGAACCCAATATCATCAGACCTTTCTACAACCTTGATGGCCTTATCACTCACATTTCAGTTCAAGGTGCCAAAGTGGATCATTCTGATGATGATGCTGACACTGATGAAGCCCCAGCTCCTACTCCAAAGCCGCAGAAGCAAAAGAAGGCTAAAGCTTCAAAGTCAGCTCCTCCTCCAAAAGCTTCACGTGCGAAGCCACTGGCTACTGCACCTCCTGAAGACAGTGTGCAGTCTGAAGATCTATCACATATCTCCAAGAATACGGAGATGAAAAAGAATACTGATCAGGCATTGACCCCTGCTGCCATTCTGCGAGACGAACACATTGATCTACCCAGTGATGAAGATCTTGCAGATGACGCTCTTGAGCAACTGATTAAGAGCAAGGAAGAAGCAGAAATCTTCAATGATTTGCCTCTCTTTGACATGGCAATCATCCACAACTTCATTGATGAGTGGTTTGAAACCCCCAATCTCAGCTTTGAAGATCTGCAACTTCCAATTGGCCTCAGCGTCTCTTTCACTGGCGCCATTGCTTCTGAGCTAGCTCTAGCTCAGCGCATCGTTGAACTGAAGCACAAGATCGACTATGAGAAAGCTCAGTTCAAGAAGCACATGGCAAAGCTCAGCGTGCAAGATGTCAAAAACTTCAAGGTTATGCTGCACGAGCTCAAGGAAGATTTTCTCAAGAAACAAGAAGAAGCTAAAGGTTCTCGTGAGCGCATGAAGAGTCTGGCTGACAAGTGCGTGCAAGCCTACAATGAAGCTGAGAAGCGCAAGGCTCTCGGGCGTCCTGGCATCGACCCCAGAATGGCTGCAAAGAAGAAGAAGCCATCGACTGACAAATCTGCTCCTTCAAGGTGGGAAGAACCTCGCATTGTCTTCCCAAGCAGCATGTCCGGCTCGAAGCCAAAGGTCAAGTCAACCGCTTCAGAACTGAAGAAGACAAGGGCTGCCGAGGCTGAAGCCAGAAAGAGGAAATATCATGAAGCTTCTGATGTCGCTCCCTCCAAGAAGAAGCGCAAAACCAAGAAAGATCGGGCTGCTCCCACAGAGCCCCTTGTTGTTGAGTCCATCTCGGTTGCTCGTCCTGACTCTTCGCATCAAGAACGACGGATGGTAGTTCATGAGCCTGCTTCCACAGAGGCTCCTGAAGCTGAAGACATTCCAGTAGTTGACCCCACCACTGCTGAGGGAGTCCTGGATTAGGGGGTGTCCGGATGGCCGGACTATACCTTCAGCCGGGCTCCTGGACTATGAAGATACATGATTGAAGACTTCGTCTCGTGTCCGGAAGGGACTTTCCTTGGCGTGGAAGGAAAGCTTGGCGATACGGGTATGCAGGTCTCCTACCATTGTAACTGACTTTGTGTAACCCTAACCCTCTCCGGTGTCTATATAAACCGGAGGGTTTTAGTCCGTAGGACAACATACACAACAACAATCATACCATAGGCTAGCTTCTAGGGTTTAGCCTCTTCGATCTCATGGTAGATCTACTCTTGTACTACCCATATCATCAATATTAATCAAGCAGGACGTAGGGTTTTACCTCCATCGAGAGGGCCCGAACCTGGGTAAAACTTCGTGTCCCTTGCCTCCTGTTACCATCCGGCCTAGACGCATAGTTCGGGACCCCCTACCCGAGATCCGCCGGTTTTGACACGGACATTGGTGCTTTCATTGAGAGTTCCTCTGTGTCGTCGCCATCAGGCTTGATGGCTCCTACGATCATCAATGGCGATGTAGTCCAGGGTGAGACCTTCCTCCCCGGACAGATCTTCATCTTCGGCGGCTTCGCACTGCGGGCCAATTCACTTGGCCATCTAGAGCAGATCGAAAGCTATGCCCCTGGCCGTCAGGTCAGATTTGGAAGTTTAAACTACATGGCTGACATCCGCGGGGACTTGATCTTCGACGGATTCGAGCCACTGCCGAGCGCGCCGCACTGTCACGACGAGCATGATCTAGCTCTGCCGCCGAACAGTGCCCTGGAGGCCGCACCCGCATCTACTTCAACCCTTAATTCGGAGCCAACTGCGCCGATCGAGGATGGGTGGATGGACGCCGCCTCGGGGGCTGCGATGCCAACGGCGATCGAGCCAAACACCAGCCCCGCACTCTGCGAGACTCGTGACTCTAAGGAGCCGGACTCCTCTCCGGACTCTGAACCCTCCACGCCCCTGCCGATCGAATCTGATCGGGCGCCGATCATGGAGTTTACAGCCACGGACATCTTTCAGCACTCGCCTTTCGGCGATATTCTGAAGACACTGAAGTCTCTCTCTTTATCAGGAGAGCCCTGGCCGGACTACGGTCAGCAAGGTTGGGATTCGGACGATGAAGAAATTCAAAGCCCACCCACCACCCACTTTGTAGCCACTGTCGACGACTTAACCGACATGCTCGACTTCGACTCCGAAGACATCGACGGTATGGACGCCGATGAAGGAGACGATGAAGAACCAGCGCCTATCAAGCCCTGGAAAGCCACCTCGTCATATGACGTATACATGGTGGACGCACCAAAAGATGACGACGAGGAGCGGAAGGACGCACCGAAGGCTTGTTCCCTCAAAAAGCAGCCAAAGCGGCGACGCAAGCGCCGCCCCAAATCCTGCCTCGACAGAAATAGCAATCACACAGACCCAGCGCTGGAGCAGGGCGAACTGCTGCTGGACAACGGCAATCCGGATAATCAAACCGAACAAACAAACCCTATCAAGGATAATGGTCCGGACGACATAACGCCGGACAGGCACCCGGAGCAGCAGACTGCCCTTAAAAGGCTTGTTGCCACCGCGAGGAGTCTTAAAAAGCATAAGCAAAGGCTCAAGGCTGCGCAAGACACACTCCAAATCAGATGGAGTAAAATACTCAACACCGCAGCAAGGTACGGCGACAATCGCCCCTCCAAGAGCTACCCAAAGCGGAAGCTGCTACCCGAATTCGATGAGGGGCCTCAGACCCCCCACAACCAAATATCAAAGCAGCCACCTGGTCGGATAGACGACCCCTCTACCAACACAGAGCGGCATACAATGCTGCGCACAATACAATACGCGACCCATGCGAGGGCTCGCACCCAAAGGACGGCGCAACAAGATCCATCTATGGACCACGCAAGCGCGCCCCAGCATACAATGCAACACAACAAACATCCGAACAACGCGGTACACCCAGCTACAGGGGTGCCGCACACCCCCTATGTTTCACCAATGAGGTGCTGGACCATGAATTTCCAGAGGGATTCAAGCCCGTAAACATAGAGACATATGACGGAACAACAGGCCCTGGGGTCTGGATTGAGGACTACATCCTTCACATCCATATGGCTCGAGGAGATGATCTCCACGCCATCAAGTACTTACCCCTCAAGCTCAAAGGGCCAGCTCGTCACTGCCTCAAAGGCCTCCCCGAAAGCTCCATTGGAAGTTGGGAAGAGCTCGAAGACGCTTTTCGGGCAAATTTTCAAGGGACTTATGTCCGACCTCCGGATGCGGACGATTTGAGTCATATAACTCAACAGCCCAGAGAGTCAGCCCGAAAGCTTTGGAACAGGTTTCTTACTAAAAAGAACCAGATTGTTGACTGTACGGACGCTAAAGCCTTGGCAGCTTTCAAGCATAGCGTCCGTGACGAATGGCTCGCCAGACACCTCGGCCAAAATAAGCCGAGAATGATGGCCGCATTAACAAACCTCATGACCCGCTTTTGCGCGGGTGAGGACAGCTGGCTAGCCAGATGCAGCACCAGCGACTCCAGTACATCTGAAGTTAGAGATGGAAACGGGAAATCACGGAGAACAGCAATAACAAACGCCGAAATAAAGAAGACAGCACGAAGGGCATGACAGTAAATGCCGGATTCAAAAGCTCTCGGCCAGGTCAAAAGCCGCCCCCTAAAGGTACCAGGGATGGACTGTCCAGCCTCAACAAAATTCTGGACCAAGTATGTCAGATCCATAGTACCCCTGGTAAACCTGCTAATCATACCCATAGAGAATGTTGGGTCTTCAAGCAGTCCGGCAAGCTCAACGCCGTACACAAGGGGGAGGATACACCAAGTGAAGACGAGGACGAGACCCCCAAGCAAGACACAGGGGAACAAAAGAAATTTCCACCAGAAGTCAAAACAGTAAACGTGTTACACGTGATCAAGGGAAAAAACAACGCGGCACTCCCAGGAAAGTATACCCAAGTGCCTGTCACCGCAAAGTCCTTCCACTGGTCGTCTCAACCGATCACTTTCGACCATCGCGATTACTCAGCAAGTATCCGACACGCAGGATGGGCTGCCCTGGTATTAGACCCAGTAATTGGCGGATATCACTTCACACGAGTCTTGATGGACGGCGGCAGTAGCCTAAACTTAATATATCAGGATACAATCCGCGGGATGGGGTTAGACCCAACACAAATTCGCCATAGCAATACTACCTTTAAAGGAGTAACACCAGGCCCAGGGACTCGTTGTATTCCCGGCTTCCCCGATAACTTCCGTCGCGAGCATTTAACTTTCCACATCGCTCCGTTTCAAAGTGGCTATCAAGCACTGCTCGGACGCGAAGCTTTCGCTTGCTTTAATGCAATACCACACTACGCCTCCCTCACACTCAAGATGCCCGGTCCATGTGGCATCATTACAGTGCACAGAAATATCAAGCGATCTCTGCGCGCCGAAGAGAGTGAGGCTGCCTTGGCAGCCGCACACTAAAGGCGCCCGGACCAGCGAAAGCATCCAATAGGTCGTCAAGACCTCAGACACAACTAATCGAGTCCGGCGCCGCTACTTATACCGAATAAACGGTCACACCCCTGTTTGTCAATACAAGGGGCTCAACACGCGCAGACAAGTGGCAATTTCTTCTCATCTTGAATTATACATGGTTTCTTTAACAAACTATCTTTTTGCACGACAAATTGTTCACCTAAATTCCTCTCTTTTACAGACGATCATCGTGCTACACCCGTCCAGGATACGGCACAACGGAGACACAGGCGCAGACGTGCAGCAGGGACCTGCTCCAAGGATTCTTTTCAGATTAAGACCCTGCGTAAACCTTTTTTACTGTCTCTTGTTGATACATATCCACCGTTGAGAAGGATGCTGACGTCTTGGCATGTGGCCACGCCAGAACAATGCACGTACCTGGACACAAGGGGCTTCTTACAAAGGCCATTATTTAGGCCCGGTTTATACCACAAAGACCGAATACCTTAGGGAGTGTTCGGCGTCGCGAGTTTGGCCCTATATGCATCAACTCCGAATCATTGTCTTTGGTCAAATGTTGGGTTTGCCCGGCTCCTATGTTTTGGTGCCTTACGTTCCGCTTTACCGGCTAAGGTAGCACTAGGAGAACTACTGCGATTGTGCCCTGGTTCATCCGGACGAGCACCTCAGTAGAGAAAGCCGAAAACTGACTGTCATGATACAGCGTGAGACCGGTCAACCACTCGATGACCTGTGGGAATGTTAGAATTCCTCCGCCTTAACGAAGGGCCGTTTCCCGGCCAGGCATGTATGCACCCCGAGATCGGGAGAGTGCAGAGCCACCAGGGGCTATCTAGTAGCCCCACTGTCAAACTCCTATGGCTAAATGAAAGTGCTAAAGCATTATAGTCCGGTTGCCTCGCTCGCTCCGCTATCACCTCCTTAATAGGACCAAGACGTTGGGTTAAGTGTGAACGCATGTTTTTGCGAGCACCTCCGCATTATATGCATGAGGGTTGAAGCCGACGGCTGCAGTCTTTCAGGTTATACACATGTATACATAAACGGCCGCCCAGGAGGCATCATATTACTTTCAGGAAAAAGTATAAAAATAGCCTTATAAAAATTTATAAAAGCATTTCGCTTACAATGAGATTACATATCACTCAAACATATTATTTTTTGAGCACTTGGTCTCTATCAAACGAGCACCCTCAAGAACTTCTTCAAAGTAGTGCTCAGCAGCCCTTCGACCTATGGCTGAATCCCGCGCTGCAACAGTGGTAGCATCCATCTCTGCCCAGTATGCTTTAACACGGGCAAAGGCCATCCGTGCGCCCTCTATGCACGCCGACCTCTTCATCGCATTAATGCGCGGCACCACGTCAAGGAACTGCTGCACCAAGCTGAAATAGCTGTTCGGTTTTGACCTTTCCGGCCATAGCTGATCCATAGCAGACCTCATGGAAAGTCCAGACAACCTATTTAGTTCGGCCCATTCGGCTAATTAGTCCGTCAATGAAAGCGGACACTCGGGAGAATGGAATTGTCTCCAAAACAGCTGGTCTACTTCACGGTCCGTCTGACCCTGTAAATACTTGGCCGCATCGGCAGCGCTCGCCGCCAAATCCATATATACATCCTCCGAACTCCACAGCCGATCCAGAGGGGCATACCGTGAATCTCTGAACTTCCTCCGCAACATAAAGGATTTCCAAGCTACAATATCCCCGGCTTCCCGCAGCTCCTCCTTCTTTGCCCTCATAGCAGAGCGGAGGTCCTTTTTCGTCGCAGCAGCCTTCTCAAGGTCCGATGCCTTCGCTTGGTTTTCCTTTTCAAGAACCCGGCAACGGTCGGCAGCGGCTTTTAATTCTATGGCCATCTTGGCCATCTTGTCTCGGCTCTCGCCATGCTCGGCCTTCTCGGCTTGCAACTCTTTGGCTGCCTTCAAAGCAGCCGCATTACCCAACCTCGCTTGTTCCTTGGCTCGGGCAAGTTTTGCCCGCAAGGCTTCGACAGTGGCAGCTCCATCTGCAGTCACAACATATTAAAGATACCGGCATCATGCTGCTCTTCCTATGCGGCCTTTACCAGATAATGACACTTACCCTGTGCCTCGTCAATCCTTTTGTTAACAAGCTCGATGTCGTCGTCTGCCGCATCCAACTGCCATTCTAAATGGGCAAATTCGCTAGTCCGGCTAGCCACCGGAGCTTCCATCACCTACACATAGAGGCAGTATGGTTATTACCTGGGAATATGATCCTCTGTTCGCCATCATTTCCGACGACAACCAGAGTCTCAGGGGCTACTATCTACACAAGGCACACCTAGCATGTGCAGGACTATCATACATTCTTTTACGTACCTCAAAGCCTGACAGTAGACTCATAAAAGCTTCATGCAATCCGCTTTCGGCGGACGATATTCTCTCCATCACCATATTCATCAGCACACAGTGTTCATCTGAGATGGCCGCTCGCCCCACCAACTCCCTCAGAACATCCGATCGCACACTATACGGTGCCGGACTCTTTTGTCTGCTCTCTTCGGGAGCCGGACACTGGGAGCTTCAGGGGTCAATGGGATTATCTTCCAGTCTCACCGGACTCGGAGAGGCCCTCCGCGACGACACTTCAGGGTCGCCGCTTCCGGAGCGGAGGAGTCCGGAGGAGGCGTTTCGCTCTCCATCATCTCTGGGAGAAGATCCCCCGAAGACGAGCTCATTTGAGAGGGGCTAAGGCCCGAACTGCAAAAATATATGCGGTGGTTATTTTCTCAGAAGAAAAAGATGGCATGTCTGTACTATTAAAGTATTCCGGGTCACTTACGACTCGCGGGAGAATTGATCCCCCCGCGGACTTTGTGCGGCAACAGCGCCCCCCAAGGTAGGACCCTCTGTGGGAGACTTCTTCTCCCATTTGGAAGCTTCGGCTTTCGAATCCCCGGGTGCAGTCCTTTTCCTCTTCTGGTCGTCTTCCTTCATGGAGACGCTCGCTCCATCGGCTAGAATGGGCAGCGTTGGGGGCCCGCGTCCGCCCGCATTATCCTCCACAGTATCTTCCTTAAAGGGCTCTGGGCAAGGTGCGGTTTGGAGCATCTTTTCCAATACCGGATTTTCCAAACCCTCAGGGAGGGGGGCCGAACACCTAATCAACTTCGCCTTTTTTAGCCAGTCCTGGTCAAAAAGCGAACTCTCAGAAATAACTTCGTAACAAAGGAGAGATAGTATGTTCGGCCGGAAGATGCCTTACCTGTTCGGCGACGCGGTTACTACTCAGGCCCACGTCCTCGGTGATTTCCGGACACTCCACCTGAGGTCCGAAGAATGACTTGTACATCTCCTCGTGCATCAGGCCGAGAAAGTTTTGAATGACACGCGGTCCCTCGGGATTGAACTCCCACAGGCGAAGAGGCCGGCGTTTGCAAGGCTGGACTTGACGAACCAACATAACTTGTATTACCGCAACCAAACTAAAATCTCCATTGAAGAGATCTCGAATGCGGCTTTGCAGTATAGGCACGTCCTTGGCCGGACCCCAGCTCAGACCTCTGCTGATCCATGACATCAGCTGTGGTGGAGGGCCCGAATGGAAAACAGGGGGGCCGCCCACTTGGCACTTCTAGGAGCCGTGATGTAGAACCACTCCTGTTGCCACAATTCAGACACCTCTGGGATGGAACCTTTGGGCCACGGAGCTCCCGTCATCTTGCATATTGAGGCACCTCCACACGCTGCATGTTGCCCCTCGACCATCTTCGGCTTCACTTCAAAGGTCTTGAGCCATAGGCCGAAGTGAGGGGTAACCCGGAGGAAGGCCTCGCACACGACAATAAATGTCGTGATATGAAGAAAGGAGTCCGGAGCTAGATCATGGAAGTCTAGCCCGTAGTAAAACATCAAACCCCTGACGAAGGGATCCAGAGCAAGGCCTAGACCTTAGAGGAAGTGGGAGACGAACACGACGTTCTCGTTGGGTTCGGGGGTAGGGACGGCCTGCCCTTGGGGAGGCAGCCGATGCAAAATCTCGGCGGTCAGACATCTAGCCTCCCTCAACTTTTTGATGTCTTCTTCCGTGACGGAGGAAGGCACCCATCGGCCTTGAAGGCTAGATCCGGACATGACCGAAGGTTCGGAGCACCTGACCTGAACTTTGGGCTCTTGAGCTTGAGGTGGGGGAAGGATTCGATTGAGCACCGGAGGGAAAAATAAAAGCCTTGTCCATTTATAAAAAGGGTGAATATCAAGCGTCCTCTCCGTGTCCATTTGGACTTGCTTATAATCTAGGAGTCCTAGAAGCGGTTGGGTTACCCACGCCCGTATTGATGAGAATCCCGGAATAAGGGGACACGATCTCTGCTTTAACAAGACGTGCCAAGGAAACCGCCTCGCATGACGCGCTGAGGTGGGATAATGAAACGACTCGGATAAAGGCTTGGCCGTGGTGTGTCACACTACGGAATACATCAGCAGATTAGATTTGTGTAAATGTTATTCTCTCTATGGCAATATGTGGAAAATTATTTTGCAGAGCCGGACACTATCTTTGTGTTCAAAATCTTCTACGAAGTACTTGGAGGAGGAACCCGCCTTGCAATGCCGAAGACAATCTGCGCGCCGGACTCGTCTTCATTGAAGCCTGGTTCAGGGGCTACTGAGGGAGTCCTGGATTAGGGGGTGTCCGGATGGCCGGACTATACCTTCAGCCGGACTCCTGGACTATGAAGATACAAGATTGAAGACTTCGTCCCGTGTCCGGAAGGGACTTTCCTTGGCGTGGAAGGCAAGCTTGGCGATACGGATATGCAGGTCTCCTACCATTGTAACCGACTTTGTGTAACCCTAACCCTCTCCGGTGTCTATATAAACCGGAGGGTTTTAGTCCGTAGGACAACATACACAACAACAATCATACCATAGGATAGCTTCTAGGGTTTAGCCTCTTCGATCTCGTGGTAGATCTACTCTTGTACTACCCATATCATCAATATCAATCAAGCAAGACGTAGGGTTTTACCTCCATCGAGAGGGCCCGAACCTGGGTAAAACTTTGTGTCCCTTGCCTCCTGTTACCATCCAGCCTAGACGCACAGTTTGGGACCCCCTGACACCGACTGTCGGTGTCAAAACCGGCGGATCTCGGGTAGGGGGTCCCGAACTGTGCGTCAAGGCCGGATGGTAATAGGAGACAAGGGACACGATGTTTTTACCCAGGTTCGGGCCCTCTCGATGGAGGTAATACCCTACTCCTGCTTGATTAATATTGATGATATGGGTAGTACAAGAGTAGATCTACCACGAGATCAAGGAAGCTAAACCCTAGAAGCTAGCCTATGGTATGATTGTTGTATATGGAGTTGTATATTCTATTGACTAGCCTGGCCCTGGTTTATATAATGCACCAGAGGCCTAGGTTAACAAGAGTCCTAGCCGAATACGCCGGTGGGGAGAAGTCCTTGTCTTGATCGCCAAGTCTTTGTGGAATCTTCCTTGTATGCGGCAGCTGTCTGAACTGGCCCATGAGTATACGGCCATGGGGGTCCTCGGCCCAATCTAATAGATCGGGAGATGACGTGGTGAGTACCCCCTAGTCCAGGACACCGTCAGTAGCCCCCTGAACCGGTCTTCAAGTTAGGGATGCTCCTCGATTCTTCCAAACTGTTCTTCATCTTCGGTTGACTGTCTTGAAAACTGGTTCAACAAATCTTCTCATCTTCGATCTTGAGGATCGCCAAAATGCATTCGGCGAGTTTACACGTCGGGTATCCGAGGAGCCCCTTTAAGTTTCTGGCCTTTATCAATGCCTTGTTATTTTGCCACACCTCGGGTTTGAAATTGTTCCCGAGCGGCAGCGTCCTCTTGCGTCCGAGATCCAACGCCGGACTGCATTCGAGGTATCTTTTGCAGCCGAGCACCAACGCCGGACCGCTTCCCAGCTCTAACACCGGAATGTATCCGAGCTCCAACGCCGGACTATGTATCCGAGCTCCAATGCCGGACTATATCCGAGGTGTCATATCACCTTGGTTCAAAAAAGTTGAAGGAGTTCAGCCGAGCTTAATGCCGGAAATGCCCTCTACGGAGCCAGCCACTAGCGCCCGATCTTTATGCCGGACTGCTTCCGAGGTGGTGCACCACCCTGAATGTGGGCCGATTTTTGTGAATATTTTTTGTTGGTGCAATTTATTATCTGCCGAGATATATAGCCAGTAGCCCTCAAGGTGTGTATCGGTCTAAAACCCGAGATGCACCTGAAGGATGACGTAAGACCGCTGATCCTAGTAGCCGCTGAGACTCAGGTTGATTTGCAAAATCGGCCTGAGGATCAAGTCCAAGCTCGGCAGAATACTTCGGGACACTAAAAGTGGTGTGCTCAGTCCTCGAGACTCAGGTTGGGTGCGGCCGACCAACCTGAGGATCAAAATCTCCTCGGAAACTATATTGCACATAAAATTTTCTGCATTGGACAAGCAATGCAGTAGCCCCTGAGACACTGGTCGGGTGGCAACACCAGATCAGGGGATCGATGTGCCCCTTTAATATTTGTAAATAATAAGC
The DNA here is from genome assembly GCF_056163025.1 of Triticum urartu. Lineage (NCBI taxonomy): Eukaryota > Viridiplantae > Streptophyta > Magnoliopsida > Poales > Poaceae > Triticum > Triticum urartu. The sequence continues at coordinate 154,630,967 of NC_141878.1, forward strand.
CCGAAGCCCAGTAGCCCCCGAGCCTTAATGCGGGCACGGGTGGCCGAATTAAGGATCAATATCCATAGTAAAATCACAAATTATGTGTAATGACTCTATGTATCCAAGTACTTTACGTCATTAATGCTCGGATCCGCATTGTACAAAACTTTGTTGACCGACCATCGGCTTCCACCTCCTCGGCCAGTAGCCGAGGAGTGTTTGTCCTACTTTATAAAGCCTTTATGAGGGTAAAGATTTACAACAAACAAGGCAATTTGGCCATACGGTTTTATAAACAAAGGTACGCAGAGAGTTATATTACTGTTTAACAGAAGAAATGTCTTCCAAAGAAAATAGTCCTGCTATAGGTTCCTTTCTTTGGGTTGCCATGCTAAGCATGATCATTAAACCTCAGCTCTAATGTAAGAACAAAATATTGAGGATTTAGTTTGGGAGGCCAGTTAATAGCCCCCGGTAGTGTTCGGCGATAGTCGGGGTCAAGCCGTAAACACTTCGGCCAATGTTATGAACGGCCCATCATTTAATATAGTCATCGGTTCGCTGACCAGTTTACGCTCATTGTGAAAGTCAGTTTTCGGCTTTCTCCACTGAGGTGCTTAACCATGTGAGCTGGAAGCACAATCGCAGTGGTTCTCCCTTTGCACGCCTAGCCGAACAAAACGGAACGTAGGAAGCAAGTGCAGGAGCCGGGCAACCCAACTATTGACCGAAGACACAATTCGAAACCGATGCATATATAGCAATATCTGAGAATGTTTTTGCCGAATCCCTAAAGGTGTCTGGTGTTGCACTGCGAGACTAATGCTAGAAAAGCACAAATAGTTTAAAAGTGCCAAAAAGCTTGGAAAACAAAGAAACGTCAGTAAAAACATGACGTCAGAACAATATCAAGTGTTCGGTGCCAATCCGAAAGTTGGTCTTAGAAAAAAGAAGTGCTTCTGTCATGCTTTAACATGATACATCCTATCTCAAGACTTCGAGCGGGTCAGCCTACGGCTTCAACCTCCTATCCCGAGGGCGGAGTACTTCTCATCAGGCCAGTTTAGCAAACTAAACTCTAGCGGCTTTGAGAGAGAAATTAGGCTCCCCAGCTAGTGACTGCACACTCGTGTCGAAAAAAGGAGTGATAAATAATAATAAAACTTTGCAACGACTAAGAAGAAGAACACTTATTATAAAATGGCTCAAATAAACTTGAGAGCCCCCAAGTGACTTGGGTAGAAGAATGATTGCATGTACCGAAGTACTTATATCATATCTATGTTCAAACGAACTTTAAACGCGTCTTAACCGACCATCAGCTTCTCCCTCTTCGGTCAAGGACCGAAAAGTGTTATGTACTCCATCGGTCGAGAATATCGACGGTGTTTCCAATAACCAGGCAATCAGGCCATAAGGCTGTAACAGACAAAGCGCGCTCAGGGAACTTATGCTATATTACCGTGAAGTGTAAGAAGCATCTTCGAAGAAAATAGTACCCCCACCGATACCTTTCTTCGGTGCTCATTGTTATTATGAGACTTGTGCAATAGATTTTTTATACTCATGAGTTCCGTTGTGTGCCGACCATCATTGAAAACTATAAGAGCGCTAGCTTTCGGCTTCACCCAGTCTGAGGTCCGGCTCGGTTAACCCGATTGTGACAATCGCAGAGGTGCTCCCTTTACTCCCTAGCCGAACAATCGGGAACGTAGGGGTAACAACAGGAGCGAGGCAACCCAGCTTGCAAATCGCTTAAGTCAATATGGTGCATATTGTGGCGTAATACACGAACAAGGAACGAAGCCATCCAAGTATAATCATATGCAACAGGAAAAAGCTTCATAAAGGAAGCCCCCAAGTAAACGGGGTATTTGAATTTATGCGTCACAAACAAAGTTTTTTGGACAAGGAAATTTTTTACAAGCAACTTTTTTCCAAAAAAGTATAATGCTTGGTCGAACCGAGCACAAGTTAGAAATTAAAGCTTTGAGCATGAAAGCGACTTAGCTGGTTAATGTGTTCGGTATTGATGACGCGGTCCGAGCTTGATGCGGGGCAAGGTTCCATCCCCCAAGCCGGTCCCGAGGTGGCGGAGCGGAGAGCTCGACACGCCGAAGTGGTGACATAGCACGGTCAATGCAGATCGGCAGAGTGACGCCGAAGTCCCCGGATCATTTTCCTGTGCACAAAAAATAGTGCAAACCAGAGATAATAGTAATAATGATAATTAAAAAAATGTTGCATAATAAATAATTTATGCAAAGTGAGGAATAGAAGAAATATGGCCTGACGCCGAAGTCAATGTCGATGCAGGGCGTCGGCGTGATGTAGTAGAGGCGTGGCAAAGCCTGAATTCATAGGTCGGTCCGAGCTCCGGATGCGGCGTTCGCCGGACTATGTACGGAAACTGATCGAACCACCACGCGACCATCGTTAATGCAGTCACCATTTGATAGACCTGTGTACATATCATGGACAAACCAGAGTAATAATTCCTTGGGAAAAATGAACCCAAACGAGCAAAAAATACTGGGATTAATATCACCTGGTTTATTTGTTGTAGAAATCCGAAGGAAGGTGATTCCCAAAATTGGGACTCGCTCCACACACCCATTGCCTAGTGGGCGATAAAACGATGGCATGGCAATGCTGGTAAAGGTTGACTCGCCGAGGCAAAGCCCTCGGCCCAGCTAACGTGACGGAGCTGGTCGGCTAGTGACGCCGAAGCGTCCGGAGTAGGTTGATGAAGAATTGGCGAAGCCCTCGGTCCAGCTGAGATGTCGAAGCCTCGACGTCCGCCGATGAGTCGAAGTAGGTCGGCATGATGGACACCAGCTTGAAGAAGCAATAGTGCGGCCCTGTCGATGCAGGTCGTGACGTGGTCGATGCCGGCTTGATGAAACAACCGTGCGGCGATGCCGGTATGCCCGCTTCGTGTAATCCGTGGGGCGGCGATGTTGATGATGATTTATCCTTTGCGATGCCGGACTATTGTTCGGCTTGCCGAGATGATGATCCGAAGAAGTTGAGCTCGGCTAAAGTGACGACGTGTCTAGCGCAGGTTGGCAGCCGTGGAGTAATATTGCCGGACTGGTTTGACACCAGCATGATGTTGAAGATCATGTTCAAAAGATCTTAAAGTTAGTGGGATGTGTTTGGGAACAAAACACAATACCCCATACAAAACTTCCTTCAAAAGGGATGTCCGAAATCCCGTTCATAAAAAAGATGAACTCGGGTCGGATTCGTTTTCGCGCAGAAAACAGATCCGAAAAGTGATGCACTAATCGGAAGGTTCCCGGAGTTTGGACGGTCGGATCGAGCTGAAATTTTGAGAGGTGGTAGATATAGGAATTACGCAGCCGATCAATGGTTGGATCTTCCAAAGGACGTCGAAGCTGGACACCACGCCCTAAACTCATCCAAATTCCCATCCAGATTTGACAGGGCTCCGGTATATTGTGGATTGCCAGAGATTCCTCCATCGGAACTCGACGAAATTTTCCAGGGTTGTTATAGAATCAATTACGCACAATTCCACCAAGGCGATCGTCAAAGCGATACTCGAGGAGGTGGTGGCGGCAGATACGAGTTCGCTGTCCAAAAAAAATAGCACGGTTGCTTGAGGGCAATGTTGACGTTGAGCCCCCGAGCTCCATAGATGATTCCTCCGTGATCTTGATAAATATCGGAGTTGATGTTTGATGAAGGCCCTCGTCCGAACATGGTGATCCGAAGACGGGGCACAATTCTTGGTCGAACCAAGGTGACCAGTCGAACTAGTGACGAAGACGCCGAAGTCGCAGTTGATCTACAGGCGAGCCATCGATCCTTTTGTCGATCACACAGCGGAACTCTCAATGAAAGCACCAATGTCGGTGTCAAAACCGGCGGATCTCGGGTAGGGGGTCCCGAACTGTGCATCAAGGCCGGATGGTAACAGGGGACAAGGGACACGATGTTTTTACCCAGGTTCGGGCCCTCTCGATGGAGGTAATACCCTACTCCTGCTTGATTAATATTGATGATATGGGTAGTACAAGAGTAGATCTACCACGAGATCAAGGAGGCTAAACCCTAGAAGCTAGCCTATGGTATGATTGTTGTATATGGAGTTGTATATGGAGTTGTATATTCTATCGACTAGTCTGGCCCTGGTTTATATAATGCACCAGAGGCCTAGGTTAACAAGAGTCCTAGCCGAATACGCCAGTAGGGAGAAGTCCTTGTCTTGATCGCCAAGTCTTTGTAGAATCTTCCTTGTATGCGGCAGCTGTCCGAACTGGCCCATGAGTATACGGCCATGGGGGTCCTCGGCCCAATCTAATAGATCGGGAGATGACATGGTGAGTACCCCCTAGTCCAGGACACCGTCACCGACAGTCACCATGACAATGTTGAAGATGATGTAGTTCTTCCTCAGATCGAGCACAACTTGGTATCATCGCCTGTTCTCACGAACAACGAACTCATCAGCATTGGTCGTCCTCTGACGCCAATTGCTCAGGATGCATCATGGGCTGATCACCCACAACAACAAGACACCCCGAGTACTCCCCAACAACAAGTCACCCCACCAGTGCAAGAAGAAGAAGATGACTTTGAGGCCCATCCAACTCCATCTCCACAGGCGTTGCCAGCGTTACGCAGGCTTCGCAAAGGATCAAGGCCCCAAGTCCCTCTTTCAAGCATTCCAGAAGGAGAAGTGCACCACCAATCTGTTGCACGTCAGGTGTTCCCAGAAGCCACTCCTACTGTGAATGACTCCGAGTCTGAAGCTAAAGTTGCTGAAGACAATCCGGCTGCATCAGTCAAAGAAAAACAAGCAGAAGAACGTGTCCCTACTCCCCCCATCACTGAAGAAGCTGTTCCTAAAGTGAACGTGTCGGTGCCTAATCCTCCAGCTCCTCAAGTGGAGGTTGAGAATCCTGAGGCTGCCTCCACTAACACCACTGAAGCCAATGATGTGGTCATGGCTGAAGACAATGTGGAGCCTGCACCAAACATTGTGCCAGAAGCCAATGAAGCACCTACAACAGATGTGCAGCCTGACACCTCTGTTGATATCACTGCTCCTGTTCCGCCACCAAGGCCACGTACTATCAAGCAAGCATACAACTATGGCCAGCTTATCACTGTCAAATGTCCTCTTCTTGTTCCTCCACCTGCTGCTGGTCCCCAATTTGACTATCACGTCGAGCGCAGGCCTTAGGTTCAGAAGCCAATGCCAAGGCTGCCTAGGTTTCCAGGCACTGCATCTGCACCCGGATCATTCAATATCAATGGCTTGAAAGCACACAACACCTTCTTTAATAGCGCCAAGAACCCCTACTCTAAGGCAAGAATTTCTTCTGATCGGTTCTGGAGCTATCAGCAGCGCAGTTATTACTCATGCATCTTATACAATCAAGGTCGCATTTTTCCACATATGCGTCTTGACACTGAAGCCATAACTGGTCTGCCCTGTTTGGAAGAAGCGCTAGATTGCTTCAGAGAGTCTGGCTTGTTGCAGTTCGTCACTAACAAGGAGCACTGGAACGAAGAATTGCTGCTCCAATTCTATGCCACTCTTCATATTCGTGGCTACAACAGGTATCCGAAGACTTGGGTCCTTGAGTGGATGACATGCAATGTTCATCATGAAGCCAAAGCCTTTGATGTCATTGAGCTCACTGGCCTGCCCACTCCAGGTGATCTTTATGAACCTGGTTGTCAGCTTCACGGTGCTGCTACGGAAAGCATTTTTCACAAGCCCGAACCCAACATGAGTCACATGCTTAGCATGATGAAGCCTTTGCCTCCCGATGCTGAATATCCTAAGGAGTTCTTTGTTGGAGACCTTGAGTATCTGCCACGTACTATCTATCACATTATAAGGAAAACTCTCTGGCCCATCAAAGGACATTCTCCACATGCAAAGCTTGAAGGTGCAATGAAGACTTTGGTCTTCCATATTCTTCACGGCAAAAGCTTCAATGCACAAGACTTCTTCATCCGCCAACTTGCTGCATCAGGATCTGATCTCTTTGGCTTGAAGTTTTACGCTCCATGGATCATGCGTCTAATCAAACTAAACTCAGCTGTCACCTATCAGCCCTCTGCTCGCAATCATCTGATTTTTCTGCCTGATGTCGATATGTCAGTTGAAGCCATCTATCCAGAGCCTGCCAAGGAGCCCCTTAGTCTTCAAAATGCTGATAATCAAAACTTCTCACAACACATTGAAGGAGTCCCAGCAGTCACTCGTGTTTATCCTCTGGCTGGTACTACCCGTGCACCTCATCGTGCCCTCACTGAAGCCACTGAAAGCACCATTGCACAACGGCCTAAGAAGCGATCTCATGTTCTCAATGACCGAGAGCTTCTGGTTGCCCTTCATCAGAAACAGGATAAGCATCATGACTGGCTGAAGCGCCAAATGAAAAGCCTCTTGGTGGACGTAAACAAGATTCGTAACCTTGTCACCAAGAATGCCTTTGTCGCCCATGAAACTTGTCGGCGTACATGGAAAAGGCTGACGCTTATGTGTTCTGAAGATGATCTTCAAGATGATGGCTTCTCTGAACGCTTCAAGTTTGACTCAACACCTCCGAGAAGGACTGTGCTGTGGCATACTCCATCTCTTGAAGACTCTGAGTTCTCCACCTCTGCTGCAACAGTGAATGCATGTGTCATCGATGATGAAGACGATGCTACTTCACCACCTTCAGCGCGAATCAACACTGCACCAAGTTCGTCTGCACCGCCAACCAACACCGACGACCCTGCTGCTTCACCACCTCCTCATGAGAACAAGTAGGTGCTCTATGTCTTCAAACCTTTTTGGTCCTTACTGACAAAAGGGGGAGAAGGATATGAGTTTGATAGTCTTTAAGCGGGTCCATATGGGCGGTGGTTTTATATTTTGCCTAGTGTTTACAACTCTCGCTTTTTGATACATTTGGTTCTTTGAGTTGTAGCACTTAAACTCGATGGTCGTGTGCTACTTATTTGCTATTCTATGATGCGATGATAAATTCCGCATGTGCGATGATAACTTCCGCACTTAGGTCATTCTGCAGACGTCCATTTTTCATTATGCATGTCATTATCTTCACATACTTTTCATGCATGATGAATTGTCATCATAAATTGAAGAGGATCTCCACAAGTACAACCTGCCATGTGCATTTGCATTCCAAAAGCAAATTACTTATATGCACATCTTCAGGGGGAGCCTTTGCCACTTATGAAGACAATACCTAAATCCTTCACATTTCACATACTTTTATCCCCGTTGAAAACTTCAACCAGTTTGTCATCAATCACCAAAAAGGGGGAGATTGTAAGTGCATCTAGTGTCACCCCTAGTTGGTTTTGGAGTATTGACGACAAACCTGGTTGAGGGACTAATGTGTTTGTGAGAATTACAGGATAACACAGGTAGTAGTCCCTCATTGATTCGGTTTATCTACCAGAGATGACCCCTAAAATGTATGAAGACATTGAAGACAATGGTGGTATGTGAAGATATTCACATTGAAGACTATGACAAGAGAAGACATTGCGTGAAGACTATGGGGCGCGAAGACTTAGTTGTTTCGTTGTCTCCTTTTCTTCTTTGTTGAGTCATAGGAACCACCGTACTGTTAAGTGGGGTCCAAGTGAACAAAGTCAGAGTGACTGAAGTGATGCTCAACCAAAATCCTATGTCTTCGAGCGAAGACAATGAGAGCAAATCTTGTCCAGAGCTGGATGAGTCAGCTTTGCTTGTAGCCCAAGTAAAGTTGCCGCGTGTGTTTGAAATCTGATGGTTGGAACACGTGTCAGTTCCTTAGTGACCCAGGGTCACTTCGGACAAATCAGGTCGGGTTGCCTAGTGGCTATAAATAGCCCACCCCCTACAACCATAAAAGGTTGGCTGCTCAGAGTTAGTGTATGGCTTTTGTCGTTTGAGAGCAACCCACCTCGAAGCCTTTGAGAGAGAATTCCTTGTGAGGATAAAGCCCTAACCACCCAGTGCCAAAGAGTGTCAGGCATCACTGAAGTCTTCCTGTCTGTGTGATCTGAAGACTTATTACACTTGAGGACTGTGAATCCTCCAGCCGGTTAGGCGTCGCGTTCCGAGCATCCAAGAGTCATTGTGGATCACCGGTGAACGAAGTCTGTGAAGGTTTGGGAGTCTACCTTGAAGACTTACCAGAGTGATTGGGCGAGGACTGGGTTTCCTTAGCTCAAGGGGAATAAGGTGAAGACGCGGTCTTCTGAGTTGAATCTCACCCTCCCTAACTAGACGTATAGTTGTCACAGCAACTGGAACTGGTCCAACAAATCACTGGTTTCGTCCTTCCCATTCCTTTACTTACTGTTGGCCCTGGTGAAGTCATTGTATGATTGCATTATCTTTTGTCTTCACTGAGTAACTGATTGTTCTGATTGGCTTCACACTATCTTCCTACCTGATCTATACTGCCTAGCTACTATTAGTCATTGTGCTTTCACTTCATTGAATAGTTGACTATGGCTTGCTTAGTGTAGTCTACCTTCCGCTGCATGGTAATAGGTTTATTTCTATTGTTTGTCTTCGAAACTTCCATGTTTTGAAGACTTCCATAAAAATCGCCTATTCACCCCCCCTCTAGTCAATCACTAGCACTTTCAGGTTGAACAGTAGCCGGTGGAGTAGCGCACGGTGGAGGCTGGATGAACAGGAGCCCGTGGAGGCAGGAGGAGGTCGATGGTAGCCCGTGGAGGCTGGAGGAGGTCGACGGTGGAGATGAACATTATCCTGTGGAGTCCCGTTTTGCGGTACGCCACACCCCTCCCGATGAACAAGACCCCCGTTTTGACCGTAGCGCTCCAACACAAGTCCATTTCGTCCGTTTTTCGGTATGCCACACCCCTCCCGATCAACAGGACCCCCGTTTCGACCGTAGGAGGTCCATTTCGTCCGTTTTGCGGTACGCCACACCCCTCCCGATTAACATGACCACCATTTCGACCGTAGGAGGTCCACTTCCTCCGTTTTGCGGTACGCCAGACCCCTCCCGATCAATAGGACCCCGTTCCGAATGTAGGAGGTCCGTTTCCTCCATTGTGCGGTACGCCAGGCCTCGTTTCCATCGCCTGTTCCGTCCAAGCCCTCCCGATGAACACGACCATGCATTCCGTTCTGACCCAGCCGATTGGCTCCCGCGCGTTTCGTTGCCTCCCGGTGAACACGACGCATTCCGTTGCCTCCCCATGAACACGATGACGGCATTGTTTCTCTGTTCCGACCCAGCCATGTACACGAGCCCTAGCCGTACATATGCGCGAGTAGGCGTTCGAGACCCCACCCATATGTACACATACGTGGCCATATTTTCTTTCTTGCACCCTGGCCGCTGTACGTACGTGTACATGCTACATGCGCGCCTCTACTACGACATGTACGCGCCTCTACTACGACACGTGTGTGCCTCTACAACCACCAATATATATGTACGTACACATTCGCGACCAGAATGACAACGCTACGTATGCTTCGACCAGGTGGGTCCCGACTGTCAGACACTTCCTTGCCTGCGAAGACGTAGCTGGTGGGTCCCAGCAGTCAGGGGAGCGAATCGTTTTTTTGCCCGGACGCACTTCCTTGCGTGCGAAGATGTAGCTGGTGGGTCCTAGCAGTCAGGGGCAAACGTTTTTTTCACAAAATACGGTGGCCTGTCCGGTGGGTCCCTGCTGTCAGGTGGAGGAATAATTATTTTGCACGTAATAAGGAGGCACTTCCTTGCTGCGGCCGTGGACCTAGCTGTCAGCCTCTCCACATACAGTCCACGTCCGATGGAAGCCGTTCCTTGACCACGTTGACCACGCCGCGTCGAGAGCACCAGGGCGGTGGACGACGGCGAGGCCTAGGAAGGAGATGACGCAGAGCCGGGGAAGACGCAGCAGTGGATGCCCACACGTAGAGGAGTACGAGGGTTCACTGGTTCGATGTGGTGTGAGGCTGCCATCGCCGCAGAATAACGGGGGGTGTGGGTGAGTAGAGGGATGGCCTGGCCAGCGGTGGGAGTAGTAGGGGGCGGTGAGGCCTCCGCCGCATCGCAGCCGGCCACGGGAGGTAGGAGCACGAGGCACGACCGATGCTGGTTTGGGCGGCTGGAGCAAGAAGACCAGAGGTTGAAGAAGCACTACGGCCGTTGGATGGACATCGTACGGTCACTGGAGCTAGAATCGTGCATATTGACTAAATTGACAAAGCCCTCCGTCCCCGTCAACTTAGTAGGCCCACAAGTCAGCCTACCACTATACTAGGTCCCAACTAACAGGGGGAGTATTCATTTTTTTGTGCATAATAAGGAGGCACTTCCTTGCGTGCGAAGATATAGCTGGTGGGTCCGAGCTGTCAGCGGCGGTAACATTTTTTCGTGAAATACAGAGGCCCTTTCGGTGGGTCCCTGATGTCAGGTGGAGGAATCATTATTTTGCGCGTAGTAAGGAGGCATTTCCTTGCGTGCGGCCGTGGACCCAGCTGTCGGCCTCTCCACGTACAGTCCACTTCAGATGCATGTCGGTCGTTGACCACGTTGACCAGGCCATGCCGAGAGCACCAGGGCGGTGGACGACGGCGAGGCCTAGGAAGGGAACGACACGGAGGCAGGGAAGACTTGACAGTTGTTTCCCACGCGGAGGGGAGTACGACTGTATGAGGGTTTACTGCTTCGTCTGCCGTCGCCGGAGAATAACAGCAGGTGTGGGCGAGTAGAGGGATGGCTAGGCCACCGATGTGAGTACGATGGGGCGGTGAGGCCTGCGCGGCAGCACAGCTGGCCGCGGGGAGGAGGGAGTAGGCAGTCCTGCCGGCGCTTGTTTGAGCGGCTGGAGCAGGAAGAGCAGAGATTGAAGAAGCACGACGCCCTTCGATGGACATCCAACAGTCACTGCTTGTGCGTCAACCTTTTTTTTGAGGAAAGCCTCAAATCTGTGGAAAACGGCATACATCCCATCTACCATTATTTCTAATAATTTACATCCCATTTGCTAATTCTTAAAGTTTTTTTGGAGCCCATATTCTTTTTGTTAGCATTACAGCCCATATTGTGGCCACGGTTAAAAAATTATACGAAATTTTGCATATTTCGGTGCGGTCCGAACTGTTTTTAATCCCAAAATTTCGACTCACATTCAAACTGATTTTAAAAATAAATGTATATCAATATAAAATCCAACAAATTCTCCACGCATAAAAATTAATGTAATTTAAAATCTCGAAATGAAAAAAAAGATATTTGAAACTAATTGCCGGTTTGATGTGTTTTAAAAATGTACAGCCCATTTCTCATTACTGATGGGCCATTTTCTCGGCCAGCCAAATGAAAGCTCTCCTCGTCTTGAAAGATTTGCAGCCCAACAGGCCTGACAAAGCGACTTACTTGGCAAATCACAAAAAAACTGGGCTGTGGTCGTGGACCCAGCTGTCAGCCTCTCCACGTACAGTACTCTTCCGATGGAAGTCGTTCCTTGACCACATTGACCACGCCGCGCGGAGAGCACCACGGCAGTGGATGATGGCGAGGCCTAGGAAGGGGACGACGCGGAGCCGGGGAAGACGCGGTAGTGGAAGCCCGCGCGGAGAGGAGTACGAGGGTTCACTAGTTCGGCTGCGGTGTGAGGCTGCCGTCGCCGCAGGGCCTGGCCAGCGGTAGGAATAGTAGGGGGCGGTGAGGCCTCCGTGGCAGCACAGCCGGCTACGGGAGGCAGGATCATGCGGCACGACTGGCGCTGCTTTGGGCGGCTAGAGCAAGAAGACCAGAGATTGAAGAAGCACTATGGCCGTTGGATGGACATAGTATGGTCACTGGAGCTAGAATCGTTCATATTGACTAAGTTGACAAAGCCCTCCGTGCCCATCAACTTAGTAGGCCCACAAGTCAGCCTCCCACAATGGTGGGTCCCAGCTAGCAGGGGGTATTCATTTTTTTGTGCGTAATAAGGAGGCACTTCCTTGCATGCGAAGATATAGCTGGTGGGTCTGACAAGTCAGCGGGGGGAACGTTTTTTCGCAAAATACAAAGGCCCTTCCAGTGGGTCCCAGCTGTCACGTGGAGGAATCATTATTTTGCGCATATAGTCCACGGCCGATGGATGTCGTTCGTTGACCCGTTGACCAGGCCGCCCCGAGAGCACCATGGCGGTGGACAACGGCGAGGCCTAGGAAGGGAACGACACGGAGCCGGGGAAGACTCGGCAATGGTTGCCCACGCGGTGGGGAGTACGAGGGTTTACTGGTCTGGCTGCCATCGCCAGAAAATAACAGGAGGTGTGGGTGAGTAGAGGAATGGCCTGGCCAGCAATGAAGTAGGGTGGGGCGGTGCGGCCTGTGCGGCAGCACAACCGGCCACGGGAGGCGGGAGCAGGCAGTCCCACCGGAGCTAGTTTGGGCGGCTGGAGCAAGAAGATCAGATATTGAAGAAGCAGCATGGCCGTTGGATTAACATCCAATAGTCACTGCTGCTAGAATCGTTTGTGGACTAAGTTGACAAAGCCAAAATACACATCAACCTAGTAGACCCACAAGTCACCCTCGAAATCTGTCCCAAACAGCATACAGCCCGAAATTTCTAGCCAGATTCAAATTAATTTTAAATCTAAATATACCTTGATTTAAATTCAATGAAATTTTACCCGCACAAAAACAATGAAATTTAAAATATCAAAATCCGAAATAAAACAATATTTTGGAACTAATTGCCTGTTTGCTGTATTTTTTCATTTTACAGCCCATTTATTATTACTTATAGCCCATTTATTATTACTTATAGCCCATTTTCTGGGCAAAATGCATCCCTCCTCGTCTTGAAAGATTTCTGGCCCAGCAGGGCGTAGAAAAACAAGTAGGCCTACGTTGGTTATTCTGCAAAAAACAAAATAGCTGGCTAGCCATTTTCAGAAAGGAAAAAAACAAACTGGGCTGGTCATGTGCTAAACATATGAAATAAAAGCCCGGTCTAGACGGGCCACGGGTCCCACACAACCCAGTTGATACCCTTCTCTGTTCCGAAAAAACAAAATTACTGCGCGCGCTGCTGGGTCCCTTCTGTCATTCTCACCATGTACAGTCATCTCCTTATTCCTCTCGGTTGTTGACCATGTTGACAACACCAGAGGGCGGCGCCGTGGTGAGCGAACCAAGGCGGAGGATGATGGTGATGCCTCAGACGGGAACAAATAGGAGCTGGGGAAGATCACAGCCAGCCGTGGGAGGCGGGAGCAGGCGGTCCTGCAGGCGCTAGTTTGGCTTTGGCGGCTCGGGGAAGAAGAGACTGAAGAAACGTGACAGACGTTGAATGTCAATCCAACGGTCAAGGTTGGCACAATCGTTTGTTGACTAAGCGGACACCAAGTAGCATACTTTTTTATATATAGAAAGAAAATCAAAGACTTGGGAAGGCGTACAGAACAAGCTAGTGTACCAGTAAAGAGACGTTGCCGAGTTTTAGAAAAAAGAAAGACGTGCTCCTGTAGCTGGTTCGAATCCAAACCTAGACTATGACTATATATGGTGCTATGCTACTCTGCAAGTAATGAAACTGACATATCCAACGTTCGCTTCTCCTCTTCTCTACTTACTCTGCCTAGCATCAGAAGCTCTGGCCACAACAACCATGTCCGCTGGCTGCTCGTCCACCTGCTCTTCAACAGGCAACAACCAGATATGCGCCAAGTCGCCACCCGTACCATCGCCTATGGGTCTCATCACACCCCCGCCGACACGCGCACCGCAGCCGATTGCTCATCGCAACCCGCTGCCGTTGGTGTGGTGCCACTGCTGCAAATCACGCAGAGTCATCCGTCGCGTCTCAACCACAATCCGCAACCCTGGCCGAGTCTTCTACAAATGCCCGAATCATGGGGTAATAATATGTTTAAGTGTTGTTCTGCTGCTTTCAGTTGCTGATTTTTAATAGTTTTGTTGATGATCTTCCAATTTGATTCGTGCAGAAAAGGGAAGATTCGTGTGATTTGTATTTCTGGGAAGTTGCTGATGTGGGGGAATGCAACTATGCTGATTATTTGGTTAGCCGAGGAATCCCAATACCTGTAGGTTGGGGTGTTGGAAAAGTAACTGAAGGAACGACAGAAGAGGAAGATGTAGAGCAGAAGTTTAAAGATGCAGTTCCTCTGATCATGGCCAAGCAACAACTACTGAACGGCCTTGACAGCAATGAGGAGATGAAAGAGCTTGTGAAGATAATGGGCAAAATCAATGTGCTCTGTAGGATGATTGTCTCTTTATTTGCAGTGTATGTAGCACTCGTGATGTATTCAGTGGCTACGACATGAGCACTTTGCTGAAACTAGTAATGAATGAAACCTGTGTAGCAGGCTGGGCGTAGTGTTGTGAACATCTAATGATTTCTATTAACGGAAATCAGGGGGTATCCCCTTTTGCTCATATAAATAAATAGCAGAGGCCCTGTCGGGTCAGCTTTGTTCTCATTCGAAGACGTCGAGCAAATTGTCGTCCAATAGCAAACTATGTCATCAAATTCAAGTTTCACAGCCAAATATGAGTACAACTAAACAACAATGTCATCATGTTTTAGTTGTCATACAATCACCAAACACAAATCAGCATACATAACAAGTGATGTTCTCACAGCAAAATACTAAACAACATGTTCATCAGGTTTCAGTTGTCATAGCAAACACAATTTCACATAGTAGATAAAAAACATCTTCTGACAGGCAAATACGACAAAAGCAATGTAATCATCATCCGCAGCAGCAGCGTCAACATCTTCACCATGTGTATCAGTCTGAATCGTAATTCCCCATGGTCTCATCTTCTTCGTCGTCCTCAACATCCTCGAACGTTGGCTTCTTCTTGATCAACTCTTGTATGTCCATAGCACGACAGGCAATCTTTTCGCCGGCGTCATTGACGTGATGGTTCTCAAAGATATTAGGAATATCTGTGTTATCTTGTACATCAGGAGCAGTGTAAGCATCATCTTGTTGTGCAACTTCATTAAATGAATTCCTCTGCTCAAACCTTTGCAATACTCTCCAGTCATCGCTACGTGCAAATTTGTCTTCCAAGAAAAATATCTGTGTTGCTTGATTTGCCAAAATAAAAGGCTTGTTGGTCTGGTACGCTGCCTTGACATTGATGGATTTGAAATAATCATCAGCTCTGGGTTTTGCGATCCTGGAAAATAGGTTATACCAACGACAACACAACAGAACCACACACCGATGTTCCTCGAAACTGGAGATATACTGCAACTGAACAATGTCTGTTATGTTAGCATACATTTCAGCTGTCTCTTTGTCATACATATCCGTGCTCATGATGGCACTGTTTTGTGTCTTCCTGCCTTCGTCTCGTGCAAGAGTGTTGTAGCGCACATCTCCAACAACGCAAGATTCATAATGTCTTACCCGAGTATCAGGACCCATTGCTAGTGAGTAAAGGGCATCATCAACTGCCTGCCCATCCTCCCACATCTTCTTAACCTATGGTTAGAAAATAGACAAGCTGATCATCTTATGTACTCAATATATTAAAAAAACTGACAGTGCACTTAAAAAGCTTACATGGTTCTTGAACCATTTTGCAAATCCTGCCATAACCGGTTTGTCAATGTTTCTTGGATTTTGCGGCAGTAACTCCTCTTTGTAGATGCTGCACAACATAGTGATTGCGTCAAACATCTAAATATATAAGAATGTGCTGCAAGTTTAGTAGATTACGATGTATAAGCTGTAGTACTGCACTTACTTGATATAAGGTAGTATCTCAGGACAGTTATTCAACACATACCAAACCATTTTGTTCAAATCTTTAGGTTTGTCCTCTTGTTGACTCTTCCCTGTAACTCGAACAGAATAATCGAAAACATTGAGCCCGGGATTGTCTTCACCCACCTCTTTGCTAAGCTGATCAGCTGGTTCAATGTATTTTGAGCAGAATGTCAATGCTTCTGTAGCAATGTAGGCCTCTGCAATGGAACCCTCGGGTCTAGCTCTGTTCCTAACATAGCCCTTGAAAGTGCCTAGCCGCCTTTCAATAGGGTACATCCAGCCATACTGTACTGGACCTGTAAGTAGTGCCTCATCAGGTAGATGAACAGCCAAATGCACCATCACATCAAAGAAGGCTGGAGGATATATTTTCTCAAGGTCGCATAGCATAGTTGGTATCTTGTCTCTAAGACGCTCCAAAGCATCTATCATGATATTCCTACTGCAGAGTTCCCTGAAGAATTGTCCCAACTCTGCAACTGCTCTGTATAAGTCAGGGCGGCCCAATCCTCTAAGGATAACAGGTAAAACCCTTTGAAGTAGGACGTGGCAGTCATGAGTTTTCAACCCTTGTACCTTGTTTCCATCTGCATTGACTCTCCTTTCAGGGCTGGAAGCAATTTCATGTGGGAATCTCACATGTGACAGGACCTCACAGAATTCTTTTGTTTTTACCTTGTCCAACACGTACACAGCTGGTGCCATATCTCGTGGTTTACCTTCATCTTGCACCTGCAAATCCTTTCTGATACCCAGGTGTGTCAAATCAATCCTAGATTTTAAGGTATCTTTCGTCTTGCCTTCAATATTAAGAAGTGTGCCGATAATGCTGTCACATATATTTTTCTTGATGTGCATCACATCAAGATTATGCCGCAGATCCAAATCTTTCCAATACTCCAAGTCCCTCAAAGTGGACCTGTGGGTAAACAATAATCTCTCTTCTACCCTGCCACACTTCCTTTTCCGGCTACCATTACCAGGATGGTTTCCTGGATATGCATGACCTTCTCTAATTCCACTTGCAACTCATCGGCGGTGAGCCTCTTTGGCGCATCACGGTTTTCATGCTTTGCATTGAACACATGTCTTCGGTATTTTCTAGGATGCGACTTGTCCTTGACAAGGAAACGTCGGTGTCCAATGTAACAGATCTTGCTAAGTATTGCGTATGACAGCGAACTCCTGTCACAGCGAAGACATGCATTGTAACGATGTGTCGTTCGCCCTGACATAGTGCCCAAAGCCGGATAATCATGGATGCACCAAATTATAACAGCACGCAGAAAGAAATCAGCTGGTGGGCTGCTATATAGGTCTTGAGTGAGAACACCCTTCCATAGCTGTTGAAGTTCCTCCACAAGAGGCTCCATGAACAAATCAAAATCCTTTCCAGGACTTTTTGGACCTAGGATGAGCAAGGCCATCATGTAGTGTGATTATTTGGTGCAGACATTTGGAGGCATGTTGTAAGGGATAACAAGCACTGGCCACATGCTATATGTGGCGCTCTGGTGGCCAAATGGGTTAAATCCATCTGAAGCTAAGCAAAGTCTAATGTTTCTCTGGTCAGCAGCAAACTCTTTGTGTTTATCATTGAACCTTTTCCACTCACTACCATGAGATGGATGGCTCATTACATTCTGATCTATGTACTCCTGGTTCCTAGAATGCCACAGTACATCCTCTCTTGTTTCAGCATCATGAAACAACCTCTGCAATCTTGGTGTAATTGGAAAATGTCTCAGAACATTATGAGGAATCCTCTTCACATCATCGCCATCTTTCCATCTTGATGATTTGCATTTCGGGCATTCAGTTAAGTTGGCATAATCCTTCTGGAACATAACACAATTATTCTTACAAACATGGATCATATCATATCCAATTCCAACTACATGAAGGAAATTCTTCATTTTACTATAGGTGTGTGGCAGCTCAGACGCATTTGGGAAATATTTGCGGAAAGCAGCCAACATCGCATCGAATGATTTGTTGGTCATCCGCTCAGATGTCTTCACCTGAAGAAAGGTGACCATAGTTGACAATACTGACAACTTATTTCCTGGGGTGACAGCAACGTTGCATTGTTCCAACATGCGGGCCCACCATTTTTCTTCTGCAGGTGAAAGTTCACGGAATGCACGAGCATTTCGTAGCATTGTTTCAATGTTGGTCAAACTCACTGGCTCTGCCACCACCACCTCCTCCTCCTCTTGCACCTGAGCATCAGGCAGATCAAGATGGTGATCTGCTGCTTCCACGTAGTCAATAACATTGACGTTCACAGCTTCACCATGATGAACCCACCTACTATATGTGACCGACATCCCATACAAGTGTAGATGATTTTGCACAGTTGACTGGGGTCTTGTAACTGAATTCATACAACTGCTACACGGGCAGATCACATCTGATTTCGGACCACCGTACTCAGCTCTGATAAAGTGCATGAAGTTTTCAACCCCCTCGACATATGTAGCGGAGAATCTTCGAGCAGAAGTTATCCAAGTCCTGTCCATCTGTTAGACATACAAATTAGTTCTTCTACTAGATATTACAGGAAAAACATATATGCTTTTTTATGAAGTCCAGAAAAAAATACCTAGGTCGATGTCTAAATCTATGGCAAGATATTTGGACGAGCAGATCTAAGTAACAAAATATATGTAAAGCTAATTCAGCAAACAGATTTGAGTGCCAAATTATGGCAGGCTGTTTCAGCAGTCAATGAGGCCGAGCACACAACCATCGAACTATCGAAGGCCATCGAAGCAACAAAGACCGAGTATAAAACGGTGTAGAGCTATTTCACCTAACAGATTGGCTACTAGACCATGGCAATCTACGTCACAATAAATATATGGAAGGATATTTTAGCAACTAATCGGCCTTGGCATGCCATCTCAGCTAAGCAGATTGAGTGCAGAACAGGGCAAGGAAGCTTCTTAAGCAGAGCATATTGATAGTAAACTACTTCGGCAAACAGTGAGATTAACACCGTCTATCAGCTAACATTCAGAGCTACACCGACATGAACGGGGCCTCAGTCTAGAATGCGCGTACCATGGGAGAAGCTGACCGCCGTGCATCTCCACACGAACGTCGCTAGCGGTGGCGGCGCTGACCGCTGTGCGCCTCCACAAGAACGTAGCCAGAGGTGGCGGCGCGGCTAGAGGACGACAGTCTTTGAGAGCATCTTGTGGGAGCGAGAGGATCGCCGAACCCCGGCGCCGACGTATCGGCGCGGCGGGGAGGGCGGCTTTAGCGGAGCGAATGGAGTGGAGGGGGATAGGGGGGGAGGGGGTTTGGGGAATATTATTGGCTAGTTGGCTGAAGGGCGGTTGAATCGGATTTGGGGGGAATTTTTGGGTGTGGGGGGGAGGATATTCGCGCGGTGGGCGGGGGGAGTTTGGTGCATGGTAGGTTTCTCCAAGTGCAGTCCCACGTGTCAGTGAAGAGGCAAGCCGAAGCGCGTTCCGTTTGCGTGAGCCGTGTGCAGGACCGAACGTGTGTGGGGTGCAATGCGACCGCGACAGGAGTGTTGTGAGTGTACCGCCTTTTTTCCTTTTAAACTAGGTGCTTCACCCCCTCAAAAAAAATTGTTGCTTCGCGCGATCCATCGATACTACTACTAGTAATCCGGTAATCCCGACTAAAACGGCGCGGCCAGGTCTTTTCCCGCGCGATATGCTGGGAGGTTGGCTTAGTTGGGTTTTTTAGGACGAGTAATGCTACACCTACATAATCCCAGTTACGTAATTAACGTAATGTGAAACGTGTGAGCTGTTGATTGTAGATTGGGGGGAGGGAGGGGCCCACCACCATGAAAATCAGGGGAGGAGAGAGAGAGGCAATTTACGTTAACCCTTTCATAGGTTCCCGTAGATGTAGAAAGATGTGAAATGCGTGAATGTGTAGTGGACGTAATATTGGAGTGCCTAAGATAATTTGTGTATGTATAGACCTTATGTGTTTATTTTACTTTGCATGTTAGATTTGTCTTGGTTCAATAAAAAGCAGAGTTGGTGATGATGGTGTGCCTGTCATCCTGCAATATAGGTCGTCCGATCTATATCTAACGGATAGGAAGGAAACTATGACAATTTACCCGCACTCCTCTCCACATTTGCAGATAAGGCTTTCCCTCGTTCATCCTTTTCTCCCACAAGATCTTGATCTTCCGTGCAATGCACGAGCATCTTGCTAGTACTCCTACAATATGTATATTATTGTGAAAGTTCATATACACCGGCCGAGATTAATGCAAACACGACAGATTTTCATTAAATTTCGAACTTCTATAGCACAGAAAAATAAAAGAAACCCGACCCTAAACCTATTCTACGGCGGCGACCGATGTCCTCCATCTGCGATCTCTATGTACGGGGGCGGGGTTCAAGACCCGTGAAGTGAAGGTGCGGTCTCCGGCGAGGAAGAGTAGAACACGGGATACGGACCGGCCAGTTGGCACACCATGCCCTGCCGCCTCCCATGCCCTACTCATTCTCGGAGGAGTCCCTGACCTCGGCGGTGCCGGACGTTGGACGACGGCAAGTAGGACGCGTGGCTGACGGTGCTCCCGTCGTCGGCCGCCAGCGTGGCCACCGCTTCTGCGGTCGCGTCCGTGTCCGGCTACGCCGCTATTGCGTTGCGAGAGGCGACTTGAGCGAGGGCGGCGACCTCGAGCTTCATCCCCGAAGGCAAGCTCTCCCGCAGAGCATTCGCACTTGCGGTCATGGCGGATGTGGTGCCAGGTAGGAGGACGATGCGCTATGGTGTGGAGGTTAGCTGGGCGTTGCCGCTTTAAGCAGCGCATTCCGGTGAGGCCAAGCGTCTGGGTGCGTCATTAAGTCACCGGAGTTGGCTCCTCGGGCACCAAGCCTCTTAATGACGACATACGAACGGACGACATGAATGCGGGCAGCTAGCGCTGGCTGGGAACGCACCACGCGACGACGCGAGGGACGAGGGTTTTGGTGTGCCAGGGTAGTCAGCTGCGGTCGTGGCAACGTTGGATATGCCCTTTGCTCAGATGCGATCCCCGCATGTCATTGAAAAAGCAAGACGACCCGGCATGGTCTCAGGTCCAGAGGATGCGGTTGGCAGCGCTACACCACTCCGCGGACGCGTCGTGGCGCCCCGTGCATCCTCGACGAGCCGGGTGTTGGGGTGTGTTTGGATTGTGGCCAAAGTGCACCTTACCAAAATTTTGGTCATGACCCAAAGATTGGTCTTTGTTTGGATGGTTGCCATCTTTTTGGCATGCCAATGAACTCTAGCCAACTCTAGTTCATTTTTCTTGCCAATGTCAGCCAAATCATGGGCAACCAATACCTCAACCAAAATTTTGGTCATGGCCCAAAGATTGGTCTTTGTTTGGATGGTTGCCATTTCTTTGGCATGCCAATGAACTCTAGCCAACTCTAGTTCATTTTTCTTGCCAATGTCGGCCAAATCATGGGCAACCAATACCTCAACCAAAATTTTGGCTACCCAATGCTTTAATGGGGCAACCTTGGGCACAAACCAAACATACCGTTGGTCGTGCCACAGCACTAACGCCACCCTCGGCACACTGAAACCGACCGTGTCTATGTCGCTCACCACGGTCGCCGTGTCCAGAGGCGGTGCTGGAGCTGCGCCCCGTTGTTGGCCCCAACGACCCACATGAACGGTTGTCGGTGGCGAGGAGGTCGTGGGCCAGCTCCTCCATTGGACTAGTCTGCGCTACGTCGTCCCGACGGGTGTGCCCCACATGTCGGTTTCCCTGTTTTCCCGGCCATATTCGAGCGTTAGTGCTCCGCGTTGCGCATTAGGCCTTTCACTATGTAGGCCAAGCGAGACAACTTATTGTTTCTTTGAGCCATTCAAGAATAATCATGTGGGGTTTGCTTATTTCTCATTCCTCTCCAACCCTCTTCTCCATCGATCATGTTGCCCTCCAGTCGAGTCCATCCTCCCGCATGCCTCATTTGATCATTCCGCCGAGTATCATTCGCATGTACCCACCCTAGTCCTCTTTCAATAGATCTCCGGACCCCGAGATGAAATCGAGAGGGAACAAGTGGGGGCACGTGATACGTAAGGCGGATTCAAAATTTTGAATCGGTGATCATAGCATCCGCAAATCATATATAAAGGGTATTCAATGTTCATTTCATTTTTGAACGTACAATATACTCCCTCCTATCCTTTCTAGTTTACATATAAGTTTTATGTGTAGTCAAAGTATCTCTACTTTGATAAAAAAAGGTATCAACATTCAACAACGCCCAATCAATATTGTTAGATTCGTACGTACTCCTAGATTTGTACTCGAGATGGTTTCCAATTTGACTATTGACAATATTAATAGTACATGAGATGTATAATGTGAAAATTATATCATTGGAAACTCCTTTCACATATGAATTTGACCGTATGCTTTGTGTAAGTTGCATGTCATATATTATTACTCTAACATTTGGTCAAAGTTAGCCTCGAAAAACGCATTAGACCATGTATGCTTTGTGTAAGTTGCATGTCATATATTATTACTCTAACATTTGTGTAAGTTGCATGTCATATATTATTACTCTAACATTTGGTCAAAGTAGTATAGTGGAAGTGGATCCTCTGACGTAGGTATCCCTGCCTTACCCTCCCTTTCGGTCACTTACTGGCGGACCCCATGCTTGCTAGGCCCCGCATGTCAGTTACTCAATGGGTTCGGCCACGTCAGGGGATCCTCATCCTTAGTATACTCCCTCTGTTTTTATTTACTCTGTATAAAACGGAGGGAGTGGTGGTATAATAAATGACGCGGGCGGGGGAGGGGGAGGGACGTCGGTTTGCTCTCAACTGCGGTCCCACAAGCGAGCGAAAACGCAAGACGAAGCGTGTTCCATTCGGCGAGCGACATGGAGGGTCCAGCGTGCCGGGATGCAACGCGAACGCGGCAAGAGCGATGTACAGTCAAAACCGATTGACCGGTCGTCACCGGAACCACTATTCACACCAGAACCTTCGCTGCTCGGCCTACGCCAGCCACTGCCCTAAAACCACACCAAATCTCCAACCCATTCCCCCACCTTTCGATCCCCTAGCCCGCATCAAGCGTCCCCTAGTTCGCCGGAAAGCCATGGTGCGCCGCAAGATCACTTACTACAAGATGCTGACGCTGGAGCGCCGCGCATAAATCGCGGCAGCTGTCGGCGCCACAGACCTCCGTTCCCAAGCTCGCTTTGCAGCGGGCCAATCTCCGAGTTCTCTGGAGCCAAGCTACGAGGAGGAGGAAGCCGATCCAATGTTCATGGCGGAGGTCGCGGCACAGAAGGCCCCCAATGGGTATGAGACGATGGACGTCGACTTCGTGCCGGCGTCCGAGTCCCCCATGGTGCAGGCGGACCAGCGGTTCAACATGGCGATACTAAAGGAGGACCGGGAGGCAGAGGCTCAACTCAAGACGGAGCACGCGCATGCCGCTGCCATCGAGGCTCTCCTGCAGGCGGAACCGGATGTCGTGGATGTGAACCGGGCGGCGGAGGCTCAACTTGAGGCGGAGCGTGCGGATGCCGCTACCATCGAGGCCCTCCTATAGGCAGAACCAGACGTCCTGGACTTGAACCGGGCGGCAGAGGCTCGACTCGACACAGAGCGTGGGGATGCCACTCTCATCGACGCCCTCCTGCAGGCGGAACCGGACGTCCTGGACTTGAACCGGGCGGCGGAGGCTCGACTCGACGCGAAGCGCGTGGATGCCGCTGCCATCGAGGCCCTCCTGCAGGCGGAACTGAACGTCCTCGACTTGAACCGGGCTGTGCTCTCGTTCGTGCAGAGCGCCCGCATGCTCCGCTTGAACGAGTAGCTGGAGGCCGAGGACAACCACGGTGCAGAGACACACGTCAGCAGCGACGGCTGGTTTGCGCCGGCAGCCAAAGACGATGAGGCTGTCTCTTTCCGCGAGCAGTGATAGTTTTTCTTTATGTTGTTGTTTTTATGGATCTTTTGCTGTGTAAAAACATATATTTCTTATGCAGTCGCCTGACTTGGGTCAGTCTACCATTTCAGGCGGTTGGATGAATATCCTACGTCTCCTAACCCTTCTTTCCTTGTTCCTCACCTCTTCTTCTTCCCCAACAGACCACCGTACGGGCCGTACGGATACTCCCCAACATGCGGTTGGATAAACATACTCTATGAACGAAAATTATGTGTCAGCGATAGGATGGCTGAGTTTGGTTTGTTCACATGCGACAACACGTGTCAGTGAGGGTGCGTTCCCTTGGTTGGGTTTGCGGCGTGCATGAGTGACTGTGTGAGGGTGCGGTGCGACCGCGGCATGCAGGAGCGACCGTGTGAGGGTGCGGTGCGACCATGACAGCCGTGCGCAAGTGTACCTCCTTCGCATTTTGAAAACTTTAGGCAAGCTTGGCAAAAATGTGTGGCGAAGTTTGGCAATGCAAGGCCTAGACCCAAATAGGATAAGTACGTACGTACTAGGAGTACTAGTGTTAAAAAAGAAAGGCGGGGTTTTCCTTCGCGGGATTTAATCGATACAAATCCTCGTTTCACGTGTCAATTAATGCGTATTTTTTTCTCCAAAGACCAAAGAGCTAACCATCTCACTCCTCATCGCTTGATTAATGCAGCGCCATGCAAACCAATCTTCTCACTTCCGCATGCATGCATGGGATATTAATGTCCTTGGTTGCTAACCCCATCAACTTTGCTTCGGTTAGTGTTAGTGGCCCTTTGCAAATTGTAATTTTGATATACTGGCCTTGTGTACAAAAAATGGAGGTAGTAACTATATTTGACTTCCTTCCCCATTGCGGTGATGTCGACGATAGCTTTTTTTGGTGGTTTGGCGAAGTGCGTTCGACGAAGAAAACCATTGAGGGAGACCACGGTAAGTCGTTCGCAAGTGCCGCCTGCAAGCCGAGACAACCGCCTTATTTGCATCCAGGAAGTCCTTTACTAGTACTACTAGGAGTACTAGTGTAGTGAGATGGTTTCTCGAAGAAGATGATGGAGAAGCGGAGTCAGCGAAGAGTGAAATGATGGTTGCTTCGTCCGTGCTTTTGTGATTTGACGCCTCACTGCTTTGTGATTTGTGATAGAAGGGACAGGGGAGTAGACTCTGTGCTCTATACTGTACTACATGCGTCCAAGCATGGGAGAAAGAGGAGAGACGTTGCATTTTTCTATTCCTTCAATCAATCAATCAATCAGGGAGCTTCGGTTCCATCTTTTTGGCTTTGGCAACACCGTCCACAATGGTTCCCACAATGCCAAAAGCTATTTTCACATTTGGCTACACATTGTGGATGCCCTTAACCATACCACTTGGTTTTGTTCCTATGTGCTATCTATACAAATCTCAATTATATTGATCTAAAAAATTATAGAATCAAGATTAGTAAAAAGGAGGTGATTTTGCCGCGCGGATGGCAGGGCGGTTTCTTATTTGAGCAATGCTACATCCACGTAATGGTTTACATAAAGTTACGAACTGATGTGATGTGGGACTCTTTGATTGGATTAAAGGAGAGGATTAGGCCCACCCCACCTGTAATCAGGGGGGCATATTAGATTAGATGGAGAGTATATGTAGTAGCTACGTAGCTGTTTGTAAGTCTAGGATTAGGCTTCTTATTTTCGGAGGACGTTGTCCTGGCGGTTTGCTAACATGCGGTCCCACGTGTCAGTACTTTACCAAGCCGATCTGCATCCCACATGAGGCAGAACAACGGCAGAAGCAACACATGGTTAAGTTGAAGAAGATGAGGGAGAAGCGGATTCAGCAACGAGTGAAATGATGGTTGCTTCGTCCCTCCAACTTAACTGTGGGAAAGGTGCAGCTTTGTGATTTGACGCCTCATTGCTCATTACTACGCCGACGCCATGACTGGGGTGCTTCACCCCGGCTGCTCTGCACTGTATTCCAGTATGGCACGTGGACCTGGTAGCTTGATGTCCCACATGTCGGCTAAAGGGACTAGAAGATTTATGAAAGCGAGTGCTCCACTCTTACGACGGAGGAGTAGACGACACGGCGGCCCAGTGTACTGTCATTTGTATTGTATAGTACTGTAGTTTTGTTGTTTCACACGATCCATCGATACAAACCCGATTAAACAGGAAAGGGCAGGATTTTTCCCGCGCGGTAGATGATACTGGCCATACATTTCAAAGGCAATTTTAATGTATGCAAACTGAATAATTATAAGTAACAATATGATATCTAGTAAAACTAAAAACACATATGATTTATTGTGTTAGAGTGTAGTAGTAGTGCTGTATTGCATAGTTGTTAGATGTAACATGCGAGAACGTGTAGAGATGTAGTTTTGGAGGGCCTACAGAGAGAAAAGCGTAATACGGTCACCGAACTTCAGAATAAGCTGATTACGGTCACTATATACGTTTTGCGGTGATTATACGGTCACTTGCTCACAGTTTAGCATCGGATTGCACTCTGTTGACCGGCCAAATAGTCTGCGTGGTGCCATGTTGACTAGTTAAATTGACCACATTCCTTGTGGGTCCCACCTGTCAGTTCGCATAAGCAAAAGTTCAGATAAACACAAATTTACGCAGGCGCGACAAGGCTCCAACCTGTGCCCGGAAATCACCTGGTTGTGTATGTGTCTGTCAGGGCCTGATGTGTGCGCATGCACGTGTAGGTTGAGCACTTGAGCATGAGAGTGTGTGTTGGTCGTGTGGTGTACTGGTGTGTGCATGCATGCGTGCGTGTGTGTGTGTGTGTGTGTGAGTGTTGCCTGCGTGGCTGCGTGTGTACATGTGAGTGTTGCGTGCGTGCGTGGGTGCATGTGTTTGTGTGAGTGTTGCGTGGATGCAGTTCGTGTGCATGCGTGCGTGTGTGTATAATCACCACACCAGCTCCTGTGTGTTAAAACAGACGGCTCAGCATACCAATACAAGGCCACCTTGTCCGCTATGCCCGTGGTCATGACTTCGAACAACCGTCCAAATATTTTTTTGTCGTTTGTTTTCATTCTTACTAGTAAGATGCACGTGCGTTGCACGTAACATCAAGATGCATTTGTATGACTTGTTTATCTTGTGAGAGAAAAGGATGAACGAGGGAAGGCCTTATTTGCAAATGTGGAGAGGTGTCTGGGTACCTTTTTGCAAAATTGCCATAGTTTCTTTCCTGTCCATCAGATATAAATCGGACGACCTATATTGCAGGATGGCAGGCACACCATCATCACCAACTATGTTTTTTTATAAGAGTGTATTTTATGTATTTTATAAGAGTGTAGATGTAGAGTAGATACAAGTCGACAGGTGGGCACGATGGTAGTGAGATAATGTGATGCAACACTAGAGGTGCCACGTGGAGCGTTTAACTGGTCAACTAGTCATGTCATGAGCAAATACAGAGTTGTACGGTGAGCCCGTGACTGTATAATAACCACTAAACGTAAATGGTGACCGTAATGAGTGGATTCTGAAGTCCAATGTACGTATCGTGCTTTTGCTTCAAATACAATGATCGTCATTGCATATATCGCGAGAGAAAGATGAAACATGCATGAATTTTCTGGGGGCTTACTTTTAGAGGACCTGGAGATAGTTTTGTGTGCATATGTGAAAGGGGCGTACATGGGGGGTATGCGATGGAGAGAGAGATGCTCTTCGTTTCTCTTTATTATGACTAACTTTGTATATAGTATAAAAATATACAAATTCACAGTGCGGAATAAATATCATTGTGGGCACCATGCAATGCAAATTAGCGTTCGTACTCCTCCATATAACTTTGTAATGTTGTATATATGTAGAAACTCTAAAATAATTTTTTTGCCACACTTTATTCAAAAGGAATGTTGTATGCGAAATAAACGTGAAGAGAGGGCTTTTTAGATCAATGGGGTACGTGATGTAACATGTGTGAATGTGTAATTTATGCATTTGGCGGGGCCTAGAGAGGTATGTGTGTGTATTACGTATTCGAGAGAGGCATGGATAGAGGGGCCGACGGGGGGGGGGGGAGATAGCACGAGAAATGAGAGTGGTCTAGAGAGAGACAAATATGATGTCACGACAAGAGATTCCATTCCCTTGAGTGTGTATATGCAAGGGGGAGGGAATAGAGGCACCAGGAGAAATTTTCTGTGTGTGTGGTATTTGTGTTGGTATGTGTGGGTGTGAGAAGATAATGAGACGTGGTGGCAGAGGGTGTGTCACCGCGTGAGGTCCGATGGGTCGAGGTGAGGCCCTTTGTTCGGTTCCGTCCTGCGCCACATTGGTCGGCCCGTGACGCATTTAGGAAGACCCATGGATGACTAGTCGTACAAGACAAATATAGCAGAATTGTGAAGGACTCTGTGTCCACTGACAAAGCCATCTAGGATTTGTAACCCTAGGTTCTCGGACTAAGGTAACCCCTTTATCTCTGATATTACTATTCATCCCACCTAACTTTAAGGGGCATCCTACAGAATGCTCTGCTAAAATCACACTCGTCGATTAGGAAGAGAGGTGTGAGACAATGCGTGAGAGACATGCGCAAAGATAATGTGCGTACATGAGACACGTAGGCAGGTCCATGTATATAGAAAGGGCCGATGAGGATTGTGCGTGTGTATGTTTGTGAGAGGAAGAGTGCTTGTGATAAAGGTTAGTGGAAACAGTTGTAAATGGTTACGAGAGGGAGGGAGGGTTATATCTAGAGCATGTGTGCGAGAAAGACACCTCGGGAGAGAGTGTGTGAGCATGTGTGAGAGACCATCGATGGAGAGTGAAACTACACGTAAAAGACTGCTCTACACATTGATTAAAGATATAAATTGTATCCAAATATTAGGATGGGATCATGATATTTGCAATTCGCGTAAGGAGCGGTCATTGATCCATCAGACATCTAGATTCTATCGAATTTGAGCATGTCTATGTTATTATTCGACACAATTGATCCACATAGTTAGTATTTTGAACTCCAGACAATGCATTGCTTTAGCAATCGAATATAAACGTGAGTATAGTTCATGTTGTGTGTGTAAATCACATTATACATATGAAAGTTACACAATGGACATTATAAATAGCTACCTATGAACTAGCATACATTTGAATTCAACTTAAGGTGGTTTAAAAAATCAAATTCAACATGAAGTCCATTCAATTATTTGAATTTGATATCATGGCATTTGTAAACCATACCTAAATTATGGGGGCACCAATCTTCGCTCTGATTTTGTACATAATAGCATATGTAGTCGTGTACAAAATAGATTCAAATTTAGCTCCTCCATTCCAAAATAATCGTAGTTATAGGATTTTCAAGTGTCAAAATTTCAAAAAGAAGCGGATAATTTAATGAGGTTTTCAAACATAAAAGGTCAAACATAACGTTGTCTATTTAGGTCAATCCTCATAGTTCAAGAGTACTCTAAATGTGAATGCTTGTGTTTCAAAATTTTGAACGAAGTGCCAAAAGAGCCTCTACTCGCCCGAAACCGCGTGAGACCAATGTTTGGTAGTACAAGGAAATTACTTTTCTAATAACTCCGACCCGTGAAACCTACCGGCCCGACGTCCAAAGGTCTAAACCGGGGTAGGTTTGTAGCTTCATCTAGACGCCACACAACCGCATCCGAAAAACGTTCATAGACAATGGCCGCCTAAGCACCCATGCGCGCGGCCGAAATCGCTCCCGCCCACTATTTGGGACACTTGGGATTACCATCCTACCCCCGACCCGCAGTAGGTCCAAAATTTAAGAGGGGGCAAAGTTTGTACTTTCCCCAAATTTCAAACAAGCGCGCCCCATCTTTTGTTCAAAAAAGCCAAAAACAAGCGTGTCCCAGACGGAAACATGGTTCCCCCCACCCATCTGATTCCCCATTCGTACTCCGTGGGCGCCAAAAGTACCTCTCCACCAGCCGCGAAACCCCGGAGTCCTCCGTCCACCACCCCATCCCACCCATCAACCGCAGCCCTCCTCCATCACGCCGGAGCCAATACCCCGACGTCGTTGTCCACCGCAACCTCAACCGCAACACCCTCCACGGCTAGTAGTTGAAGCCAAGGCCGAGCCGTCCGTACCTGAGCCAGTTCAACCACGCCGTCCTGTGCCTCACTGCTGCCGCTCCAACTTCGCCACCCTCCACCACACCGGAGTTGTTCCTGCTACGCCGCCCTTCGCCGCCTCGGATCTACTTCCCCTCCGCCGACATACGGCCACGGCAACATTGTCAACAATTTGTCCATGGGTTCGTCCAAGCCTGCACCCTCCAGAACATCGGTTTCCCTGGTAAAAAGAAGAAGATCGGCGCGACATGTGGAGGTGACCACACCGGCAACCAAAAAAGGTACTCCTCTTCCCTTATTTGTGCAAATCTTACGTCTCTGCTTGCACGGTATTCATCCCACAGAAGACACTAGTTGACCGCTTCTTCTTGATACTAGATGTTCCTAGTAACTCGCAATGCACAAGGTTTCTCCTCATATACTATTTCACCTTAGCTAGAGGTCTGTTGCCCCCCTGAATTTCAATTTCTGGCCAGTTGATTCCCAATTAATGGAAGCATTCCCCGGTGTAACAGGCGCTAGTACGCCTATTACGCCAGGGAAGTAGCACCTTGGTGTTTATCTTAGGGGCGTGTGCGGCCTAGAGCTACTAGCGCCCGATCTGGAGGTCGGCCGGGATGGGGGCGCTGCCAAGCACGGCGGTGGTGTGAGGTCGATGGGAGGGTGGGGCGGCAGAGGCAGGGGTCTGGGCCGATGGTCGCTGACGGTTCGAGAAAGATCGTCAACAGTGACTGGCGGGAGGTAGACGAAGGCCATCTGCCTGTTCCTTATAGATCGGACGGTTCATTAAAAAAATCGACTGACCTATTTATTTTCAGTCGACTATTATCTTAGATATGACCACATGTGGTGGTGTGCTGCAGGAGTACCTGCATTTCCTGTGCTCATATATTACAAAATCATACGAAGTAGAATCTAATTTTGTTTGCCATGCAATGTTGTAGAGCTATCATATGTCTCCTGTCATTTATTTTTCAGCCACCTGATATCTGCTACTTTATAGTGCACTAGTTCCGCACACACTTCACCCTTACTCTCACTATTGTGTTTTTATGCAAGGGTATTTCAGACTCTGTTGCCATGAGAGAAGCCAAAAATAAAAGAGAGAAGTTGCTCCAGCTTCGTATGCGGGTAGGCAAGACACGTTACAGCGCTATAAAGGGTGCAGTGTCAGCAGATGGAGACGGTAAACGTAGCTCTGGAGTTGATGACCTCGCTCTCAATGAACCACCATCCCAGGTGCTTGCTTTAACTTCACGGTATCATATGTTGTTGCATGTTCCATATGGTGTCTAGCTTGTATTCGAAAGGCCGAAGTCGGTAAGATAAGGAAAGATATTTTTTTACATGAACCACCATCCCGTGAGCACCAGAAGACAAATAGCTAGTCATGGCACTGGCCGAGCCAGTGACAAGCCCAGCAAAGATAGGCATCACCTGGAAGCCAACTAAAAAGCTGCGATGGTGGCGAAGCAGCCCGCCTCCCACCAGGCTCTCAGGTCCTAGATGATCATGCTCACCACTCTAGCCGGATGTCTAGCTTGTATTGCTTCCAATTTGGTTAAATTGCATCTGCTTAGCTTACACATTATACCTTTGAATATGACATGCCTTTCTGTTTTTGGTACATACTAGTACATCTGTGTATTAACCATGTTCTTACATCAAAATAATGTCCTTGTGTATCCCTCATCAATCACTTATGACGAGGCAGGCAGGCAAGGGGACTACTCCTCATTTAAAGAATGCAGCGTCAGCCTCCCGACATGATTCTCAAGAAACAGAAATGCTAGATGAAGATAGTGAACGTAGCTCTGTAGTTGATTACAGCATTTCCCCTACACTAGCATCGTAGGTGCTTGCTCTAACTAGGCAGCGTGATATGTGGTTGCATGTTGCATATGGTGTCTAGATTGTAATTCTTCCAATCTGGTTAAACTTCATGTGCTAGTCTGCTTAGCTTATACATTATACCCGTTAATGTGACATGCCTTCCTGTATTTAGTACATAGTACATTTGTCTATTAAGCATGTCCTTACATAAAACTATTGTTTTTTTGTATCCCACATCAATCAACATGACGAGACACCTTTAGTATATGCAGTGCGATATTAGTTTCATCTTTCATATGATTTATAGCATGCGTTGCTTCTAATTTGTTGAGATTCCATTTATGATGGGACGCTTTTAACTTGGCAGAGTCATATTGGTTGCATCTTTCATGTGGTCTCTAGCTTGCATTGCTTCTTATTTGCTGGAATGGTTTCTACTTAGTTTACACAAACAGTTGTGAACATGCCATGCCGTCCTGTTTTTCGTACATATTCCATCCTGGTATCATGTGTTTGCCTTGCATCAAAGTAGTGATTGTCAGTATCATGCATGAATGAGTTCTGAAGAGAGAATTTTATTTCTTTTTCTTGTCAGTTTTACTTGACAATTCAAAATCAATAAAGCGGAAGGAAGTTAGCAAGGCAGCGAATAAAGGTGCTCCTTCTGAACAGAGGGCCTCTACAGTTTCTACTCCTCCACACCCCCAAGATGATTTCCAAGACAACACATGCATAGACACTCAACAAAGTTGTGTTTATGATGAGCACGTCTCTCCTAGTGCAGCATCACTGGTGCTCCCTCTAACTTGGCACTGTTATATGTGGTTGCATGTTATGTGTGATGTCTAGCTTGTATTGCTTCTAATTTTGTTGAATTCCATCTGCTTACTATACACATTATACTTGAATAAGACACGTGTTCCTGTTTCTAGAACATACAATATGTGTCTATCACACCATGTTCTTACATCAAATTACTACTATTGTGTAACCTGCAACAATCACTTATCATAAGACACGTTTGACTTTGGAGTGTGATATAGGTTACATCTCACATTCTTTTCTAGCTTGTACTACTAATTTGTTGAAATGGCACTTATGACGAGACAGTTTTAACTTGGTAGAGTGATATTCGTTGAATCTTTCATATGGTGTCTAGCTTTCATTACTTCTAATTTGTTGAAATGCCTTCTCCTTAGTTTACACATCATAAGCTGTGAATATGCAATGTTGTGAATATGCAATGGCACTAATGATGAGAGACCTCTAACATGGTAGTGTGATGTTGTTTGCATCTTGCATATGATTTATTTCTTGTACTGCTTCACATTTGTTTAAACGCCATTTATGATGAGACACTGTTAACTTGGCAGAGCGATATTTGTAGCATCTTTCATATGGTGTCTACCTTCCATTGCATTGCTTCTAATTTGGTGAAATGTCTTCTTCTTAGTTTACACATCATAGTTCTGGTTATCTCTTCCGTCATGTTTTTCATACATATTACATCCTCCTATCATGTGGTTGTCTAACATCAAAGTTTAGTTCGTCTGCATCATGCATCAATTTGTTCTGAAGAACTAAATTGTTATTCGTTTTTCTTGTCGACTTGACTTAACATGGCACAGAGAAAGAGGAAGAAACACAGAATGGCAGGGAATGAGAAGCGGATGAATCCTGCAGATTCTGCTGGTACAGATGGTGCAATAGAAGGTCAAAGTCCAGCGGAAAATTCTACAAACACGGCATCCCATGCTACACGAGTTGCAAAAAAGCCAAACAGAAACAAATAGCTGCCATCAAACAAGCAGAGACAGCCCTAGTTCTTGCAACACCTACCACAGTACTACCAGCTGCACGACTTACTCGTGCGTCAACTGAGCTAACAGCACGTTCCCAAGCTCCCTTGCCACCTGACACTACTTCCCAAGAACTCTTGACACAAGACGAGTTGGCAATATCAGATGAACCTTGTGAGCTTCAACAGCAAGAAGGTAGTTGCTGGAGTCAAGTTACAGTTGCATGCTTCTTTATATGTAGTCTCGCAGTTTGATGTACACTAACACTTCCTATGTTCGTTGTTGGACTAGCACCTAGGCGCAAGAGGAAACAAACATCAGGGATAATGCCCAATAGGTTAACTAAATCTAGAGGAGGAAGAATGGAGATCCGTTTTGAGGCAGGTTTAAAAAGGCCACGTGATGCTACAGAGTCAGCCAAGTTAGTATCAGAGGCAGCGGTTGCCGTTAGGTGTCATGTACGTATCCTCCCAACATGGATTCAGTACAGGAATGACAAAGACGAAACCCAGTTCAACACCTTCCTCGACCATTTATCTGTAAGTATGGTTATGTATGGAAACTAGTAATATCGTCTTGCTCTGTCCCATACTTTCTAGGTTGCTGATAATGAGACTCCCATAATTTTCAACAGATGAGGTTCAAGTTGGATAGCCAAGATGATGCAACCAGACAAGCTTGCACCCATGTTTTCAAGTCTGCTCTACGACAGTATTAGTATAACTTGAGGAAAACTCACTTTGAAGGCAAGGCAAACAGTGAACTTTCCCAAACATCTCCAGTGGAAAATATATCGGATGAAGACTGGAGGGGCCTTGTTAAACACTGGTCTGATCCGAAGTATCAGGTACATTATATATATGTGATCGGATCACATGTTGAAGTCCTATTTATGCATGTGCCACACAAATCTATCTTCTTGTAGGTGAACTGTTCAAAGAACAAGGCCAACCATACAAAAGTGAAATTCCAACAGACGACAGGATCTCGTAGCTATATTGCACACTACGAGGCTCTTGTAATTAGCTGCTGTTTCACTCTTTTCGCTGTACCATATTATCAGATCTATATTGACTTGTTCGAAATGCAGAGGAAAGCCCGCAAGGACCAAAAAGTACCTGAACCAAATGTTGTGGAAATCTTCAAGGACTGTCACACCAGCAAGAAGAAGGGCATGACTACACCAGTCAAAGCCGCTGTTGTAAGTCCTTAATCCTCATGCCTTTTAACTACTACTTACTCTGACTTGTGCCTTGAACTGCATGGTTTGCATCCAATGTCTATTACTCTTTTCAATTTTATACACAATTGTCTTAGCATATCATTGCACCTTACAAGGTTTAAAAGAGAGGAGTGATGTTCCTTTGATCTTGACCCGTAATCTAGTTCCGTGCTAGACTTTTCCACACAACGTTACAATTGCCTGTTTGTCTGTTCTCAGTTGTTTTGTGATATGAATGATGTCATACTATGCTTACCGTATTATAAACTTCGTCTCTTTATCCTTAGCCCTCAATACAATGTGAAGAAATAGACAATACATTAGCGATGGTACATGGTCATATGTTTGGAACCTGGTTTTATTATGTACTTTGCAATAAAATACAACTAATATTTTACATGGGTTCACCAAAATAAGTTCTGTATATAGACCAAAGCTATTTTGTTTGGTTTTGCTGCCTCCTTAATATCTTCTGTTCTGGTACTACTAATGTAAAACCTCAACTTTTCAGCGAGCTATGGAAAAAATGGTGGAACCGCCACCTTCTGAAGGTGGCGAGGCAACTATAACCGCAATGTCAGCTCTTGCTGCAGTGGGTCAGTACCTATCCACTAACAGTGCCAAAATCACGTTCCTGCGTAATACTAGGTTGGTTGTTAAGGCAATATCGTCCAAACTGCCTCATGATCAAGATATGCAAGCTCAAAGCAATGTTGTATCTGCGCTCCAGACACAAGTCCATTCCTTAACAGAGACCCTTTGTGAAACAAGGAGAAACATTGCTCAATGTCGTCAACATATGCATGGTTTTGAAACCAGACTATCAGACATTTGCTATGTTGTTCAGGAGCCTAGGGGAAATGAAGGCGAGGATTATGGTGCTCCATCGGACAATACAACATGAAAACGTAACAGTCAGGTCAAATGAACTGAGCTTCTAAACTTCTGGTGGTGCATTTATCTGCTAGACTGTTAAGTTTTATGCCAACCTTCCTTTTGTTATATAGTTGTAATTTGTTTTGGTGCCATACAAAATTTATTCTTAATGTGCAGCCACCGGCTGAAGAAAACAGCAAGCCATTTTTGTATAGTGTAGGGTGTTCCCTATATTTGCACTAGTGGCGATCTTTGATGCCGAGTGGATGTAATCTGTGCAATCGCCTTAATAGCCTAGCATTAGTTTCGGCCTTATTTATTTCCTAGTCTTCTTTTTCCCTGGTTTGCTAGTGGCCACAACTACCATGGGCCATATACGGGCCGTAGGATCCATGGGTCTCCTACAAGCCATCGATAAATGGGCCTATAATCGGTGGGCCTTGGGCCGTCGGATAAATGGGTCTACATGGGCCGTAATCGGTCATAATTGGTATCGGCCCAGCACGGTAACATGCCATTAACAGGCTGTAGGACAGCAAAGGCTTAATTCTTTCATAGGCATAACGGGTCGTTAATGGGCCAGAATATAGGACGGGCTGGAAAGGCGCAACGGGTTAACATGCCAGAAACGGGCCGACTCTTGCCATGGGCCGAATTTGGCCCATTAGGGTAACAGGCCAGTAACGGGCCGACTCTTACCATGGGCCGAATTTGGCCCATTAGGGGAACATGACAGTAACGGGCCGACTCTTTCCATGGGCCGAATTTGGCCCATTAGGGGAATAGGCCAGTAACGGGCCGGAAGTAATCGAGGGCCGAAAAGGAGCCCAAGAACGTATGGGCCGTCAATAGGCCGAAAGCTAACACAGGCTGGAAACGGACCATGTAAATCACGGGCCGTTAACGGGTATAAAGAAAATTACTGTTCATTATGGGCTAGAGTCACCGTAGGCCTGTAAAGCCGCAGATGGACTCCATCCGAACTACGACATGACCTGGCCCGATATAGAGGCGCCGCACACCCCCTCTGCTTCACTGATGAAGTAATGGAACATGAATTCCCAGAAGGGTTCAAACCCATGAATATCAAATCATATGATGGAACCACAGATCCCGCGGTACGGATTGAATACTTTATTCTCCATATTCATATGGCCCGCGGCGACGATCTTCATGCCACCAAATACCTCCCGCTAAAACTCAAGGGGCCAGCTCGGCACTGGCTGAACAGTCTGCCCGAGAATTCCATTGGTAGCTGGGAAGACTTGGAAGACACCTTCCGCGATAACTTCCAAGGTACATATGTCCGGCCTCCGGATGCCGATGACCTAAGTCACATAATCCAGCAGCCCAGGGAGTCAGGCAGGAAGCTCTGGACTAGGTTCTTAATTAAAAAGAACCAAATTGTCGATTGTCCGGACGCCGAAGCCCTCGCGGCCTTTAAACATAGTGTCCAAGACGAATGGCTCGCCCGCCACCTTGGACAAGAAAAACCAAAATCCATGGCAGCCCTTACCGCTCTGATGAGCCGCTTCTGCGCGGGAGAGGATAGCTGGCTCACTCGTAGAAGCAACAACACCAGTGACCTGGGCACTTCCGAAGTGTGAGACGGCAACGACAAGTCACGACGCAATAAACACAAGCGTCGAAATAACAATGAAGGAACGCACGACACGGCGGTTAACGCCGGATTTAGCGGCTCCAAACCTGGTCAAGGAAAAATCCATTCAAGGCAAACAGAGACGGACCATCCAATTTAGACAAGATACTGGATCGGCCCTGCCAGATTCATGGCACCCCCGATAAACCCGTCAACCATACCAATAGAAGCTGTTGGGTCTTCAAACAAGCCGGCAAGCTCAATGCCGAACACAAGGTGAAGGGGCTGCCGAGTGACAGCGATGACGAAGAAACTCGCCAACCAAACACCGGGGGTCATAGGGAATTTCCCCCCGAAGTAAACACGGTAAACATGGTATACATGACGCACACCCCTATAGGGGAGTGCAAGTGCGCACCACGGGATGCCTACGCCATAGAGCCGGTCCCCCCAAAATTTAACCAATGGGCGGCCTGCCCGATCACTTTTGATCGCAAGGATCACCCAGTTAGTATCCGTCACGCAGCTCTGGTCCTCGACCCAATCATCAATGGGTTACATCTCACGAAAGTCCTTATGGATGGCGGCAGCAGCCTTAATCTACTCTGCCAAGACACTGTCCGCAAAATGGGCATTGATCCTTCAAGAATCAATCCCACCACAACTACCCTCAAGGGAGCAGTACATGGCATAGAAGTTCACTACATGTGCTCCATCACATTGGAAGTAGTTTTCGGTTCGCCGAACAACTTTCAAAGTGAAGGCTTGACCTTCGATATTGCCCCGTTCCGCATTGGCTACCATGCACTCCTGGGGCGTACTACTTTTGCTTGTTTTAATGCGGTCCCACACTACGCCCATGCAAAACTTAAGATACCCGGTCCATGCGGCGTCATAACAATAAATGGAAATATGGAACGCTCCCTCCATACAGAGGGTCATACTATGACTAATACAGCTAAAGTACAAAGTGGCCTCATCAAGCCGCATATCTTATCGGCCATTAAGCCGCCGGTCTCTATTAAACAGGACGGATCAATCTCAGGGCTGGATTAGCAGTTCGGCCTTCGGCCTTCGCCTCATATACCAGCAAAGTCTGTACCGTGCATACATAATTATGCACTTAAAATACCCTGGTCATTGGCGGAGGCACAATACGGACAAGCCTACAAGCACTCCCATAGCCTCTTTTTCTTTTCTAAACCATTTTTTATCTTTTACCACAGGTGTCTCAAAGGCTGGTCATCTCACAGACTCTTTCGGAGTTCGGCTTCATACACTTACTTAAAGGCTATTCCTATTAAGGAGTCCTTTCACTGAGGCAAGGCGGCGCAGATGTGCGGCAGGAGTACCAAATAATTCTTTGTAGACCGCACTCTCTATTTCGAGCCTGTAAAGTGCATTTTTTCCTCAGCCTTCGACCCTCGGCATGTCACATAGCCTGGGTTGTGGCATTATTATCTATAAGATGGCGATTGATGTATCAATCAGGTCCCAGTGAACATAATCTGTATTCAGTATTCGCTTTTTCTACAGAACTGAATTTTGCTTCCTCGGTTGTTCCACACACGCACCTCGACACAAATTGCCAGGGGCTCGATATGGGAACAAGTGAGTCACCGACAAGTCCGAACAACTATACAACACACTTCGGCGTCACGAGTTTGGCCTTATATGCATCAGCTCCGAATCATGTCTTTGGTCAATAGTTGGGTTGCCCGGCTCCTGTGCTTACTACCTTACGTTCCGCTCTATCGGCTAGGGTAGTAAAGGGAGAACTACTGCGATTGTGTTTCCGGTTCATCTGGTCAAGCACCTCAGTAGAGAAAGCCAAAAACTGACTGTCATGATGCGGCGAGAGCTGGTCAACCACTTGATGACTTATCAGAATCTTTCGTGATTCCTTCTGTATTACACGAAGGACCATTTTTAAGGTCGCCTATGTAGCGCGCCGTATTGGGATAACCGCATACATACCAGGGGCTATATCGTAGACCCACCGTCAAACTCCTATGGCTAAGTGAAAGTGTTAAAGCCCTATTGTCTGATTTCCTAGTTCGCCGCCTTGACACCTCCTTCACGGACCAAGACGTTGGGTCAAGAGTGATCAAGTGCTTTTTCGAACACCCCGTATTTTATGCGTGGGGGCCGAAGGCAACGACTAGGAAACTTTCATATTATACAAAGGCGGCCGCACAAGAGGAACCAAAACTTTTAGGCAAAAGTATAAATATATCATAATATTGTTTTTTACAATCTTGGTACATTCACTCGAAGATCATATCCTTCGAGCACTGACCCTCTATCAAGTGGGCGCCCTCTAGGACATCTTCAAAATACTGCTCTGGCGTGTGTTTGTCCTTGCCCCGGGTGGACTCTTCGCTGCAATATCGGTGGCCTTCATCTTCGCCCAATACGTCTTGACACGGGCAAAGGCCATCCGTGCACCTTCAATGCATGTTGATCGCTTCATGGCGTTGATATGCGGCACCACATCCACAAGTCGCTGCACCAAACCGAAATAACTATTCGGAACTGGCTCAGTCGGCCACAGCCAGACCACGATGTCCTTCATGGCAGAACCGGATATCTTGTGGAGCTCGGCCCACTAGGCCATCTGTTCGTTCAGCAACAGCGGGCGCTTTGGCGTGCCGAATTGTGACCAGAAAAGCTTCTCCGTTGCACACCCTTCTTGCGCTTGGTAAAACTGTGCCGCATCGGAGGTACTCTTTGGCAAGTCCAAGAATGCATCTGGAGAGCTCCACATTTAATTAAGCGGGTTATACTTCAGATCCCCGAATTTAATCTGTAATAGAAAGGGCTTACCGGCCGCTATCTCCCCGACTTGCCGGATCTCCTCCTGAGCCGCTCTCGACTCGGATCGTGCCTCTCTCACCTCTCGTAAGGCCTTCTCGAGTTCGGCTACTTTGGCCTTGTTCTCCTCCTCGAGTGCTCGGCATTTGCCAGTGGCATCCTTTAGAACTTGCTCTATGGAAGATATTCTCTCTTTGCACTGGCGCCGAGCAGCCTGTTCGTCCTTTAACTCCTCATCTGCCTTCCTGGCAGCCACATTACTCATCCTGACTTGCTCCTTGGCCCGGACGATCTCAGCCCGTAGGGTTTTCAACCACGACAGCACCATCTACAGTTATGCATATTTCACTATATACTCAGCTTCGTGCTCGTATTCTTATACATACATATACTGATTGCCCCAAAACATACCTTGCGCCTCGTCAAGCCACCTGTCAATAAGCGTGATGTCGTCATCCACCACATCAAGTTTCCTCTTCAGATCGGCAACCTCTGTAGCACGGGCAGTCGCCGTGGATGAAACAACCTGTGTTCCACTTAGTTAGATTATTTCCTGGGCATATCTCTCCGATTGCCTCCTATCGGATGCCAACCAGAGTCTCAGGGGCTACTATCTATACACGGGTGCATTTTTTGCATGTAAAGTGCAATTGAAGATATTACATTGCATACCTCGAAGCCTCTTAGCAGGCCCGTGAAGGCTTCATTCAATCGGCTTCTCGCGGACAGAATCCTCTCGGCTACCGTCCCCATCAAGGTACGATGTTCCTTTGAGATGGACGCATGTTGCAAAACGTCCATCAAGGTATCCAGCGCCTCCTGATTCCTAGAAGCGGTGATGGAAGTACGGACTCCCTTTGAAGGCATGTGATTGCTCGACTCTAGAGTCGTCTCTGGCTGTAAACCAGATAGTTTGGGGCCTTTATTGTTCGTCCCCGAAGGGGCTGCGTGCCCCAAACCCTTGGCCGCCGAAGTATCACCTTCGGGCGCGGTCTTCATTGTCCCTCGCACCACTTGTTGATCAGGAGAAATCCTCCAGGACGACACCTCAAAGTCGTCCGCCCTATTGGGAGAGAGGGTCTGGGAAGGTGTCTCACTTTCCATCATCTCCGGAAGAAGATCCCCCAAGGAGGAGGACTGTTAAGGAAGACTGCATGCCGGAGTGCAAACGTATATTTTCAGATGTTGCCCTTGTAAGCGGAAAGGAACGGGATATGTTTAGGACACCTTTGTTCACTTATGATTCGGCTAAAGGCTTGTCCTTACGGAGGAACTGTGCGTCAACGTTGTCTTCCGAACCCGAACCGCCTGGCAAGGACATCTTCCCTCGCTTAGGACACTACAAGGATACCCCCTCTAAAGCAACACAAATTTTACAACATTTTGGCTACACGTTGTAAAATTCACAATAGATGCGGATATAAGCGTTGAAGCCTATGTGTTCCAAAATTGCAGTTGATGACCCTATATATGAAAAAAACAGAGGAAAGGAGAGAGAGACGCGTCAGAAACAGAGCCCTCGATTCCCCTCATCTCTCCCAAACCGCCGCCACCCATTGCCTCATCTCCCTCCTCCGACCCACCTCGCTGCCGGCCCTCCCCTCGCCTCCTCCCACCTCGCGGCTCCGGAGGCTGCCGGATCCACCACATCCCCCATGCGTCCATCCCTCTCGCGTCCCATCTCTCACTCTTCACGCAGCTCCTCGCTGCGCCACCTGCAGCGGCTGATTTAGGCGACGTCCACCGAATCCCATGACCGTGAAGCACAGCCCGAGGTCCCCTGGCACCGCGGAGCTTTCCCATCCGGCTAGATCCGGCGCTCGCAGCCACCAGAGCCCACCCGCGACCCTCCCCCATGGCTAGGGTTTCAGGCATCGGCTCCGGCGCGGTGGCCATGTCGTCCTCCTCTTGTCCGGCGAGTGCATCCCCTCCCTTGCTTCGTCCTCTCTCTCTCTCCCACTTTCTGTGATCTCTGGTCTTCTCTTCTCCTGTAGACGTGTAGGGAGGAATCGCTAGTGGACAACCTTGCTGCTGCTCGGGACAAAGCAGCCGTGGATCTTCCTCCTCGTCCTGCTATGGCTTCAGGTGAGTTGGTCCACTCCTCTCTGCTCTAGTTCGTGGCACATCAGGAACCGTTGTTGTTCTGGTGGTGTTAGGATTTGCCACTGTTTGGGCTTAAGTGCTTGATGTGATTTTGCTGTTAGAAACAAATATTAGAAGACTCCAACTTTTCAATCTTCTCTTCTTCCAATCAGGCTAATTAAAGCATTAACGCCATGATGGTTGTTGCAGCGAAATAGGAAGTCCAACGACGACAGTTTAAAGCACATGGGGAGCAACGAGGCTACCACGCAGCTGTACGGCGGCCTGATAGGGAGGTGATTAATAGCTCAATTTACAGCTGATTTTCCTTCTCAGTACATGCTAGTCGAAGTAATTAATTAGTTGATATTTGCACATACAGGATTTGAGAACTTTATGTCATTCCTATGTATACCCACCAGTACTCTAGTTAACTTCCTGTTATATTTTATATATCTTCCGAGTTTCAGCATTAATATAAGCTATGATGATGAGACATTACATAATGTTCCATAATGTGATGTTTAGCACATCAGCTTCCCAACTTTCTTGAAATAATGTGTAACGCTGTGGATAACTTTTACTTGGTTTATTTGGTAGTCAGACTACAATCCTACTGGCGATGCGCAAGTTATGCTAATGGCAACGAGTACTTGATATGTACAGTTTCATGTTCACATCAGACTGATTGATGAGGTTTCAATATAAATCCTACAATCATTATTATGGGAGCAATATTCTAAACATTTGTTTCTAACAACATGTATATCGTTCCTCTGCGGTTTCATTATTTGGATTTCAGAGCAGCCACTTACTGAAAGCATAATAAGGTAATTAAGCTACTTTCCAGAATATACGGGATTGTATAAATCCTGACTAACGGTGTGTGGTTCTGAAGCAGTCCTTAATTTTGTTCTAAATTTGGCGTTTTCCCACCCTTTTCATGTTCTGAAACAATAAAAGATGTGTGCACAATGCTTTTTGAATTACGTTAGCTGTATGTCTTTTGCAAATTGTTCACACTCCAATTAAAGAATTGTTGTGATTATTCATGGTCACTGCATATATACCTTGCTGTCTGAAAAGTCTGTAGCTTCAGAAAAAAAATGTAAGCATGTCTCTCCATTTTTTCATAACGATTTCATATTTAGGTCTTTCTGGCTGTCTATATATACTGCATAGGCAGTGATTTTGTCCGGACTAATTTATTTTTACCCAAACACGAATTACCATGTTAACCAGCATGATGTGTTGAATAACTTAATTAGGCCCTTTACCACAATTGGTGTGTAACTAAT
Organism: Triticum urartu; assembly: GCF_056163025.1. Classification (NCBI taxonomy): domain Eukaryota; kingdom Viridiplantae; phylum Streptophyta; class Magnoliopsida; order Poales; family Poaceae; genus Triticum; species Triticum urartu. Next base: position 154,674,293 of record NC_141878.1, read on the forward strand.
ATTTAAATTATGTTTACAAGCACAAACTGAAAGTCTATTTGTACTCTGATATATTGTACTCATGCTTGGACCAGGATCTCACAAGGAGGTGGGAGAAGGGACGCCAACAATTGGTGCAGGTTCGTGCTGCTCCAACAGATTTCGCACCACATGCCGTACAAAATGTGTGTCTTTGTCCCATTTCATATGTTCGACATTGGAATCAATCAAAGCAAATGTTAACACTAACTTTCTGCCATACACTAAGACACTCATATTAGGCTCATATAGTTTAAGTATGTAACCTGAACCCCTCAAAGAAAAGGTAAGAAAACTATTACTAACGGGTCAATGATCACCTTGAGGTAAGTTATGAATGCATTTCCATCTGCTATGTATGCTAGTAATTTTTTATGTATAACAAAGATTGCATGGCCTTTAAAATTTGTACGTGACTAATAACCTGCCTCTGTCACTAGTTGCATGATGTCAAATCATTGTGTGTTAATAGTTCATTTTGTTATTTTCTTTGTAGATTCAGAAGATATATGGATGATTATATGGGTGTGTGGCAAGTATAATGCAATGATGATGATGCTGCGGTTCATGATGATGATGATGATGATGATGGATGCCTTTAGTTTTGGTTAAGTTGTAGGGAAGGGATGTTGTTCCTGTTGGATGATGTTCCTCGGTTAAGTTTTAGTTAAGTTGTAGGGATATCAACAAAATATTTAGATTATGGATCACATTGGGATGATGTTCCTCATGTAATATCCACTATTGTAAACCAACATTTTAATCCAATATATGATTTCCTCTCTTGGGTATATTCTCTTACTTTTTTTGCTCACTGTGTGGAGCATATGCAATACATAATTATCGCCATTATATATGTAATATCCACATTACATATGTACCAACACCTTAAGCGTTGCACATTCTCTATTGCCAAGTAGTGAAGTTTGGATTCATGAATGTTAATCACCAACATATAGAATTGTTGTAGAAGTTAGTTTTATGTGTTGTACTCTTGCAACGGTCCTTTTACCAACGGTAGTATAAGCGTTGCGTTGTGCGCTAGCCACACTGGATAAGGCTACGCATCCCAAATCGTTGGTAAAGACACTTGCAATGCATATATGGGCTTTAGATACGGAAAAATGCGTTGCTAGAGGGGGGTTCCTATTGTAGTGGGAGCACCTTCTTCCAGATGTTAAAAGGCCTCTTCTTCCCATATGGGGAAGCGATGTCAGCTTCCCCTTCTCTTTTGTCTTCGGAAGAGGGAGCCCCAATCTCCCCGGACATAGCGTCTGGTGTACCTTTAGAATGGAGGTCACCTTTGACCTTCTTGTTCTCCTCCTTGTCCTCCTTTGCTGGCACTTGATATGGCACTGGAGCGAGCATCCTTGTTAACACAGGATCGGATGAGTCTTCGGGAAGAGGGGCCGAACACCTAATTCGTTCCGCCTTATTTACCCAGCCCTGTGCCAAGATGGTTTTCTCAGTATTACGAGATGTTTAACTAAGATGTGTTCGGGAGTCGAGTGCTTACCGAGGTATCCGGATGATTGCAGTCGAGGCCGATGTCTTCGGTGGAATCCGGCCACTACCTCCGTGCCCCGAAGAATAACTTCCACATTCCTTTGTGCGTCGTGCTGAAGAAGTGCTGAAGGGTCCATGGTCCTTCTGGATTGAACTCCCACATGCGGAGGGGCCGTCGCTGGCACGACAGGACCCGACAGACTAGCATTACCTGGATTACATTGATGAGGCCGGTGTCCTTTTCAAGGAGGCTCCGGATGCATCTTTGTAGCGTCTGCACTTCATCAATGGACCCCCAGTACAACCCCTTATTAATCCATGATGCGAGCTGTAATGGAGGGCTAGGTCGGAACGTAGTTGCAGTTGCCCACTTGGTACCACGAGGTTCGGTGATGTAAAACCACTTCCGCTGCCATAGGTCGGAAACTTCTGAGAAAGAGCCTTTGGGCCAAAAAGCATTGGGGAGCTTGTTTATCATGGCACCTCCACACTCTATTTTCTCCCCCTCAATTACCTTTGGTTTCAAGTTAAATGTCTTGAGCCATAAACCGAAGTGAGGGGTAATGCGGAGAAAAGCCTCGCCACATGACAATAAACGCTGAGATGTGAAGGAAGGAGTCCGGAGCTAGATCATGAAAATCTAACCCGTAATAAAACATGAGGCCGTGAACGAAGGGGTGGAGAGCGAACCATAGCCCCCGGAGGAAGTGGGAGATGAATACGACCCTCTCACAGGATCTGGGAGTAGGAATAACCTGTCCTTTAGCAGGTAGCCTATGGGGGATTTCCGCGGGCACTTATCTAGCCGCCCGGAGCTTCGTGATACCGTCCTTTGTGATAGAGGAGGCCACCCACTGGCCTTGAGGGCTGAGTCCGGACATGACTGGGAGGCTCGGAATAGTTAAGTTGAAACCTGGGTGCTAGAACTCGAGGTTGGAAAGATTGAGGAAGAGGAAGGCGTGGAGGAGAAAGACGGGCCTGTGCCCCTTTATAAAGGCAATGAATATCAAACGCCTCCTCATAGGCCTTAAAGCCTGCCTATTCCCAAGGGATTATGCCAACGGAATGGTTGGGTTATCAACGCCCATATTGATGAGAATTCCATAATAAGGGGACACGATCTCTGCTTCGACAAGATGTGCCAATAAAATCGCATCTTAAAACATGAAGTGGGAGGCTGAATGTGACGCCCCGAGACCGTTGCGCCAGGTGTCTTCCAGTTATGCGTGTTCTTGCCATGTCATCATGTGCATTGCATCATCATGTTTTCAAAACTTGCATCCATCCGGGTCTCCCAGTTCTCTCCGTTGTCCGTTCTGAGCCCAGACACACTTGCACGCGCCCGTGGCATGTCCGAAATATTATCGTTATGAGTGGCCAGAAAATGTTCTCGGAATGGGTTGAAAGTTGGCATGCTGTGTTGTTATGTTGTCGGTAGGCTGCCTGCCAAGTTTCATTGCATTCGGAGTCCGTTTGATGCCCCAACGGATAACTATAGCGGCAATATAGCCGGTCTACCGTCAGACGTTTCCCGTCTCCGGAAACGGTTGCCGGGTTGCATCCCTCCTCTCTCTTCTTAGTCCAACCACACACTTGACCTCGTTCGCCTAACCCCTCTTTGCACAGTGCATCGACCCCTCGCGCGTGTTCGAAACTTACCCGAACCCGACCCAGGTTGTCATTACCGATGGGTCCGGATCATCCCCAAACATCTATAAAACATCTCCCTTTTCTTATTTGGGCTCCCTAGCCTATTTTTCTCGACCGTCCGATTTTGATCGAAGGGTCCATTTAGCCCCTAACAAAAAAAACACTTGCTATATAATCGGTGTAAACCTACCTAACCCTAGAACCTAGCCGTCCCATCCATTCCATTCCCGCAGCCATCGCCGCTCCTCGTTTTCAGGTCCACCCCAACCAACAGCCTCCAACTCTTCCTCCAGATCCAACAAGTCAACCCTCATCTGGACCGTCGGATCGGTGATCCAACGGATCCCGCGCGGCTCCCGCAACCCGCAGCTCCACCCATTGGCCAAACCTCCTCGATCCAATCTAGATCGGGAGGGAGTCCCTAGAGACGCTTGTCCCAGCCGCCCTTTGCCTCGCCGGACCACTGCCGCCGGCGCCCACAGGAGCTCGCCATCGAAGATGAGCACCACCACGACCTTCCCCTATCTTCTTCTTCTGTCTCTCTCTCCCTCCGGCCTCACATCTCTTCCTCTTCATTTGCTCAAATAGGAGACAACGACGCCGCTTGGAGCGTCTCCACCGCCGACTCCCTCCGTCTCTGGTTCCGTCCGGCCTCGCTGCCTTGCCGGAGACCCCAAGACGCTGCCTCGCCACTAGGAGCAGCAGGAGACCATGGCGCCACCTCCTCCTAGCGCTGCCGCCGATGACCTCGCCGAACCAGGCCACCCCGGCCAGCCTTCGACCACCTATAGGCCAACCCCACCGCCGCACCACCTCCTGCAGTCCTCCCCGTCTTCATGCCGGAGTTTCTGCTGCCGCCATCGTTGCTTCCCGCACCAACCGCTCCTCCCGAGCTCCTCGCGTCGAACGCAACAGTGCGCCTCCAGCATCGTGCCCAAGTCCCTCGCGGCTCCATCGGAAACTGCTCCTCGCCGCCCTTCCCTGCACGCCCGCCACCGCAAGTCCCGTCGCCGCTCCACGCCAAGTTCCCTCTGCTGCGTCGCCCGCCTGCGTCCTCCTCTGCTTTGAGCCACATCCTGCATCAAGCGAATGCTCGTACTCGAGCGTTGACCGTGCCCCCTCCTCCTCGTTCGATCCAGTCAAGACCCAAGCCGCCCACTTCATCAGGCCCAGCCAACGCTCCGCCGGCCTGCCTCTTCCACCAACTGGGCCTCAGCCCATGGTGAACCACCGCTGCACCCCCTTCCACTATTGGCCCAAGTGCATATTCGGCCCGTAGATGTTTTTTTTCTAGTCCAGCGAATTTCCAAATTTTCCAGGGATTTCCTGTTTTACAGAAAAGTCCCTCTAGATCTTGCATTTAATAACTTCACAACCGTGCATCGGAATTAAACAAACTTTATATGTAAAATACTTAGAATTATGTGTAGATTAATAATATCCAACTTTCATCCATTTTTAAAATGTTTAAAATGATGTTTGCATATTATTTGCACATTGCCATGTTAAAAATGATTTAATTCATAACTAAATAACCGTAGCTCAATTTTAAATAAACTTTATATATATTTGGGGTAGAAAAATTCCTAGTTTAACTTGGTGCATTCATCTTGCATGTTTAACAACTCAAAAATATGGTTTAGGGCAGAACATAACCAAATTCATAATATGCATATGAGGATTTTCTAGAATTGTTGTTTGTTATTTCCGGCCTCATTTAAACTTGCCTAGATAGGTAGTTTTCATATGCTTCACCTCTTGCCATGTTTAAAAACATTTAGTATTGTTGAGTACATAAACGAGAGTGAACTAAATGATTGAATGTGGTGTTTCGTCAATATGCAACTCGTTGCATATTGAACTCCACTTAATTTGTAGTATTGTTTGTGCACTTTGCCATGCCATGCCTCATTAAACTGGACATGCATCATACTTGGTTGTGCATCATGCCATGTTTATGTGATGGTTGTTTACTATGTTGCTTGCTTCTTTCCGGGTTGCTTCTCTCGTTAGCTTCGGTTTCGTTCCGGAGTTGTGAGGATTCGTTCAACTACATCTGTTTGTCTTCTTCATGGACTCGTTCTTCTTCCTTGCGGGATCTTAGGCAAGATGACCATACCCTTGAAATCACTTATATCTTTGCTTGCTAGTTGTTCGTTCTACCGCTATGTCGCGTTACCTACCATTTGTTTATCATGCCTCCCATGTTGCCATGTCAAGCCTCTAACCCACCTTCCTAGCAAACCATTGTTTGGCTATGTTACCGCTTTTGCTCGGCCCCTCTTATAGCGTTGCTAGTTGCAGGTGAAGCTAAAGTATGTTCCATGTTGGAACATGGATATGTTGGGATATCACAATATCTCTTATTTTAATTAATGCATCTATATACTTAGTAAAGGGTGGAAGGCTCGGCCTTATGCCTGGTGTTTTGTTCCACTCCTACCGCCTTAGTTTCCATCATACCGGTGTTATGTTCCTTGATTTTGTGTTCCTTTCGCGGTTGGGTGTTATGGGAACCCCTTGACCGTTCGCTTTGAAAAAACTCCTCCAACAAGGCCCAACCTTGGTTTTAACATTTGCCACCCCCACCTATTACTTTTCCCCTGGGAGTCGAGCTCTAGAGGGTCATCTTTATTTTAACCCCCCGAGCTAGTGCTTCTCTAAGTGTTGGTCCGAACCAAGCCGCCTGCGGGGCCATCTCGGGGAAACTCGAGGGCTGGTTTTACTTGTAGCTCATCTCATCCGATGTTGCCCTGAGAACGAGATATGTGCAGCTCCTATCGGGATTGTCGGCACATCAGGGGGTCTTGCTGGTCTTGTTTTAGCATTGTCGAAATGTCTTGTAACCGGGATTCTGAGACTGATCGGGTCTTTTCGGGAGAAGGAATATCCTTCATTGACCATGAGAGCTTGTGATGGGCTAAGTTGGGACACCCCTGCAGGGTATAAACTTTCGAGAGCCGTGCCTACAGTTATGTGGTAGATGGGAATTTGTTAATGTCCGGTTGTAGAGAACTTGACACTTGACTTAATTAAAATGCATCAACCGCGTGTGTAGCCGTGATGTATCTTTTCGGCGGAGTCCGGGAAGTGAACACGGTTTGGGTTATGTTTGAACGTAAGTAGTTTCAGGATCACTTCTTGATCACTTCTAGCTTCACGACCGTTGCGTTGCTTCTCTTCTCGCTCTTATTTGCGTATGTTAGCCACCATATATGATTAGTGCTTGTTGCAGCTCCACCTCATTACCTTACCCTACACATAAGCTTAAATAGTCTTGATCTCGCGGGTGTGAGATTGCTGAGTCCTCGTGACTCATGGATACTTCCAAACAGTTGCAGGTGCCGAGGATACCAGTGCAAGTGATGCTACCGAACTCAAGTGGGAGTTCGACGAGGATTCGGGCCGTTACTATGTTTCTTTTCCAGATGATCAGTAGTGGAGCCCAGTTGGGACGATCAGGGATCTAGCATTTGGGGTTGTCTTCTTTTATTTTGGTTCCATAGTCGAACCTTGTTTGTACTCTGGATGATGTATGTTTAACTTGTTATTTGTGTGAAGTGGCAAATGTAAGCCAACTCTTTATCCCTTTCTTATTCAGTACATGGGATTGTGTGAAGATTACCCCTCTTGCGACAAAACCACCATGCGGTTATGCCTCTAAGTCGTGCCTCGACACGTGGGAGATATAGCCGCATGGTGGGTATTACAAGTTGGTAATCAGAGCCATCCCCGACTTAGGAGCCCCTTGCTTGATCGAATCGCTGGCGTTGTTGAGTCTAGAGAAAAAAATTTGATTCTTAGGATTATATATATCGGAGAGTAGGATTCTTTTTACTCCTCAGTCCCTTCGTCGCTCTAGTGAGGCCTGCTGAAGTAGAAGTTTTGACTTTCCTCTCCTCATTTTTTCATGATTTTTTTAGGATCACACGGGTATCTTGGAATCGTTCCGATAGTCTTGTGACGGGAACATTGTTCTTGGTGCCTCCTGACATTTAGGGGTTGTGGCAGTGTCCCGGGGAGTTGAGCTCCAAGGTGTTGTCGTCACAATTATATCGTTGTAGTTCTGGAATACCTGAGTTCGCCGACATCGAAAATCTCTTTTATGCAGTTGTTGGTGAGATAACCTCGACGCCACACAGTACTGGGGCGGGAGTTCGGGAGTATTTCCATAACTCGTATAACGAACGCTTTTCGAAGGTTGAGGTACATGATTTCCGAAGGTTTCTTGGTTATGTGTTGAAGGATGGATACAACTGGATGTAGGAATTGTTAGTTTGGGTGAGATATTATGCTTCCCCTGTATCCCCAACACCTGATTGCATAACCAGAAAGTTTCGGGAGTTTATAAGTGGGAATTCAAGTATCACGTAGGATATCCTTCCAACAGACACATGATACTATATGGGGTCTATCATATGGGGCCAATCCTTTGTTTTTGTTTTGGTTTGTGGTATTCGAGTTGCTTCAATGTCAAGTGTTGATTCCATACCTTTTCTAAGTGGTGTTCTCATATTTCTATGTGGATGCTAATCATTCGTGATCATCGAGATTGTCATGTCAATTCTTCCCAACCGGTGTGATTCTCTTCAATATGATCATAACTTTTTTCCCATTCGCGAGGTCAATTCTACGTTTTCTCAACGGTGTCTATTTCATCCATCCCCAAGTTGCCTTTGTTTTCCCGCCCTCCCACCCTTTTCTTCAAGGACTCAGATTTCTTAATCAGGTATCATTTTTTATTGATGGGAAGTCTCTCCATTATTTTCCGCCAATGCTCTTATCCGGTGATTCTCACGAAGATACTAACAGAGCTTCAAGTTCATCATTATTTGTTCTCTTTCTTCTCTGGTGGATTCAAGTCTAGCTTTGTCGATCATATCTTTTCCTCGTTTCAAATGCTTTCTCATGCCAGTGCACCCCCCTAATCATTCACTTCTCGTTTCCCATTTGTTCCGTGGTGTTGAAGATATCTCGAAGGATTCGCGTTTCCATTCTCAATCGTTCAAGTTATCTTGAGGTTGTTATCTCATTCAAGCCATTTAATTCAACCGGCACAATCTCTCTTTTAAATCGTTCAACGGTGTATCTTTTGAGTGGGCCCTAACCCACTGGTCTTTTCCCGGGATCTTACCTGACTCTTCTAATTTTTCCGGAGTTGCTCTTAAATTCTTTTCAAAGTTTGACGTAATAATGAATTGTCATCAGTCAAATGTCTTTCTCCAAGATCTTTCAAATTCTTTTCATCATTGGTTCAACCTTTCTAATTTTCATTCCAGAGTGCCTCAACAAATCATGGTGGTGTTTCTCGTCATCATTCTCGGATTTTAAAGACCAAAGAAGAGCTCCTCTTAAATTCTTACCCGTTCTTCCAAAGATGCGTAGTTCAAGCTTGTTGCCATCCTCTCATAATTGTTTTTGATTGTGAGAATTATTTTCACCCATCTGGAGCGTTTCAGGAGCTGTTTTTGTTTTTTCTTGATCATCCAAAGGCCATCATTTCAGAAGATTTATTCATTCCAGCTTTCAGCTCACATTCTCCAAATCTTACCGGTGAATCATTCAAATATCCTCTAATCAGTTCATGATCTCTTCGTTCTCATGTATCTAAATCCCCTCAAGTATCTTCATTCATTTTCCAAGTCTTCCCGGTGAATTGTGCCTTTCCTGCATCCATTTTAAATTCTTACAGTGGTTCGTTCGATATTCCTCTTCCTATGTTCTCATATCAATTCATTCGTTCTTTCCAATCCTACCGGCGGATCGTCGAAGACTTTTCTCAAGTTTGACTATATCTCTTCAATATTTTCAATAATAATAAGTAGCATGCCAAATCCGTTGCTTGTCATCAATTTAAATTGGTGAAGGATACGCATAACATAATATTTATTATTGCTTCATCCAAGTGATCTAGTTTCTTCTTTCCAGAGTTGTTCATCATGTCACATTTCTCGGTTCGAGATGCTTCATCTTTTCTTTTTCGGAGTTCCATGTTAGGACCCCGATCCTAAGTCACACTGATCTAGCATGTAACACATCATATCACTTTGCGGCCTCACGCACGGTATTCCCACGAGTGCCACCTTACCTGGCCCGGGACCGTTTGTGCCTTTTGGCTCACGTATATGATAGTGTCGCTAGCATCCATATGACAAAGCACCCAGGCCGACATGACTAGTCGTGAACCCAAAGTGGCACTAACTTACAGGGATAGGCATACATTAACCAACATCGAACGTGTCGGTCATCAGCGTGTGAATCCGGGCTGTAGCAACTGGGCTAATAGGACTCCGGGAACCCGGGCTGTAGCAGGCTAGCAGGACTCCGGAAGTCACCGCGTGACATTTCCCCAAAGGGACAGACACAGGAACGAAGTGGATCACATGCCGGCCAGTCTAAATGTTCTGGAGCAGTAGTAACTGGGCTAGCAGGACTCCGGTAAACCAGGCTGTAGCAGACTACCATGTCTCAGTGGAAGCATTAGACTACATTTCCCCATAAGAGAGGCTACCAAGGATAAACAACTAGGTTGTTGGATCCAACACATACCAAGCATTTCAATCATACACACAATATGCCCGATATGTGTAAATACAACATGGCATCACAACAAAACTCTACGACTCAAAGTATTTATTCCTTAGGCTCCGAAGAGCCAAGTATTACAAACATGGGTCTCATGACCCAACATACAGAGCATACAAGCAACAAGCACAAGTGTAAGCTTAACTTGTCTAAGTACATACAACTATAAAAGAAAAAGGATGAGAAGCCTGACTGTCTACAAGATCCTGCCGAGGGCACAAGATCATAGCTGAGGTAACAAGCTAAACGTCGAAGTTCACACAGAACTACTAGCGAGACTGAAGTCTCTCTGCAAAAACATAAATTAAGCAAACGTGAGTACAATTGTACCCAGCAAGACTTACATCAGAACTATCTACATATGCATCATTATCAACAAAGGGGTGGTGGGGTTTAATTGCAGCAAGCTAGCTTTGACTCAATGGCTAACCTGAACTACTACTGCAAGTAACCCTTTTGAGGTGGCGCACACGAGTCCACATATTCACCAATCAATACACCACTATGGATCCGCTCCCGTCTCCCTATGAGAATGGCATCCATAGCACTCACGCTTCTCTTGCGCATTTTAGATCCACTTTCAATTGTCTATGAATTGTACAGGCATCCCAGAAGTCCTTTACCGCGGACACAGCTATTCGAATAGATGATGTTAAACCTGCAAGGGTGTACTTCTTCACACACGCTCTCGCCACTTACCGTCATGTACACGTCATGTATCTCGGCAACCTTCAAGCGGAAGCCTGGCAAGGGTGTCGGTCACGACCTGACTAACCACACAAGTCTCTAGTCCATGTTTATCGCCTATTCGGGTTCCATCCGCGAGGAGATCCGGCCGGGGTTTCGCTCACAGCCCCAAACGATGTGTGCAAGGTTCCCGAGACACCAAACGGGCGCTCGGTACACCGTGCCACGGTGTATCTACCGCATCATAGCCCACCCCTAGGGTCAGTGCTACGCACGGCCTCCAACACATATCCTACAAACACCAGAAACTAGTTGCAACTCCTGGAAAGAGATCAAGGCGGTTAATAAGTCGAGAGGGTCAATTAAGGATCCCAATGAGTGGTAGTAGCTGTTCATGGATCACAAACACAGAACTCAGTTCCAGAGGACGGCTTCAATGAGACAAACCACCATGTACTCCTACATGGCCTCTCACCGCTACCTTTACCAAATCATGTTCACACACTTAGCTCACACACAGCAGGACATGTTCATCACCATTCCAAGTCATCCCCGATGAATCAGACCTGACTCAACTCTAAGCAGTAGCAGGCATGACAAACAATCATGAATGAGTGGGCACATCAGGGCTTAAATAGCTCCTACTCATGCTAGTGGGTTTCATCTATTTACTGTGGCAATGATAGGTCATGCAGAGGAAAAGGGGTTCAACTACCGCAGCATGTAACAGTTGAATCGTTGTTGTCCTAATGCAGTAAAAGAGAGCAGGAGCGAGAGAGTGGGATTGTATCAGAATGAACAAGGGGGTTTTTCTTGCCTGTCACTTCTGAAGATAGTATAACTCTTCATTGGTGTCATCGAACTCATCGTCGAAACCATGTCTACTAAGAGGGGACAAACACCAGCAACAGAGAAAGAACACAATCAATGCAATGCGACAATATGATGCATGATCATGACATGGCAATATGATGTGATTTGAGCTAATGCATCTAGCAACCAGATTAAATGAAGTTGGTTTGAATCAAAGATTCAAATTCAACTCCATATGTGAAGATTCAAGTGCCATTTGTTTGATTTGCACTAAGCAGCAGCTATAAGTTGTTCTAACATGCATGAAAATGGTACAGAGGGATAGATTGGATTTTTTTGATCATTTTTCATATATAAAACTTTTCATTTGGAGTTACAGATTAATTTCTATGATTTTTAGAAGTTTATAACATTTTCTGAAATAAATAAACCATTTAAGATTTATTTAAATTCCGGAAAAGAATTACTGCGACAGCATGATGTCACTATGATGTCAGCGGTCAACAGGGCCGGTCCAGGTCAAACCTGACCAGTGGGGCCCGCTGGTCAATGACCCAGTGCTGCCCAGGGTCACAGACAGGTGGGGTCGGGTCAACAGACACAGCAGCATAGTCAAAACTGACACGTGGGTCCATGATAATTTGATTAACCTTAATCTATTTTAGTTAGACGGTTAGTTAGGCGGTGGGGGCCAGTTGTCATTGACTCCAGGGGGTAATCAGTAGGGTGCTTAAGCCCTAATGATGGTGCCACGCCAGTGGCCGCCCGGGTTAGTCGCCGGCGACCAAATAGAGCGGCGGAGGCACTCGGAACGGCGCCACAGGCATCGGCTGGGCGCGTGGCTTGGTCCTACGACCAGCTGGAAGAGTGCCGCGTCCAACGGTGCAGGTGGTTGAGTGCGCAGTGGCCGGGAACGACGCCGGCGAGCGTTTGGGCGGCGGCCGGAGCTTGGGTGATGACGGATTCGTCGCTACGGTGTGCAAAATGAGCGTTTCTCTACACCCGTGATACCTACGCATGCCCACATGCCCTTTGGACACACTGGCATGGCCAAATGGTCGCTGGAGCAATGTCGGCGACGGGCCCGAGCGGTGGCTGGATTTGGCCACGGTAGAAATCGTGGCTAGAGAGCGAGAGGAGCAGCGGGGTTAGGGGGAAAGGACCGGCAGCTCACATCGCATCGTATCGAGGGCTCGGTGGCTCGGGGGAGGCTCTGTAGTCCGCGGGCCGGTGATCGCGATCTCCGGCGTCCGAGCTTGAGGACAACGACGTAGTCGACGCTGTGGAGCGTCCGGGCTTGTGCAAGCCGATGGAGAGGTTGAAGGAGAGACAAAGTAGCTCGGGGCATGTTCACGGGGCAGGGGGAGAGCGGTGGGCACGGTGGTTCTTGTCGGCGCTCTCGGACGCGAGCGAGGAGAGCGAGGGGGGGAGAGGAGAGGTGAGGACGAGGGAGAGGTCGAGGGGGTTGAGGGGGAGTGCGTGGCGTTCACAGCCGCGTCGAGGAAGCGGCGGGAAGCAGGAGGTGGCCTCGCGCATGGACGCGCGCGGAGAGCATGCGCCTTCGTCCTCCTGGCAGGGGAGGAAGACGACAAGGGAGGCCAGTGGGTTGGGCCTGCCAGCGCTGGGCTAAGTGGGCGCCAGGTAAGCCACATGTAACCTCTCTCTCTCATTTTATTTATGTTTTCTATTTTCTGTCTTTGTTTTTTTGGATTTAGTAAAATACTAAACCACTTTATAAAATCCTGAAATAAATTGTGGGCACATACTAGATTATTCCCAACAACCCTCAATTATTTTAGAATTATTAGAGCATTTAAAATAATTATAGAATTTTAATGCCCCAATTCAAATACAATATGAGTTAATTCAAAAATCCAGAATGTCCTAGAAATATGTTCATCATTTTTGGCAGAGGTTTTCACCTTAATCAAAAATCATGAACTTTTCTGGAGGGCATTTTGGTACATTGAAACAATTTGAATTTGAACCTAGTTGAATTTCATCATGTGCTAGGGTTTGAGCATCCCCATTTCAAATTCATTTAATCTCAAACATGATGCATAGATGCAAATGCAACTAATTACAAGCAATACTCTAGGGCTATGACAACTCACCCCCACTAAAGAAGAATCTCGTCCCGAGATTCAAGACATGAGGTAAGTAGAAAGAGGGGACACAAAGCTAACACGATCTCATGATCCATCTTCCCTTCTCGAAGATGTTGATTCATAGCTTCATATTGACCTTGGCGTCTTTGCTTTCGAGATCTTCATCCAACACGATGACGACAGAAGGAAACTCTACAGGAAACGATCTCCTCGAAGATTGAGCACTCAAGATCAACTGATGGAGTGAGACTTTAGAACATCTCTTGAGCTGAGACATGAAACACAGATTAGGTGTGATGGAAAGAGGTAGATGACAAGGTTCTACTAGGTAGGCAAAATTCCACGCCGAAGAGGATGGTGCATGATTTCAAGATAGCGATGAAATAATTGCCATGATTTCATAATGGGGCACCTTAGGGGAGGTGACTAGTAGAATTATTCCCTTGAGTGGAAAAAAGAATTACTTTTGATACAAAGATCATTGAAACTCTTTATACCATCCTAAGGCAATCACAAACGATCATGTGAAGGAGCTTGAAGAAATGGCATACTCATACTAGAATGGATGATGTGGACTACCTTGTTGAAGACAATGCAATGGATGATTTTTGCTTATCATTGGAAATGGATAGGGCCCAAGGTAAGCCCACTTTTGAGGATGATCTTGAACAACAATAACTAAGTGTCACATCCCTAGTTCTGGTATGACCTAGGCTAGCCTTCATGCTTGCATCATGTTTAAATTCCATTTAAATTTGAAATGGGGATTTGTGAAACCCTTAGATTTCATTTCTGGAAATGACCCAGATAAAATTTTCTCGAAAAAGGTCCAAGTAAATGTTCATGTTGCTCTCTGAAAATATTGGTCAGAAGTAAAATTCAAACAAATATTTTCCGGAGCTCATAAATATTTATTTTGGCCTTTTGGAATTAATCTAGTAATTATTTGCATTGGATATATATATGCTATATATAATATATATGTCCAAAAATTAAGCCAGTTGTTGAGGAGCTCTGGAATAATACCACTAGCTCCTACAAAAGTTGGCATAAGAAAATAAAATAGTTAGTATTGTTGTTAAATCAATACAAATGTCAGAAATAGAAAAGAAAAGAAATGGAAAAACCTACCTGGACTTTACCTGGCCGGATGCCGCTCTGGCCCAGCCCAACTGGCCACCGCACCGTCCCCCACCTCGCGCCACGCGAGCTGCCTGCCTGCCTGGCTCCCCCTTGCGCCCTGGATGTTCCGCGTGACGCCACGCGCCACCCCGGAACCCCTCTCACTCTCATCCTCCCTTCCCTACCTCCTCTGCTCTCTCTCTCTCGCTGGACCGAATGAGCCGGTCGCTGCCGTTCGCTGCCCCCGCGCTCCCTGCCGTCCCCTCGCCCCTCCGTCGTGCCCAAAAGCTCCGCCACCTCATCCGCTACCTCTCCGCCAAGCCATGCATCGCCGGACGCCCCGTGGAGCCGTCGCTGTCACCTTCTTCACCTCCGGCCGCCGTGGATCTCCGTCGCCGCTCGCCGCCGTCGGCGCGTCCCCGAGCCCGCTTACCATCCCTGCAGCTCCGCGGTGAGCCATTGAACTGATCCCCCCTTGCCCCGTCGCCCCACACGTCCTGAAACGCTAGCGCCGCCGTGCCCGAAGCTTGCCGCCGCACAGCCATGTCACCACCGTCGTTTCAGGCGCTGTAGCTCGCGGGCGAGCACGTCAACGCGCTCAGCGTCCCTCCACGAACCCGTAGCCACCAACGGCTTCCTCTCCTGAGCCCCGTAGCACTGAACCCGCCCGTGTCCGAACTCCGGCCGCCGCGGTCGTCTCCGGCCACCCCAGCTTCCGCCGTCCGCTCCATCAGCTGTGCGCGAGCAGTAGCTCTTCGTAGAGCCTCCGCACGCCCAAAACCATCGCCTGTAGGCGATTTCCGACGCCCTCCGTCGTGTCTGGCCTCACCGGCGTCGAGTCGTCGGCGTGTTTTGACCCCGCTGACCAGGAGGTTTGACCTCCCGTGGGTCGCTGACATGTGGGGCCCGGCCCTGTTAATTTTTAGTTAGGATTAGTTTACCAACTAATTAAACCTTGGTTAACTAATTGGGTCACTGACGCGTGGGCCCAACCCCATTAACTAAACCAGTTTAGGTTTAATTTAATTTAGGATTAGCCACAAACACTGACGTGTGGAGCCCACAAGTCAGGTTTGTCCCCAGTCAGCGCTGTTGACTTGCTGACGCAAGCATGACGCAGTTATTTCTTTTTTGGTTTTAAAATAAATCAGGAAATTCTAGAAAATGATATAAACTTCAAAAATTCATAGAAATTCAACCGTAGCTGAGATTTAAATAATTTATATATGAAAAATTATCAGAAAAATTCAATCTATCCATATGTACCATTTTCATACATGACAAACCAACCTATACATGATGTATATATGAAAACACATGAATGTCATTTATAAAGGCTTATTTTGGAGTTGCATTTGAAACTTTGGTTCAAATGGACTTCATGCAAATGAATGCTAGATGCATTAACTCAAACAAACATCACATACTCATGCCATGATCATGCATCATGTTGTTGCATATGCTTGTGTTTGATTTTCGACACCGTTCCTTCTTGATAGGTCCTGCTCCGGAGACCGATCCAGAGTACCTGTCAGAGGAGCAGTGCCCCCTGTTGATCTACCAGTCAAGCAAACCCCCTTGTTCATTTCGATACAAT